>NC_135237.1:563890200-564204534 GCF_051348905.1 Ranitomeya variabilis | reverse complement strand
CAGAATAATGAGCCCCATATTACCCTCCTAACAGAATAATGAGCCCCATACATTGCTCCAAACAGAATAATGAGCCCCATATTACCTTCCTAACAGAATAATTGGCACCTCATAGTCCTCTAAACAGAATGATGAGCCCCATATACTGCTCCATACAGAATAATGAGCCCCATACATTGCTCCAAACAGAATAATGAGCCCCATATTACCTTCCTAACAGAATAATTGGCACCTCATAGTCCTCTAAACAGAATGATGAGCCCCATATACTGCTCCATACAGAATAATGAGCCCCATACATTGCTCCAAACAGAATAATGAGCCCCATATTACGCTCCTAACAGAATAATTGGCACCACATAGTCCTCTAAACAGAATAATGAGCCCCATATATTGCTCCAAACAGAACAATAAGCCCAATATTATACAGTATAATAGGTACCACAGAGTGCTCCATACTGAATGAGCCGCATATATTGCTCCATACAGAATTGACCCCATATAATGCTCCATACAGTATAGTGAGCCACATATAATTCTCCATACAGTATATGATGGGCCCCATCTATTGCTCCATATATAATGAGCCTCATATAATGCTCCATATAGTATATGATTGGCCCCATACAGTATACTGAGTCCCATATATTGCTCCATACAGAATGGGCCCCTATGATGCTCCATACAGAATGGGCCCCATATAATGCTCCAAAAATAATTGGCCCCATAAGATGCTCCATGTATAATGGGCCCCATATAAGGCTCCATATACTGTATAATTGGCCATATAAAATGCTCCATATATAATTAGTCCCATAAGATGCTTCATATATTATTGGCCCCATATACTGCTCCATATGTAATTGGCCCCATAAAAAGCTCCATATAGAATTGGCCCCATAAGATGCTCCATATTAAATTGGCCCCATATAATGCCAATATATGGGCCCCTTCTGATGGTCCCCATATATTGCTCCAAATATAAACAAAATAATTAAATACTCACCTCTCGTTGCCTGACGCTGCTCTGCTCTGGACTCTTCACCGTCTTCCTGCTCTGTGCTGCGACTGCTCAGGCAGGGGGCGTGCACTGGTGACCTGAACTATTCTGCTGGTGCAGTCACTGTGTACATACATTACATTACTGATCCTGAGCAACATCCAGTATTATACTCCAGAGCTGCGCTCACTATTCTGCTGGTGCAGTCACTGTGTACATATATTACATTACTGATCCTGAGTTACATCCTGTATTATACTCCAGAGCTGCGCTCACTATTCTGCTGGTGCAGTCACTGTGTACATACATTACATTACTGATCCTGAGTTACATCCTGTATTATACTCCAGAGCTGCACTCATTATTCTGCTGGTACAGTCACTGTGTACATACATTACTGATCCTGAGTTACATCCTGTATTATACTCCAGAGCTGCACTCACTATTCTGCTGGTGCAGTCACTGTGTACATACATTACATTACTTATCCTGGGTTACCTCCTGTATTATACTCCAGAGCTGCACTCACTATTCTGCTGGTGCAGTCACTGTATACATACATTACATTACTGATCCTGAGTTACATCCTGTATTATACTCCAGAGCTGCGCTCACTATTCTGCTGGTGCAGTCACTGTGTACATACATTACATTAATACAGGATGTAACTCAGAATCAGTAATGTAATGTATGTACACAATGACTGCACCAGCAGAATAGTGAGTGCAGCTCTGGAGTATAATACAGGATGTAACTCAGGATCAGTATACTCCAGAGCTGCACTCACTAATTTGCTGGTGCAGTCACTATGTACATACATTACATTACTGATCCTGATTTACCTCCTGTATTATACTCCAGAGCTGCACTCACTATTCTGCTGGTGCAGACTGTTGTGAATTAGACTTTTTTGGCTCCCTCTTGTGGTCAGTAGTGATATGACTCTGGGATTTTCTTTCCTCAGTTTGGCACCACCTGGGTCGTTAGTCCAGGGGTGTTGCTATATGAACTTCCTGAATTCTCAGTCTGGTGCCTGGCATCGTTGTAATCAGTTCTTTCTGTTTGCTCCTGTCTGCTGGTCTTGGTTCTTGCAAAATTAAGCTAAGTCCTGCTTCCTTGTTTTTTGGTTATTTGTATTGCTCTTATTTTTTGTCCAGCTTGTACTAAATGTGATTTCTGATTTTGCTGGAAGCTCTAGGGGGCTGGTATTCTCCCCCCGGGCCGTTAGACGGTTCGGGGGTTCTTGAATATCCAGCGTGGATATTTTTGATAGGGTTTTTGCTGACCGTATAAGTCATCTTACTATATTCTGCTATTAGTCAGTGGGCCTCTCTTTGCTAAATACCTAGTTCATTCTTACGTTTGTCTTTTCTTCTTACCTCACCGTTATTATTTGTTGGGGGCTTGTATCCAACTTTTGGGGTCTTTTCTCTGGAGGCAAGAAAGGTCTATCTTTTCCCTTCTAGGGTTAGTTAGTTCTCCGGCTGGCGCGAGACGTCTAGAACCAACGTAGGCACGTTCCCCGGCTGCTGCTATTTGTGGTGCTAGGATTAGATATACGGTCAGCCCAGTTACCACTGCCCTATGAGCTGGTTTTTTGTGTTTGCAGACTTGGTATTTATTTATGAGACTCTCTGCCATTGGGGTCATAACAGTATGCCAGGCCAAAGTTGAATGTTTAATGCATTGCAGAAGTGGGATAATAAGAAAGGAAATTCTGAGTTTGTTTTTTTTTTTCCCTCTCTTTCTTCCTCCCCTTTACCTCTGAGCGGCTTATGCTTGCTGCAGACATGAATGTCCAGACCTTGATTACAAGTGTGGACCAGCTTGCTGCTCGTGTGCAAAGCATACAAGATTTTGTTACCAGTAGTCCTATGTCTGAACCTAAAATACCTATTCCTGAACTGTTCTCTGGAGACCGATTTAAGTTTAGGAATTTCAGGAATAATTGTAAATTGTTTCTATCTCTGAGACCCCGTTCGTCTGGAGACTCAGCTCAGCAAGTTAAAATTGTTATCTCGTTCTTACGGGGCGACCCTCAGGATTGGGCCTTCTCGCTAGCGCCAGAGGATCCGGCATTGGCAAATATTGATGCGTTTTTTCTGGCGCTCGGATTGCTTTACGAGGAACCCAATCTTGAAATTCAGGCAGAAAAAGCCTTGCTGGCTATTTCTCAGGGCCAGGATGAAGCTGAAGTGTATTGCCAAAAATTTCGGAAATGGTCCGTGCTTACTCAGTGGAATGAGTGTGCCCTGGCCGCAAATTTCAGAAATGGCCTTTCTGAAGCCATTAAGAATGTAATGGTGGGTTTCTCCATTCCTACAAGTCTGAATGATTCCATGGCGCTGGCTATTCAAATTGACCGGCGTTTGTGGGAGCGCAAAGCCACTAATCCTCTTGTGGTGTTGTCTGAACAAACACCTGATTTAATGCAATGTGGTAGAATTCAGACTAGAAATGAACGGAAAAATCATAGACGTCAGAATGGGTTGTGTTTTTACTGTGGTGATTCTACACATGTTATACCACCATGCTCTAAACGCCTAACAAGGGTTGTTAGTCCTGTCGCCATTGGTAATTTGCAACCTAAATTTATTTTGTCTGTGACTTTAATTTGCTCATTGTCTTCCTACCCTGTTATGGCGTTTGTGGATTCAGGTGCTGCCCTGAGTCTTATGAATCTGTCATTTGCCAAGCGCTGTGGTTTTGTTCTTGAGCCGTTGGTAAATCCTATCCCTCTTAGAGGTATTGATGCTACGCCATTGGCGGAAAATAAACCGCAGTTTTGGACACAGGTAACCATGTGCATGACTCCTGAACATCGGGAGGTGATTCGTTTTCTTGTTCTGCATAAAATGCATGATTTGGTCGTTTTGGGTCTGCCATGGTTACAGACCCATAATCCAGTCTTGGATTGGAAGGCAATGTCTGTGTCAAGTTGGGACTGCCTTCGGAAGTTCCTGAGTATTTGTCTGATTTTCAGGATGTATTCAGCGAGTCCAGGTCCAGTGCTCTGCCTCCTCATAGGGACTGTGACTGCGCTATAGATTTGATTCCAGGTAGTAAATTTCCTAAGGGAAGACTATTTAATCTGTCTGTACCTGAGCATACCGCAATGCGTTCGTATATCAAGGAATCTCTGGAGAAGGGGCATATCCATCCATCCTCTTCCCCTCTTGGTGCGGGATTCTTTTTTGTGGCCAAGAAGGACGGATCTTTGAGACCTTGTATTGACTATCGGCTTCTGAATAAAATCACTGTTAAATTTCAGTATCCTTTGCCTCTGTTGTCGGACTTGTTTGCCCGGATTAAAGGTGCCAAGTGGTTCACCAAGATAGATCTTCGTGGTTCGTACAACCTTGTGCGCATTAAGCAAGGAGATGAATGGAAAACTGCATTTAATACGCCCGAAGGTCATTTTGAGTACTTGGTGATGCCTTTTGGGCTCTCTAATGCTCCTTCAGTGTTTCAGTCCTTTATGCATGATATTTTCTGGAAGTATCTGGATAAATTTATGATTGTTTATCTGGATGATATTCTGGTTTTTTCTGATGATTGGGACTCGCATGTAGAGCAGGTCAGGATGGTGTTTCAGGTTTTGCGTGAGAATGCTTTATTTGTTAAGGGCTCAAAGTGTCTCTTTGGAGTACAGAAGGTTCCCTTTTTGGTTTTTTTTTTTTCCCCTTCTGCAGTGGAGATGGACCCAGTCAAGGTCCGAGCTATTCATGATTGGACTCAACCCACGTCAGTTAAGAGTCTTCAGAAGTTCTTGGGCTTTGCTAACTTCTACCGTCGTTTTATCGCTAATTTTTCTAGCGTTGTTAAACCTTTGACGGATATGACCAAGAAAGGTTCTGATGTTGCTAACTGGGCTCCTGCAGCCGTGGAGGCTTTCCAAGAGTTGAAGTGCCCGTTTACTTCAGCGCCTGTTTTGTGCCAGCCTGATGTCTCACTTCCCTTTCAGGTTGAAGTGGATGCTTCTGAGATTGGGGCAAGGGCCGTTTTGTCGCAGAGAGGCCTTGGTTGCTCTGTAATGACACCATATGCTTTTTTCTCTAGGAAGTTTTCGCCTGCTGAGCGGAATTATGATGTTGGCAATCGGGAGTTGCTGGCCATGAAGTGGGCATTTGAGGAGTGGCGTCATTGGCTCGAGGGTGCTAAGCATCGTGTGGTGGTCTTGACTGATCACAAAAATCTGATGTATCTCGAGTCTGCTAAACGCCTGAATCCTAGACAGGCCCGTTGGTCATTGTTTTTCTCCCGTTTTGACTTTGTGGTCTCGTATTTACCAGGTTCAAAGAATGTGAAGGCTGATGCTCTTTCAAGGAGCTTTGTGCCTGACTCTCCTGGAGTCGCAGAACCAGTTGGTATTCTTAAAGAGGGAGTAATCTTGTCAGCCATTTCTCCGGATTTGCGACGTGTGTTGCAGAGATTTCAGGCTGGTAGACCTGACTCTTGTCCACCTGACAGACTGTTTGTTCCTGATAAGTGGACCAGCAGAGTTATTTCCGAGGTTCATTCCTCGGTGTTGGCAGGGCATCCGGGAATTTTTGGCACCAGAGATTTGGTGGCTAGGTCCTTTTGGTGGCCTTCCTTGTCACGGGATGTGCGGTCATTTGTGCAGTCCTGTGGGACTTGTGCTCGAGCTAAGCCTTGCTGTTCTCGTGCCAGCGGGTTGCTCTTGCCCTTGCCTGTCCCGAAGAGGCCTTGGACACACATTTCCATGGATTTCATTTCAGATCTTCCGGTGTCTCAGGGCATGTCTGTCATCTGGGTGGTATGTGATCGCTTTTCCAAGATGGTCCATTTGGTATCTTTGCCTAAGCTGCCTTCCTCTTCCAATCTGGTTCCTTTGTTCTTTCAGAATGTGGTTCGCTTGCACGGCATTCCTGAGAATATCGTGTCTGACAGAGGATCCCAGTTTGTTTCCAGGTTCTGGCGATCCTTTTGTGCTAAGATGGGCATTGATTTGTCGTTTTCGTCTGCCTTTCATCCTCAGACTAATGGACAAACGGAGCGAACTAATCAGACTCTGGAGGCTTATTTGAGGTGTTTTGTTTCTGCAGATCAGGATGATTGGGTGACCTTCTTGCCGTTGGCTGAGTTTGCCCTTAATAATCGGGCTAGTTCCGCTACTTTGGTTTCGCCAATTTTCTGCAACTCTGGTTTCCATCCTCGTTTTTCCTCGGGACATGTGGAGCCTTCTGACTGTCCTGGGGTAGATTCTGTGGTGAATAGGTTGCAGCAGATTTGGAATCATGTGGTGGACAACTTGAAGTTATCACAGGAGAAGGCTCAGCGTTTTGCCAACCGCCGCCGCGGTGTGGGTCCCCGACTTCGTGTTGGGGATTTGGTATGGCTGTCTTCTCGATTTGTTCCTATGAAGGTCTCCTCTCCTAAATTTAAGCCTCGCTTCATCGGTCCTTACAAGATATTGGAAATCCTTAATCCTGTGTCCTTTCGCTTGGATCTTCCGGTGTCGTTTGCCATTCACAACGTGTTCCATAGGTCTTTGTTGCGGCGGTACGCTGTACCTGTGGTTCCTTCTGTTGAGCCTCCTGCTCCGGTGTTGGTTGAGGGCGAGTTGGAGTACCTGGTGGAGAAGATCTTGGATTCTCGTCTCTCCAGGCGGAGGCTTCAGTATCTGGTCAAGTGGAAGGGCTATGGTCAGGAGGATAATTCCTGGGTGGTTGCCTCTGATGTGCATGCGGCCGATTTAGTTCGTGCCTTTCACGCTGCTCATCCTGATCACCCTGGTGGTCTTGGTGAGGGTTCGGTGACCCCTCCTTAAAGGGGGGGTACTGTTGTGAATTAGACTTTTTTGGCTCCCTCTTGTGGTCACTAGTGATATGACTCTGGGATTTTCTTTCCTCAGTTTGGCACCACCTGGGTCGTTAGTCCAGGGGTGTTGCTATATGAACTTCCTGAATTCTCAGTCTGGTGCCTGGCATCGTTGTAATCAGTTCTTTCTGTTTGCTCCTGTCTGCTGGTCTTGGTTCTTGCAAAATTAAGCTAAGTCCTGCTTCCTTGTTTTTTGGTTATTTGTATTGCTCTTATTTTTTGTCCAGCTTGTACTAAATGTGATTTCTGATTTTGCTGGAAGCTCTAGGGGGCTGGTATTCTCCCCCCGGGCCGTTAGACGGTTCGGGGGTTCTTGAATATCCAGCGTGGATATTTTTGATAGGGTTTTTGCTGACCGTATAATTCATCTTACTATATTCTGCTATTAGTCAGTGGGCCTCTCTTTGCTAAATACCTAGTTCATTCTTACGTTTGTCTTTTCTTCTTATCTCACCGTTATTATTTGTTGGGGGCTTGTATCCAACTTTTGGGGTCTTTTCTCTGGAGGCAAGAAAGGTCTATCTTTTCCCTTCTAGGGTTAGTTAGTTCTCCGGCTGGCGCGAGACGTCTAGAACCAACGTAGGCACGTTCCCCGGCTGCTGCTATTTGTGGTGCTAGGATTAGATATACGGTCAGCCCAGTTACCACTGCCCTATGAGCTGTTTTTTTGTGTTTGCAGACTTGGTATTTATTTATGAGACTCTCTGCCATTGGGGTCATAACAGCAGACACTGTGTACATACATTACATTACTGATCCTAAGTTACATCCTGTATTATATCCCAGAGCTGCACTCACTATTCTGCTGGTGCAATCACTTTGTACATACATTACATTACTGATCCTGAGTTACATCCTGTATTATACCCCAGAGCTGCACTCACTATTCTGCTGGTGCAGTCACTGTGTACATGCATTACTTTACTGATTCTGAGTTACATCCTGTATTATACTCCAGAGCAGCACTCACTATTCTGCTAGTGCAGTCACTGTGTACATACATTACATTACTGATCCTGAGTTACATCCTGTATTATACTCGAGAGCTGCACTCACTATTCTTCTGGTGCAGTCACTATGTACGTACATTACATTACTGATCCTGAGTTACATCCTGTATTATACTCCAGAGCTGCACTCACTATTCTGTTGGTGCAGTCACTGTGTACATACATTACTGATCCTGAGTTACATCCTGTATTATACTCGAGAGCTGCACTCACTATTCTTCTGGTGCAGTCACTATGTACGTACATTACATTACTGATCCTGAGTTACATCCTGTATTATCCTCCAGAGCTGCACTCACTATTCTGCTGGTGCAGTCACTGTGTACATACATTACATTACTGATCCTGATTACATCCTGTGTTATAACCCAGAGCTGCACTCACTATTCTGCTGGTGCAGTCACTGTGTACATACATTACATTACTGATCCTGAGTTACATCCTGTATTATACTCCAGAGCTGCACTCACTATTCTGCTGGTGCAGTCACTGTGTACATACATTACATTACTGATCCTGAGTTACATCCTGTATTATACCCCAGAGCTGCACTCACTATTCTGCTGGTGCACTCACTGTGTACATACATTACATTACTGATCCTAAGTTTCATCCTGTATTATACTCCAGAGCTGCACTCACTATTCTGCTGGTGCAGTCACTGTGTACATACATTACATTACTGATCCAGAGTTACCTCCTGTATTATACCCCAGAGCTGCACTCACTATTCTGCTGGTGCAGTCACTGTGTACATACATTACATTACTGATCCTGAGTTACATCCTGTATTATACTCCAGAGCTGCACTCACTATTCTGCTGGTGCAGTCACTGTGTACATACATTACATTACTGATCCTGAGTAACATCCTGTATTATACCCCAGAGCTGCACTCACTATTCTGCTGGTGCAGTCACTGTGTACATACATTACATTACTGATCCTGAGTTACATCCTGTATTATACTCGAGAGCTGCACTCACTATTCTTCTGGTGCAGTCACTATGTACGTACATTACATTACTGATCCTGAGTTACATCCTGTATTATACTCCAGAGCTGCACTCACTATTCTGTTGGTGCAGTCACTGTGTACATACATTACTGATCCTGAGTAACATCCTGTATTATACTCCAGAGCTGTGCTCATTATTCTGCTGGTGCAGTCACTGTGTACATACATTACATTACTGATCCTGAGTTACATCCTGTATTATACTCCAGAGCTGCACTCACTATTCTGCTGGTGCGGTCACTGTGTACATACATTACATTACTGCTCCTGAGTTACATCCTGTATTATACTCCAGAGCTGCACTCACTATTCTGCTGGTGCAGTCACTGTGTACATACATTACATTACTGCTCCTGAGTTACATCCTGTATTATACTCCAGAGCTGCACTCACTATTCTGCTGGTGCAGTCACTGTGTACATACATTACATTACTGATCCTGAGTTACATCCTGTATTATACTCCAGAGCTGCACTCACTATTCTGCTGGTGCAGTCACTGTGTACATACATTACATTACTGATCCTGAGTTACATCCTGTATTATACTCCAGAGCTGCACTCACTATTCTGCTGGTGCAGACACTGTGTACATACATTACATTACTTATCCTGGGTTACCTCCTGTATTATACTCCAGAGCTGCACTCACTATTCTGCTGGTGCAGTCACTGTGTACATACATTACATTACTGATCCTGAGTTACATCCTGTATTATACTCCAGAGCTGCACTCACTATTCTGCTGGTGCAGACACTGTGTACATACATTACATTACTGATCCTGAGTTACCTCCTGCATTATACCCCAGAGCTGCACTCACTATTCTGCTGGTGCAGTCACTGTGTACATACATTACATTACTGATCCTGAGTTACATCCTGTATTATACTCCAGAGCTGCACTCACTATTCTGCTGGTGCAGTCACTATGTACATACATTACATTACTGATCCTGAGTTACCTCCTGTATTATACCCCAGAGCTGCACTCACTATTCTCCTGGTGCAGTCACTGTGTACATGCATTACTTTACTGATTCTGAGTTACATCCTGTATTATCCTCCAGAGCTGCACTCACTATTCTGCTGGTGCAGTCACTGTGTACATACATTACATTACTGATCCTGATTACATCCTGTGTTATAACCCAGAGCTGCACTCACTATTCTGCTGGTGCAGTCACTGTGTACATACATTACATTACTGATCCTGAGTTACATCCTGTATTATACCCCAGAGCTGCACTCACTATTCTGCTGGTGCAGTCACTGTGTACATACATTACATTACTGATCCTAAGTTACATCCTGTATTATACCCCAGAGCTGCACTCACTATTCTGCTGGTGCACTCACTGTGTACATACATTACATTACTGATCCTAAGTTTCATCCTGTATTATACTCCAGAGCTGCACTCACTATTCTGCTGGTGCAGTCACTGTGTACATTACATTACTGATCCAGAGTTACCTCCTGTATTATACCCCAGAGCTGCACTCACTATTCTGCTGGTGCAGTCACTGTGTACATACATTACATTACTGATCCTGAGTTACATCCTGTATTATACTCCAGAGCTGCACTCACTATTCTGCTGGTGCAGTCACTGTGTACATACATTACATTACTGATCCTGAGTTACATCCTGTATTATACCCCAGAGCTGCACTCACTATTCTGCTGGTGCAGTCACTGTGTACATACATTACATTACTGATCCTGAGTTACATCCTGTATTATACCCCAGAGCTGCACTCACTATTCTGCTGGTGCAGTCACTGTGTACATACATTACATTACTGATCCTAAGTTACATCCTGTATTATACCCCAGAGCTGCACTCACTATTCTGCTGGTGCAGTCACTGTGTACATACATTACATCACTGATCCAGAGTTACATCCTGTATTATACCCCAGAGCTGCACTCTCTATTCTGCTGGTGCAGTCACTGTATACATACATTACATTACTGATCCTGAGTTACCTCCTGTATTATACTCCAGAGCTGCACTCTCTATTCTGCTGGTGCAGTCACTGTGTACATACATTACATTACTGATCCTGAGTTACCTCCTGTATTATAATCCAGGGCTGCACTCACTATTCTGCTGGTGCAGTCACTGTGTACATACATTACATTACTGATCCTGAGTTACATCCTGTATTATACTCCAGAGCTGCACTCACTATTCTGCTGGTGCAGTCACTGTGTACATACATTACATTACTGATCCTGAGTTACATCCTGTATTATACCCCAGAGCTGCACTCACTATTCTGCTGGTGCAGTCACTGTGTACATACATTACATTACTGATCCTGAGTTACATCCTGTATTATACTCCAGAGCTGCACTCACTATTCTGCTGGTGCAGTCACTGTGTACATACCTTACATTACTGATCCTGACTCTTTTGCGCCTCCTATAGATTTGGGCCATAATATCGTTTTCCCTTTGGATCCGTCTAATCTATTAATTACGTTCCATGTGTCTCTTGTTTGCGCTGAGGATCAGTATTAATAACTTTGAGATTTAATGAAAAAAGCTTCTGACAGAACATATTGCTGTAAACAAGGTTGGCTGGTAATCTGTAACAGTGTAATACCCCGCAGACGCTCCCGTACATCCTGATAATAGCTTCTCATATTTGTCTTTCAGTCTGAAATACAAAATTGGAAAAAAAAAGTGAGTAAATATTTAAAAGTGTCTTATAAATAATGTATCTGTGGCTTAACGTTCCGCTGCCGCCTCCTCCCACCATAATGACTGAGAATATTCAATCGGGAGACGTCCCGTTAAAGGTGTCCTCCGGCTCTATGTCCCTGAGGATGGAACGACGGAAAGTTCTACAACTTTCTAATTTACTTTGTGCATTAGTTCTTCATCATTTTCAGATTCTCTGCTTGTTGTCAGTGAATGCAAATGTTCTCATTGTTTTCATAAAAATCTAAAACTTTTTAGTGGTATGTTTTTTAAGATCCCTTGAAGTCACAGGTGGTGGTCGACCAAGGGTTAAATTCTCAACTCTCAGGCTTCTATTTCATGAAGAATCTTTAGGAAAGAAAAGCGACCTGGGAAATTACCCACGATGGGCCAATGGTACGAGTAAAGATCCCCCTATACACTGTGTGCAGAATTATTAGGCAAGTTGTATTTTGATCACATGATCCTTTTTATACATGTCGTCCTACTCCAAGCTGTTCAGGCTGAGAGCCAACTACCAATGAATTAAATCCGGTGATGTGCATCTCTGTAATGAGGAGGGGTGTTGTCTAATGACATCAGAACCCTATATAAGGTGCGCTTAATTATTAGGGAACTTCCTTTCCTTTGGAAAAATGGGTCAGAAGAGAGATGTGACCGGCTCTGAAAAGTCCACAATTGTGAGATGTCTTGCAGAGGGATGCAGCAGTCTTGAAATTGCCAATCTTTTGAAGCGTGATCACCGAACAATCAAGCGTTTCACGGCAAATAGCCAACAGGGTCGCAAGAAGTGTGTTGAGTAGTGTTGAGCATTCCGATACCGCAAGTATCGGGTATCGGCCGATACTTGCGGGTATCGGAATTCCGATACCGAGATCCGATACTTTTGTGGTATCGGGTATCGGTATCGAAACAACATTAATGTAAAAATGTGTAAAAGAGAGAATTAAAATAAAAAATATTGCTATACTCACCTCTCCGACGCAGCCTGGACCTCACCGAGGGAAGCGGCAGCGTTCTTTGTTTAAAATTCGCGCTTTTCTTTCCTTACGTGAAGTCCCGGCTTTGTGATTGGTTGCGTTGCAGTCACATGGGCGACGCAACCAATCACAGCAAGCCGTGACGTAATTTCAGGTCCTTAAGGATTTTAAAATTACGTCCCGGCTTTGTGATTGGTTGCGTCGCAGTCACATGGGCGACGCAACCAATCACAAGCCGTGACGTCACGGGAGGCTGGACACGCGCGCATTTTAAAATGCGCGCGTGTCCAGCCTCCCGGCTTGTGATTGGTTGACCGCGAAGCAACCAATCACAAGCCGGGACGTCACGGGAGGTTGGACAAGCGCGCATTTTAAAATGCGCGCGTGTCCAGCCTCCCGGCTTGTGATTGGTTGACCGCGAAGCAACCAATCACAAGCCGGGACGTCACGGGAGGTTGGACAAGCGCGCATTTTAAAATGCGCGCGTGTCCAGCCTCCCGGCTTGTGATTGGTTGACCGCGAAGCAACCAATCACAAGCCGGGACGTCACGGGAGGTTGGACAAGCGCGCATTTTAAAATGCGCGTGTGTCCAGCCTCCCGGCTTGTGATTGGTTGACCGCAAAGCAACCAATCACAAGCCGGGACATCACGGGAGGTTGGACAAGCGCGCATTTTAAAATGCGCGCGTGTCCAGCCTCCCGGCTTGTGATTGGTTGACCGCGACGCAACCAATCACAAAGCCGGGACGTAATTTTAAAATCCTGAAGGACCTGAAATTACGTCACGGCTTGCTGTGATTGGTTGCGTCCCGGCCACATGGGCAGCACGCGACCAATCACAAGCCGGGACTTCACGTAAAGGAAAGAAAAGCGCGAATTTTAAACAAAGAACGCTGCCGCTTCCCTCGGTAAGGTGCAGGCTGAGTCGGAGAGGTGAGTATAGCAATATTTTTTATTTTAATTCTTTCTTTTACACATTAATATGGTTCCCAGGGCCTGAAGGAGAGTTTCCTCTCCTTCAGACCCTGGGAACCATCAGGGATACCGTCCGATACATGAGTCCCATTGACTTGTATTGGTATCGGGTATCGGTATCGGATTGGATCCGATACTTTGCCGGTATCGGCCGATACTTTCCGATACCGATACTTTCAAGTATCCGACGGTATCGCTCAACACTAGTGTTGGGCAAAAAAGGCGCAAAATAACTGCCCATGAATTGAGGAAAATCAAGCGTGAAGCTGCCAAGATGCCATTTGCCACCAGTTTTGCCATATTTCAGAGCTGCAACGTTACTGGAGTAACAAAAAGCACAAGGTGTTCGATACTCAGGGACATGGCCAAGGTAAGGAAGGCTGGAAAACGACCACCTGTGAACAAGAAACATAAGATAAAACGTCAAGACTGGGCCAAGAAATATCTGAAGACTTTTCAAAGGTTTTATGGACTAATGAAATGAGAGTGACTCTTGATGGGCCGGATGGATGGGCCAGAGGCTGGATCAGTAAAGGGCAGAGAGCTCCACTCCGACTCAGACTCCAGCAAGGTGGAGGTGGGGTACTGGTATGGGCTGGGATCATCAAAGATGAACTTGTGGGACCTTTTCTGGTTGAGGATGGAGTGAAGCTCAACTCCCAGACCTACTGCCAGTTTCTGGAAGACAATTTCTTCAAGCAGTGGTACAGGAAGAAGTCGGTATCGTTCAAGAAAAACATGATTTTCATGCAGGACAATGCTCCATCACATGCCTCCAACTACTCCACAGCGTGGCTGGCCAGTAAAGGTCTCAAAGAAGAAAAAACAATGACCTGGCCCCCTTGTTCACCTGATCTGAACCCCATAGAGAACCTGTGGTCAGGGCAGTTTCTAGCCCAAAAATGACACAGGGCGAGAGTAGGAAATTTCTCCCCCCCCCCCCCCCGGCACCGAAAATAATAAACATTATTTTTGTGGGCTTGAGTAATAAATAGAGAGCAGGCTTGTATCTTCCCTTTTTTTAATAAATTATAATTTGCCTTTAACTTATATAGAACTTGGGGAAAAGGGACAAGTATGCTAATTATTAACGGTGAGAACAAAGTTGTAGGTAAATAATATCTATTAATTATTTTGGAAACAGATCCTAAAAATTGTAGGTTGCAGATTTATGAGAAACTGACTCTTCTAGATTTAGCCGCTGCAAAAGCATTAATAGCTTCCGAATAATTCAGCTTTTCTGCCAGTTCATTTTCTAATTCCAGGTCACATTTACTAATCTCTTCTAAAAGGAGATTGGCGAGACTTTCCCCAGATGTATCAGTAGCAGGACGATAGCCAATAAAATGTTCCTTTATTGCTACGTGATCATCATCTATATCAACAAATCTTAAGGTGTATGACAACTGTTCAGTGTGACCTGCATCTTGTGTGCAGTCCAACATTATTGAAAAATACTTAGATCTTTTGGCTTTTTCTAGAATACATTTCTTCACCTGAGAGGCCATCAAGCAGATAATTTCATTTTGAATTAAATTTCCACAGTAATGTGTATGGATTTCCTGGGAAGTAATTCGTTTTAAATGATCTCTCATTACTGGTTCAAATTTTCCAAGAAGCTCTATAAGCCCAAGGAAATGTCCATTATTTGGTGTAAACAATGTATTTGACGATCCTCGAAAAGCTAAATTATTGGTTGCCAGGTATACAGTTACTGCCATAACTCTTTCCAACACTTCTCGCCTGGGTGAGGATGCCACCAGACTGCCAAAGATGAGGTAAGTCAGCTGGGCCCCCTCCCGGGTTTCATGCTGTGGGGCATGCCAAATCAGCATGCCCCAAGGGTGGTTGGGGGGGGGGCAGGTGTGGGGGTCCCCATCCAAAAAAAAAGGCTAGCCCAACCCATCCCATCCCTCAGACCCCCTCACCTGTTCAGTGTGTCAGTGCCCTCTGCCCTCTGAGTCTGAGCGCGCTCAGACTGCTAAATGGGGCTGCTGGGAAGGGAAGGACTAATCCATAGGCAGGGGGTGGGCATTTTTGCTATACTGCTACCACTGTCAGACTAGACTGCAGCCTGTCCTGTCCAGCATTGAAATTGGCAACAGCCAGGCAGCCTAGTCTGACAGTGATAGTGTGTGTGCTTAGCTCTTTGATCACTGTCTCAGGGAGCGCCCGTGCTCAGCCGAGAGCGCGGCGCCCCTGCTATCAGTGTGGGAGTGGCCGAGCTGCCTCATCCTGGCTGTTCATTCTCGCTGTTCATCCAGCGCGGAGCGGAGGTGAGTCATACCTCCCAACTTTTGAAGATGGGAAAGAGGGACAAAGTTTGCGGCGCGCTTTGCGCGCCGCGGCAAATTTTAGGCCACGCCTCTGACCACACCCATTCATAATTAGTCACACCCATATCCACATCCCAACCACACCCATTTAGCACTGCCGATCACACTGTTTCATATACAATAATTATAAACAAAAAAATATGGCCACACAGTGCCCCATACTGTATAATGGCCACACATGATGCTCCATACTGTATAATGACCGCACATGATGCTCCATACTGTATAATGACCGCACATGATGCTCCATACTGTATAATGACCGCACATGATGCTCCATACTGTATAATGACCGCACATGATGCTCCATACTGTATAATGACCGCACATGATGCTCCATATTGTATAATGACCACACATGATGCTCCATACTGTATAATGACATACAGGCACGCAGCTCACACACAGGCACGCAGCTCACACGCACGCAGCTCACAAACACATGCAGCTTTGACACAAATGCATCACACACGCAGCCATCACACACACACGCAGCCATCACACACACACACACGCAGCCATCACACACACACACACGCAGCCATCACACACACACACGCAGCCATCACACACACACACACACGCAGCCATCACACACATGCAGCCATCACACACACACGCAGACATCACACACGCAGCCATCACACACACACACACACGCAGCCATCACACACACACGCAGCCATCACACACACGCAGCCATCACACACACACAGCCATCACACACACACAGCCATCACACACACACAGCCATCACACACACACAGCCATCACACACACACAGCCATCACACACACGCAGCCATCACACACACACAGCCATCACACACACACGCAGCCATCACACACACGCAGCCATCACACACACGCAGCCATCACACACACGCAGCCATCACACACACGCAGCCATCACACACACACACGCAGCCATCACACACACACGCAGCCATCACACACACAGCCATCACACACACACACGCAGCCATCACACACACACACACACGCGCAGCCATCACACATGCAGCCATCACACACACACGCAGCCATCACACACACACACGCAGCCATCACACACACACACGCAGCCATCACACACACACGCAGCCATCACACACACACACGCAGCCATCACACACACACACACGCAGCCATCACACACACACACACGCAGCCATCACACACACACAGCCATCACACACACACACGCAGCCATCACACACACGCAGCCATCACACACACACACACGCAGCCATCACACACACACAGCCATCACACACACACACCCAGCCATCACACACACACACACGCAGCCATCACACACATCACACACACACAATCTCCTCTGTGATGCAGGGGCGGCTGATGTCCATGTGCAGCTCTCTGCTGAAGTCTTCAGTCTCCTGCTCACAGCTCTGCACTATCCCGGCACCTCCCCCGTCTCTCCTTCTCTGCCGGGATAGCAGCTAAGAGCAGAAGCCGGAGCTCCGTGCACACACAGCCAGAGGTAGTGAATCGCTGACCTTTCTTCTTGATTGCTGCAGGCTCTCTCCTTCAGCGTGGCAGCGCCGCACAGGGGGCGGGAGGGGGGGGGGTGTTGCGCGGGCGGTCAGGAGGCAGCTTTTATATAAAAAAAAAAAAAACAGGCTCTCTCTACGTCCCGGAAGTGGGCGGGGCTTCACCGGCGGCCGCAAATTCGGGATTTTAAATGCCCGAAGCGGGACAGCGGGACCCCGGTGCCAAAGCGGGACTGTCCCGCTGAAATCGGGACGGTTGGGAGGTATGGGTGAGTGGCGGCGCCGAGGTGGCCGCAACCATTATGTGCGGTGCGGGGGGGGGGGCGCGGCGACGCGAGGCGATGATCTGACCGCTCAGCTGTCAGATTTGCAGCTGAGTTCGGGCAGGGCGCGCCCGCGCTCAGCACTGAGCGCGGCATCCGCGCCCCTGACAGCCCTTAAACAGCAGCAGCAGCGGGCAGGGGACCACCGGGGCCCGAGGCCTCTCCTGCGCCCCCCGGCCCCACGGCGCCCCGTGTGGCCGCCCTGCCCGCCCTGTTGAAGAAACGGCCCTGCCTGTGGTCCCTCATAAAATGTGAGATCTACAGGGAGGGAGAACAGTCCACCTCTCGGAACAGTGTCTGGGAGGCTGTGGTGGCTGCTGCACGCAATGTTCATCGTAAACAGATCAAGCAACTGACAGAATCTATGGATGGAGGCTGCTGAGTGTCATCATAAAGAAAGGGGGCTATATTGGGCACTAATTTTGGGGGTTTTGTTTTTGCATGTCAGAAATGTTTATTTCTAAATTTTGTGCAGTTATATTGGTTTACCTGGTGAAAATAACAAGTGAGATGGGAATATGTTTGGTTTTTATTAAGTTGCCTAATAATTCTGCACAGTAATAGTTACCTGCACAAACAGATATCCTCCTAAGATACCAAATCTAAAAAAAAACCACTCCAACTTCCAAAAATATTAAGCTTTGATATTTATGGGTCTTTTGGGTTGATTGAGAACATAGTTGTTGATCAATAATAAAAATAATCCTGTAAAATACAACTTGCCTAATAATTCTGCACACAGTGTAAGCCCCTGTTTGCTCCTTTTGTCATTTTTTGGAGATCACAAACTTCTGACTGAGACATAAATACAGAAATCAAATTCTTGGCTCCACTGCAAACTTTGGAAATGGCCCGAATCATCGCACATCATTTATAGTCCTTGTTTCCATATTTGTGACAATTGGACATTTTGGGCCCCTCGGACTTCAGGACATGGGTGCTACTGTTCCATATGCACAGTCAATAGTTTTTCATCTCATGGAGTGGCCAGGCTGCCTACAAAACACAGGTGCTCAGAATTAACATGAGCTAAATATGGATTAATCAGTACTATTGTCCAATGTCCATCACATGATTGCATACCCCTGAAGAAACCAGTAATGGCGAAACTCCATGCGATTTTTCTGAATGCTTCAATGGTGATTTTAAAGCAGTGAGTATAGAAGAGCTGAATTGTTCTCAGAACATAAGACGTTTCATCTTCTTCACATTTTTTTAAGTAGGGAACGGCAGAATGGAAGAGTGATGCTCAAGGATCCTGATGATTTTGTATTAATCTATTTGTGTGATGTTTCTCGCACACAAAAGGAACTTCTGGGCATCGTCAGAAATAATGAAGCGAAGAACCCTGAACTGCACCACATGGTATTGAAAGGACGAGAGAAACATGAAGGGATGTGGAATTAGTGCCCCTCGATCTCCATGACACGTAAAGGCACAAATCATCCAATGGAAAAGACAAGGTGCTGTAGTAGACGGAAATGCATTGATAAGTTTCCAAAATCAATGTTCAAGAAGTAACAATTCTCCTTGCGGAGATTGACATGCTAAGCATGCTGAGATGAGGAGACTTAAAGCCGCAATGCTTCTCTGGGTAATATGCTAATTATCTCTTCAGAGAGAAAGAGAATTAGAACTCTAGTGCCACCTAATGGAAGTATCAATCCTAACAGTCAATGTCGACCCTCGTCACATGATTTAGGAAAAAAGCCAAACCAGAATCTCAATTTGCAGAAACTGTGTTTCGGGGTACTGTCCCTCGTCAGTGCAAAGTGGAGATCTGGTAAGTTTGGATGTGTGAGAGGCGTCCGACCGATATCCAAGTAGTATAGTTTCTCCTTGCAGAGATTGACATGCTAAGCATGCTGAGATGAGGAGACTTAAAGCCGCAATGCTCCTCTGGGAAATATTCTAATTATGCAAATTGTCTCTTCAGAGAGGAATAAAACTAGAACTCTAGTGCCACCTATTGGAAGTAGCAATCCTAACAGTCAATGTCGACCCTTTAACAATTCTTGTCACATGACTTAGGATAAAAACCAAACCAGAATCTCAATTTGCAGAAACTCTGTTTCGGGGTGCTGCCCCTTGTCAGTGCAAAGTGGCTCGTTAAAGGGTCAACATTGACTAGTAGGATTGCTACCTTCCAATAGGTGGCACTAGAGTTCTAGCTCTCTTCCTCTCTGAAGAGACAATTTGCATAATTAGCATATTTCCCAGAGGAGAATTGCGGCTTGAAGGAGAATCGATACTTCTTGGATATCGGTCGGACGCCTCTCAATCAGCCAAACCTACCAGATCTCCACTTTGCACTGATGAGGGGCAGTACCCCGAAAAACAGTGTCTGCAAATTGAGATCCTGGTTTGGCTTTTATCCTAAGTCATGTGACAAGGCTCGTTAAAGGGTCGACATTGACTGTTAGGATTGTTACTTCCAATAGGTGACACTAGAGTTCTAGTTCTCTTCCTCTCTGAAGAGACAATTTGCATATTTCCCAGAGGAGCATTGCGGCTTTAAGTCTCCTCACCTCGGCATCTTGTTTAGCTTGTCTGGAAGTTGACATTCTGGTTTGGCTATTATCTTAGGCTGGTTTCACATTTGCGTTTCTGACACATACATCCGCATGGGTCTTGATTTCATATCTTTAACCTTGTAGGTGCAGGTGCATGTGTTTGCCTACGTTTATTTACGCATGCGTATTTTCGCAGTGAGTGGCTGGATGCGGCTAACGCACCATGTTAGAATTTTTGTGGCGTCAAATTTCCACCACCATACGCATGCGGACGCTTACGGAAGGAGCGCGTCAAATAAACGCATTACAGTCTGTGGGAACGCATGCATACGCAAAGACATGCATTCACTTGCGTTTGCACATGTATCTTTTTACAGAAATCCTATGAGCCACGCCCATTTGGCGTGGCTTGTGTCAAGGAAATTCTCCTGAAAATTTTTTTCATATCAAGTGCATGCACATAAAAACGCAAGCGCATGCAAAAACGCATGCAAAAGCATGCACACTTCCTCTCTGAAGAGACAATTTGCATAATTAGCATATTTCCCAGAGGAGCATTGTGGCTTTAAGTCTCCTCATCTCTGCATGCTAAGCATGTCAATCTCCGCAAGGAGAAACGATACTTCTTGGATCCCGGTCAGACGCCTCTCACTCAGCCAAACCAGATCTCCACTTTGCACTGATGAGGGGCAGTTCCCCAAAACACAGTGTCTGCAAATTGAGATTCTGGTTTGGTTTTTATCGTAAATCATGTGACAAGGCTCGTTAAAGGGTCGACATTGACTGTTGGGATTGCTACTTCCAATAGGTGGTACTAGAGTTCTAGTCCTCTTTCTCTCTGAAGAGACAATTTGCATAATTAGCAAAATCAATGTTAAAATTTATGGTATTTTAAAATGTGCCCCCCATTTTTGTTACAGTTACTTTTTTTTATTTGGACATTTTTTGGTTGGAAGAGAAACAGTTGTGTTAATTTTGCTTTCTTCTTTATTAATTTTGTTTCCTGTAATTATTTATTTTCCTTGCTTTATATTTAACAATTTTTGCTCCTCTGAAGGTCAGAAGAGACCATTGAGAGTCAATTAAAATGTAATTTTTTGTTAGTTCCTGACCTATTTTTATAATTGGGGCTGGCTTCTCAGCTGACGTTACTGTATAGTGCAAATTTAGCCTCGTGTCTGCATTGCTGATCTGATCCCCAGCAGTTCCTGCTCCATCCTGCAATCAGTGATCACTATGAGGACGAGCTTTCAGTGCTTCCTAAACTAAGTACGCAGAGATCATATAGCGATGAAGAAGGCAGAAATGGTGATAATCTAATTCTGTCTTCTGCAGCGCCCCAGAGTCCTGGTCATTGCAGTACTGATGCTCCGCCGCTAAGGGGGGCTATGGTACGTCTGATGGCACTGAAGGAGTTCATCTGACCAGGTATCACAGACACCAATACATTTCACAGTCTGACCTCCAGGAAGAGCTAAGGGTGCTATGTATTAGGCCACTCCTCACAGTCTGGTAAAACTGGGGGTTAGATAGGAAGTTAGACAGAAAGCTGACTGGGTTGGAACCAGGCAACACCTTGTGGCAGAGGGTGTTGTAGGGGAAGATTCAGAGGCGTCCCTGTCAGGGGTGGGATCCTGACAGAGGCCTAGCAACCAGAGAGAACGTTACGGGACCGCGCCTGTTACCATGGGAGGAGAAGACGGGTATGGAGCACCTCCTGAAGGCCCCGATTCTGCCCATTACCCTGCTGTGTGAAGCCCATGCAGAGCGCACAGTATGCCGCTGGGTGAACCCAGGATCCAACCTCATGGGGTTCCCCGGGGTGAAGACACAGGAAGGGGAGATGGTGCAGGCCCTGAGCTGGGAGGAATACCAGGCCCAGCTGGAACAGCAGTGGGAGGAGAAGGAGGAGGCGTACCAGGCCGGGCTGGAGGCCCACCATCAAAAAGACCTGGCGGTCAAGGACCGGGCCCGCAAGGACCCCGCCGCTCACCAGGCCCCGCGCAGGCAGGGCACCATCACCACCTTCAAGCTCCGCGGAGGCTGGGGCTTCATTAAAGAGCCGGGCCTGTATGCAGAGGTGTTTGTCAATCGAAGGGATGTGGAGTCGCATCTCCGAGAGGGCCACCCAGACCGGGATCTCTACCCGGGGGAGGAAGTCTCGTACACTAGGCACTTTGGGGAAAAGGGGTGGTTTGCCCTGAATGTCCGCAAGAGGCAGAACCCTGTGATACCCCCGATTAAGGTGCCAGTGAAGCTGACCCCTGTAGCAAAGGTGCCCCCTTGTGGTCAGGCACATGGTCATTACCGGGAACACCGAGGTCACCCCAACGTGCACTATGGTCAAGACCACGACATGCAGCATTGTCACCTCTACCACCCTCGTGGCCAAGGAGGCACCTCTTCAGGTGGGTGGTGCCCATGCTGCTCCAGAACTGAAGACAGTGGGTACGCAGACCCCCAGATGGGACAACACGTCCCCTTATGCAGTACCAGGCGGTGCGCAATTCCCTAGGGGGTTGCCTCCGCCGGTGCTGCCTCCTGAGTGGTTCAAGTAACTATACCCCCTACAGCAAAAATGCTTTAATGATTGTACATAGTTAACTGTTTTCACCGATTTGCTGCTAAAACCCGTCTAGGGTTATTCTTAAAGGGATCCCTTTGTTGACCCGGGATCCCTATTGTTTTTGTTTGTTTTCTACTTTTGCACAGTTATCAAAGGACTGCCGAATCATGGACGGTGAATGATTCAAAAACTGATATTGTAAATAGTTTGCACCTTCTTAAAGGTGCTCTCTACTGGTTTTATACAAGAGAAGGACTCTTTGCGAAGATACTGTTTTTGAAGACATTACCAGAGTCCTTATTGCGAACAGACTTGCAGCTTGAGAAGTTGCACTACCTCATAGAGACTTGGTCCCCTCTTAAAGGGGATGTTCATTGATAGTACTTAGAGAATGATGATGCTCTAAAAGGAAAAGTAATAATGCTGATATGTGAAAGTTAAATGTAGCTAACTAGTTGATTGTAAGAAATGTTTAATGATGTTGATAGAAGAACGAGGACAGGAAGTGAACCCGTACGGGGTTAGTTAGTGAGTCCTCCTAGGAGCCATACAGAAATGGCTCAGTGATCCTGAATTGAAAGAAAAATGATATGTTCTATACTGTGTATAGTAGTGGAAGGACAGTAGGCCCGGGCGGAAAGGGGCGGTCCTGTACAGAAAGGAGAGGCAGTAGGTCTGGAGCAGTTAGGACAGGCGGTCCTGCAGACGTAAAGAAGGAGAATGCATAAAAGTTGATTACCCTTATAATGTGATTATAAGAAGGTCTTTAGTGGATTTAGCGAGTACGTCCTTAAAGGCAATGTTAAATTATTGTTCCAAGATTTTGCACTTAGTAGAATACCCGGTTGGGTAAGAAAAGTTATTCATAGTAAGTTAGTTAAAGTATTTAACTATGTTTGTAATGTTCAAGTGTCCTCACCTCCCATAAAGGGAAGCTCTGTTAAAAAGTTTACTTGTACTTGCATTTTCAAAATTGTATGTCTTTTTGCTGACATGTATTGTTGTTTTCTTCCCAGTCCAGGAGTACTGGATTTAACCGGGGGGGGAGTGCAGCGTCCCAGAGTCCTGGTCGTTGCAGTACTGTGGCTCCACCGCTAAGGGGGGCTATGGTGCGTCTGATGGCACTGAAGGAGTTCATCTGACCAGGTATCACAGACACCAATACATTTCACAGTCTGGTCTCCAGGGGGAGCTAAGGGTACTATTCATTAGGCCAATCCTCACAGTCTGGTAAAACTGGGGGTTAGATAGGAAGTTAGACAGAAAGCTGACTGGGTTGGAACCAGGCAACACCTTGTGGCAGAGGGTGTTGTAGGGGAAGATTCAGAGGGGTCCCTGTCAGGGGTGGGATCCTGACAGAGGCCTAGCAACCAGAGAGAACGTTACGGGACCGCGCCTGCACGATATAGCGGCGGTACCCCAAGAAAGGACAAGAAGCGAGGTTTATTGTGCTGAGTGAGAAACTAGATCAATGCAACAAGGAGAATACCAGTAGGAGTCGTGCTGTAAGACGAGGCAACATCCTATTGAGGCGCATAACCGGTGGCCGGAACGCCGAGGAAGTATGGAGCTCCAAGCCAAACTTCAAACCTACGGCAGGACAGTCAGTTACAGGCGGGCTGTCTCACCCAGACCCAGGAAGACACAGGGGGGTAACAACAGGAGTGGGGCGACGCTGGAGTCCCGGAAGAGCTCCGAGCCTCCCCATCATACGGGTGCGTCCTAACCATAAGATCAGGGGGACGTAGAGGGAGAACATCAGAATCGAGTTGTGAGAGAACACGAGAAACAGACACAACAGTTGTGGGTGCTATCCCGTAAGCACAGCAGGGAAGGACCACAACACACAAGCGCAGGAAGGTAGGCACAGATTTCCACCTGCAAAGGGAACTCTGGAGGTGCCATCGGACCGGCCGGACTTGCGCAGCCCTGTTAACCGTATTCCGGATTGAGGACTCAGAAGCCTTCAGTAAAGAGGTAAAGAGACTGCAACCTGGTGTCCTCGTTATTGACCGCGACCGACACTACACCGCACCATAACATCAGCACCATACCACCACCTTTCACTGTGCGCCCCTCAGCAGGGTCACGGACCAGGTCTAGCCACCGTGACAACCCCAGAGCAGAGATTCAGAGGCCCGGTACCGGGTAACCTCGGCCCTGCGGCAGTGGGGGCGCTACACTTCCACTTGGAGAGTCCATTTGTCGTCACAGGCAGCTCCAACTTCTGCAGGTGCACAATCTCTTTGCAGCTTCAATCTTTGCAAACATCCTTGCCGAGTTATAGGCAGAGGGGATTGACTTTTTAAGCAGTTTGAGCAAGTGATTAAACAAAGGTCAAAGTCTTCACTATACAATCAGAGGAAATACTATTCCAGATTATCATCAAGTATACAATTTTGTGTTAGACAAGAAACAGATAAACTGAGAATAAACTGTAATCTGCAGCAGATTAAGTCTACTCTCATTGGATGAAAATAATAGGCTAATATACTCTTATTGGATGAAAACAGTAGGGTAAGTCTACTGTTGTTGGATAAAAAAATCTATAGATTAAGTTTACTCTTATTGGATGAAAGCAATATGTTACGTCTACTCTTCTTAGAGGAAAACAGTAGAATAAGTCTACTCTTGTTAGATGAAAATGAAAGGATAAGTCTACTCTTACTAGATAAAAAAAAAATAAGTCTCTTGTTAGATGAAAATCGAGGATAAGTCTAATTTTGTTGGATAAAAAACTGTAGATTAAGTTTACTCTTTTTGGATGAAAACAATAGGTTAAGCCTACTATTGTTGGAAGAAAACAGTAGATTAAGTTTACTCTTGTTAGATAAAAATTGAAGGATAAGTCTACCCTTGTTGAATGAAGACAGTAGGATAACTGTTCTTGATTGAAAACAATAGATTTAGGCTGCTTTCACACATCTGTTTTTTGCCATCAGTCACAATCCATCGAATTTTGAAAAAATCAGATCCGTCGCAGATTGTGAAATGCGACGGATCCGTTTTTTCACCGGATCCGACTTGCTGATTGGCTCCTAAAAAATCGGAGCATGCTCAGTTAAAAAAAAAACAAATTTTATCGCTGGATTCTGTTTTTTGACGGATCTGGCGCCATAGGCTTCCATTCTAGCATTTTTCAATGGACACAAAAAAACGTTACTATGTCCGTTTTCTCTGGCCGCCGGATGAACAATTTTCAACGGATCCGGCAAAAAAATGGATGAAACGTGAGGCCTTTGCTTGCAATCCGGCACTAATACAATTCTATGAGAAAAAAACGGATCCAACGGCAACTTTTTGCAGGATCCGTTTTTTTCAAAATTTGCTGGATTGAGCCTGACAGCAAAAAACTGATGTGTTGAAAGCAGCCTAAGTCTACTGTTGCAGGATGAAAATCAAAGAATAAGTCTACTCTTGTTGGATGAAAACAGTATGTTAAGTCTACTCTTGTTAGATAAAAATAACTGTAGATTAAGTTTTCTCTTGTTGGATGAAAGCCGTAGTTTAACTTTACTCTTGTTGGTTGAAAATA
The DNA here is from genome assembly GCF_051348905.1 of Ranitomeya variabilis. Classification (NCBI taxonomy): domain Eukaryota; kingdom Metazoa; phylum Chordata; class Amphibia; order Anura; family Dendrobatidae; genus Ranitomeya; species Ranitomeya variabilis. Next base: position 564,178,213 of record NC_135237.1, on the reverse strand, counting down.
CAAGGTCTACTCTTCTGGGTGTATAATGCATGTTTATTGCTCCATATCTCGGTAATATGCTTTCGAAATGGATCTTATTATGTCCTTTATTGATTTTGACTTGTATGTAGCTTTTCATGATATATTTTTGATATTTTGTCTATTTTTTTGCCCTTTTTTCACTTAGTCATTGCTCATGAACTTGTTTACTCCAACATCTTTCAATGACATGTCAGCAAATCTTGGGTTATTAGCAGAATACTAATACAGGTAAGCAGCTGCATATCGAATGACGCTCTCCGTCAGTCTGGCATGATGGATCTGATATTCTAATTTCTGGACATTCTCTGATATACTGATATTCAGAGAAAGAGGAGCAGAAGTTACAGAAAGCCGTGAAGCTCTAATAGCTCAATGATTTTTGTCTCTTCGGGAACATCCGTCTTGGAATGACAAGTGCGTCTTTATCTACCATCAGCATCCAAGCTGCAGACACCGATGTGCTTCTCAATGGCGGGGACGCCACCTCTTCAGTGTCAGCTGGAATTAGCAAGAAGTTTTATCTCTCGTCCAGTAGGCTTTCTGGTTTTCTCGGGTTAAGGAGATTGTTCTGAATTTCAATTTGTATCAAACTGTGGAAAAAAATTAAAAAAAGGAAATGCAGGAGAAGATGATTCCTTTTTAGCATCTCACTTCTGGAGTAAATGTCCTGGTTGTATGTAAGTACTACACGTCCAACCACTATCCCAGTCGGAGGATGCCCACTGACTACCACTAAGTGCTGCTGCACTTTCCCATTACTATTGTATTAAACCCTTAATGATCAGAGGCCAATTTTTCGCCCCTATCCCATAAAAGGATCTGATTTCTATGGGACAAATTGCATTATTTTCTAGCATGCTTTGGGGTAAATATTAATTACCATGTCATTTTTTTAATAATTTTTTTTGTGAAGCAAATATAGAAATATTTTTTACTGTTGAACAAATTTTGTAGGTTATTTTGATCATGTGGATACCTAATATGTGTATTTAATTTGATATGCATGCAATAACATTTATTTCATATGAATGAAAAATCAGATTTTTCAACAATCGCTTGCGGTGTTTGACTGTTTAATATAGATTATACACTTCTCATAAAAATAAAGGGAACACTAAAATCCCACATCCTAGATATCACTGAATGAAATATTCCAGTTGTAAATCTTTATTCATTACATAGTGGAATGTGTTGAGAACAATAAAACCTAAAAATGATCAGCGTAAATCACAACTAATATCCCACAGAGGTCTGTAGTTGGAATGATGCTCAAAATCAAAGTGGAAAATGAAGTTACAGGCTAATCCAACTTCAGTGGAAATGCCTCAAGACAAGGAAATGATGCTCAGTAGTGTGTGTGGCCTCCCTGTGCCTGTATGACCTTCCTACAACACCTGGGCATGCTCCTGAGGTGGTGGATGAGGTGGTGGATGGTCTCCTGAGGGATCTCCTCCCAGACCTGGACTAAAGCATCCGCCCACTCCTGGACAGTCTGTGGTGCAACATGACATTGGTGGATGGTGCAAGACATGATGTCCCAGATGTGTTCAATCAGATTCAGGTCTGGGGAATGGGCGGGCCAGTCCATAGCTTCAATGCCTTCATCTTGAAGGAACTGCTGACACACTCCAGCTACATAAGGGCTGGCATTGTCCTGCATTAGGAGGAACCCAGGGCCAACCGCACCATCATATGGTCTCACAAGGGGTCTGAGGATCTCAATTCGGTATGGCAGTCAGGCTACCTCTGGTGAGCACATGGAGGGCTGTGCGGCCCTCCAAAGAAATGCCACCCAACACCATTACTGACCCACTGCCAAACCGGTCATGCTGAAGGATGTTGCAGGCAGCAGATCGTTCTCCACGGCGTCTCCAGACTCTGTTACGTCTGTCACGTGTGCTCAGTGTGAACCTGCTTTCATCTGTGAAGAGCACAGGGTGCCAGGGGCGAATTTGCCAATCCTGGTGTTCTGTGGCAAATGCCATGTGTCCTGCACGGTGCTGGACTGTGAGCAAAACCCCCATCTGTGGACGTCGGGCACTCAGACCATCCTCATGGAGTTGGTTTCTAACCGTTTGTGCAGAGACATGCACATTTGGGGCCTGCTGGAGGTCATTTTGCAGGACTCTGGCAGTGCTCCTCCTGTTCCTCCTGTCACAAAGGCTGAGGTAGCGGTCCTGCTGCTGGATTGTTGCTCTCCTACGGCCCCCTCCATTTCTCCTGGTGTACTGGCCTGTCTTCTGGTAGCACCTCCAGCCTCTGGACACTACACTGACAGACACAGCAAACCTTCTGGCCACAGCTCGCATTGATGTGCCATCCTGGATGAGCTGCACTACCTGAGCCACTTGTGTGGGTTGTAGAGTCCGTCTCATGCTACCACGAGTGTGAAAGCACAACCAGCATTCAAAAGTGACCAAAACATCAGGCAGAAAGCATTGGTACTGAGATGTGGTCTGTGGTCCCCACCTGCAGAAACACTCCTTTATTGAGTGTGTCTTGATAATTGCCAACAATTTCCATCTGTTGTCTATTCCATTTGCGCAACAGCATGTGAAATCGATTGTCAATCAGTGTTCCTTCCTAAGTGGACAGTTTGATTTCACAGCAGTTTGATTTACTTGGAGTTAGATTCTGTTGTTTAAGTGTTCACTCTATTTTTTGAGCAGTGTATATAAATATAAATATATATATATTCAGATCTAATATATTTTTTATATGATTTGTCCTTGAAGTGATCATAACAGATCTTTCAGGAAACATATATTTTTCTTTATTGCTCACTTTTGCCCACTATAACTTGGGCACTCATATGAACCCTAGTTACAGGGTAAAAGTCATTGGCACCTTCAAAATCGGACAGGTCCCAGCAGCTCTTAAATGCTGGCAGTCACCTTGCGATCATGTGATCGCCAGGTCCTACAGAAACTTTGGCATGGACGCTGCATCTTTTTCCTGAGCTATGAAACTGGCAAAGGAGTAAACAGAAGTGGTAATAATAATAATAATTATAATAATAATAATTTTATTTATATAGCGCCAACATATTCCGCAGCGCTTTACAAATTATAGAGGGGACTTGTACAGACAATAGTCATTACAGCATAACAAAAACACAGTTCAAAATAGATACCAGGAGGAATGAGGGCCCTGCTGCTCGCAAGCTACAAACTATGAGGAAAAGGGGAGACACGAGAGGTGGATGGTAACAATTGCTTTCGTTGTTCGGACCAGCCATAGTGTAAGGCTCGGGTGTTCATGTAAAGCTGCATGAACCAGTTAACTGCCTAAGTATGTAGCAGTACAGACACAGAGGGCTATTAACTGCATGAAATATATGACCACTAGGGTTGAGCGACTTTTATTTTTATAGGATCGGGTCGGGTTTCTCGAAACCCGACTTTCTCAAAAGTCGGGTCGAGTGAAATCGGCTGATCCTATAAAAAAGTCGGGGTCGGGGTCGGCCGAAACACGAAACCCAATGCAGTGCAATGGGATACTATGGTTCCCAGGGTCTGAAGGAGAGGAAACTCTCCTTCAGGCCCTGGGATCCATATTTAAGTGTAAAATAAAGAATCAAAATAAAAAATATTGATATACTCACCCTCGGACGCGCCCTGGTACTAACCGGCAGCCTTCCTTCCTAAGAATGAGCGCGTGAATGACCTGCGGTGACGTCGCGGCTTGTGATTGGTCGCGTGAGCGGTCACATGGGCGGTCACGCGACCAATCACAAGCCGCGACGTCATCTAAGGTCCTTCACGCGCTCATTCTTAGGAAGGAAGGCTGCCGGAAAGAAGCAGGGCGCGTACGAGGGTGAGTATATACCTAATAGCAATATACTCACCCTCGGACGCGCCCTGCTTCTTTCCGGCAGCCTTCCTTCCTAAGAATGAGCACGCGAAGGACCTTAGATGACGTCGCGGCTTGTGATTGGTCGCGTGACCGCCCATGTGACTGCTCACGCGACCAATCACAAGCCGCGACGTCACCGCAGGTCATTCACGCGCTCATTCTTAGGAAGGAAGGCTGCCGGTTAGTACCAGGGCGCGTCCGAGGGTGAGTATATCAATATTTTTTATTTTGATTCTTTATTTTACACTTAAATATGGATTCCGATACTGATTCCCGATATCGCAAACATATCGGAACTCGGTATCGGAATTCCGATACCAGATTCAGAAGATCGCCGACCTCATGGCCGACCCCACACAGGGGTCGGGTTTCATGAAACCCGACTTTGCCAAAAGTCGGCGACTTCTGAAAATGGCCGACCCGTTCCGCTCAACCCTAATGACCACTATATAAATATATACCCCTTTATAAATTTATGGCACTTGGTCGTTACGTGGTTATTATTGTGAGTTGTACTCAAAATTTAGAAACAAGAGGCAGAAAAATAGAAACCAATAAGTGAACAGCCCAAGATGATAGAGTCTGGACAATAACACATCAGCAGCTGCACAAGTGATGACAATCCATGCACAGGATGACGAGCCGTGCACAGGATGACGAGCCGTGCACAGGATGACGCACCATGCACAGGATGACGAACCGTGTACAGGATGACGAGCCGTGCACAGGATGACGAGCCGCGCACAGGATGATGAGCCACGCACAGGATGATGAGCCACGCACAGGATGACGAGCTGTGCACAGGATGACGAGCCATGTACAGGATGACGAGCCGTGCACAGGATGACGCACCATGCACAGGATGACGTACCGTGCACAGGATGACGAGCCGTGCATATGATGACGAGCCATGCACAGGATGACGAGCCGTGCACAGGATGACTGTCACGGGGAAACTAGGTGAGCGAGAGCTAAATACCCGGGCCCCTGCAGTTTCCCTCAGACTAGGGAAATCCTGACTGACCCTCTACCTGGAGTTTACACTGATGGTGTGCATGTCCAGGCCTCGAACCTCACCCTAACTCCTGTAATAACCCTAAGCTGATACCTCCGCCCTCCACCCAGTGAAGAGGTAATATTCCAATACCCACAGATAGAACAGACAAGGATAAAGGAAAATATACACCACGCCGCAGTCACTCAGGAATACACTATAAATGTGCAGGGCAAAATAAATACAAATATAGGAAGGAGTAAATAATACAGAGGAAAATACACCACCAGCAACGACTCTCCAGCAACCAGCTCTCCACTCCAGACCGAGATAACAATGCATAAGAGAGAAGCTATAATCGGTGACGCCCAATGAACAGGAGAACAATTTAAAGGCCATGGGAATGGCCCAGCTTCCAATCCGAGGATTAGGTAAATTAACCCCGGAACAGCTAGATAAAATCTAGCAGACGCCAATGAGCAAATAGTGGTCAACAGCGGAATTACCACTGTCTGTCGGACGACCTGGTCTGAACAGCGTCCGACATGACAGTACCCCGCCTTCTACGAGGGACCCCAGGGCCCTCACGGCTTATAGGACCCGGCTTGTCTGGATGCCGACGATGAAAAAACCTGACCAGCCGATCCGCCTGAATGTCCGAGGCTGGTCCCCAGGACCTCTCCTCAGGCCCATAACGACGCCAGTGTACCAAGTACTGTAAAGTGCGACGCACTACACGAGAGTCAACCACCTTGGAGACTTCAAACTCCAAATTACCATCCACCAAGACTGGAGGTGGCATAGGCGCCGCATCCACAGAACCCACCACCTTCTTTAGAAGAGACCTGTGGAACACGTTGTGTATCTTATACACCGTAGGGAGCTCCAATCGGTACGCTACTGGGTTAATGACGGCGGTGACCCTAAATGGACCAATAAACCGTGGACCCAATTTAAGGGACGGTATTTTGAGTCTTATGTTTTTTGTGGATAACCACACCCAGTCATCCACACTCAGGTCCGGACCTGGCACACGCCTACTGTCAGCCACACGTTTGTACCTAGCACCCACACTCAACAGGCGCTGCTTAACTCTCCTCCAGACTGATGACAATTGTGCTCCTAACTGATCCTCCTCCGGAACGCCGGAAGAGCCTCTCTGACTCAAGGTACAAAATTGAGGATGTAGCCCGTAAACACAAAAAAACGGAGACTCCCCAGATGACTCCTGGCGGTGATTATTGATGGCAAACTCAGCCAAAGGAAGAAAGGTAGACCACTCCTCCTGGTTATCAGAGACAAAACAGCGTAAGTACTGTTCCAAATTTTGGTTCATACGCTCGGTCTGACCATTTGACTGAGGATGAAACGCCGAAGAATGAGATAACTTGATCCCCAGACGTGCGCAAAATGCTCTCCAAAATTTTACCACAAACTGAGACCCCCTATCAGACACGATGTCAGACGGAACCCCATGAAGTCTGACCACCTCCTGCACAAATACCTGAGCCAGAGTCTTAGCGTTAGGCAATGAAGGCAAAGACACAAAGTGCGACATTTTAGAAAACCGATCAACAATCACCAAGATGACCGTGTTCCCAGCTGATGAGGCCAAATCAGTGATGAAATCCATGGAGATTTCCGTCCAAGGCTTACTAGGTACCTCAAGAGGAAGTAGTGTGCCAACAGGACGGGAGCAAGGCGTCTTAGCCCTAGCGCACGTGGTACAAGCTGACACGTATGAGACCACGTCCTGTCGGATCTTGGGCCACCAAAACCGACGTGACACCAACTCCAAGGTACCTCTAACCCCTGGGTGGCCAGCCAGGATAGCATCATGATGCTCCGCCAAAACCTTTAGGCGGAGATGAAGCGGTACAAAAGATTTGTTGACGTGAAGCTCAGATGGTACCTCCTCCTGAGCCTCGGCAATCTCAGCCTCAACCTTGGTAGTGAGAGCCGAAACCACAACACCCTTTTGGAGGATGGGTACTGGATCCTCCTGAGGTTCTCCCCCCGGAAAACACCTGGATAGAGCATCCGCCTTAGTGTTTTTAGACCCCAGTCTGTAGGTGACCACAAAATTGAACCGCGTGAAAAACAATGCCCAGCGAGCCTGCCTGGGGGACAGATGCTTGGCTGACTCCAAATACAGCAGATTCTTATGATCGGTAACAACAGTGACCTGATGAACCGACCCCTCCAAGAAGTGTCGCCATTCCTCAAAGGCCAACTTAATTGCCAACAACTCCCTGTTGCCGATATCGTAGTTACGTTCGGCGGACGACAGTTTCTTGGAGAAACAGGCGCACGGACGTAAACCACTCAAAGATGAGCCTTGAGATAGTACTGCCCCCACACCAACCTCAGACGCATCGACTTCCACAACAAAAGGTTTTGATACGTCTGGCTGCACAACAATGTGGGCTGAAACAAAACTGTTCTTAAGAAATTCAAATGCACGCACAGCAGCCTCAGGCCAAACGGAGAAATTGGTACCCTTTTTAGTCATGTCAGTTAGCGGTTTAGCAATGATGGAAAAATCCTTGATAAATTTCCTATAGTAGTTAGAAAACCCAAGGAACCACTGAAGTGCTTTCAGGTTATCAGGACGTTCCCAATGCAGCACCGCTTGCACCTTAGCGGCGTCCATTTTAAACCCAGAAGCAGACACAATATAACCCAAGAAAGGCAACTCTTGAACAGAAAATACACATTTCTCAAGTTTAGCATACAGCTTATTCTCTCTGAGAAGCTGTAACACCTGCCTGACATGATCTAAATGAGCATCACGGTCGCAAGAATTAATGAGAATGTCATCTAGATACACGATAACGAATTTCCCCAAAACATGCGAGAAGACATCATTGATGAAATGTTGGAACACTGCAGGTGCGTTAGTCAACCCAAACGGCATCACCAAATTTTCAAAATGACCCTCAGGGGTATTAAAAGCCATCTTCCACTCATCACCTTGACGAACTCTTATGAGGTTGTACGCCCCCCTAAGGTCAAGCTTGGTAAACCACTTAGCACCTGCCACCTGGTTGAACAAGTCAGGTATCAGTGGCATAGGGTATGGATCACGAACCGTAATCTGGTTCAACTCCCTGAAATCCAAACACGGGAGTAATCCGCCATCTTTCTTCTTCACGAAGAAGAACCCTGCTGCCACCGGCGAGGATGACGGCTTGATGTGCCCTTTGCTCAAGCTTTCCGCAATGTAATCTTTTAACGCTTGTCTCTCCGGACCGGAGATGTTAAACATCCTTGCTTTAGGCAATTTGGCCCCTGGTTTAAACCTGATAGAACAGTCATAAGGACGATGTGGCGGCAACTCTGAACAACCCTTCTCAGAGAACACATCCACAAAATCCAGAAATGACTCCGGAACGCTTGAAGTCACCGCAGCCACACATGTGGCCAGGCAATTCTCCTGGCAGAACTCGCTCCACTGAATTATGTCCTGAGTTTTCCAGTCAATTACCGGGTTGTGCATAGACAACCAAGGAAAACCCAAAACCACCTGAGCAGGAAGATTCCTGAGCACCTTACATGTAACCTGCTCGAAATGTAGAACCCCAATGTGGAGTTTCACCTCAGCCACAAATTCAGTAATCTCCCTCTGGGAGAGAGGAGCAGCATTGATGGTGACCACGCGGATAGGATGAGACAGTTTTTCAATCCTAAAACCTGCTGTGCGCGCAAACTCCTCATCAATGAGATTTGTGGCTGAACCACTATCCACAAAAACAGTAATTGGCAGCTCACTGCCAGCGATACAAACCTTAGCAGGGAGCATGCATTGAAAAAACCACCATGGAGGATATACATAAGCTCAGATTGGTCTCCTCCACACCCTCTGAGCCTAGCAGTTTTCCGCCGTTGCGTTTTTCTTAGACAGCAGAGGACAGATGTTAATAAAATGACCAGTCTTACCACAGTAAAAACAGGCTCCCTGCTTCCTGAGCTCAGGGACTGGACGCTTGACATGTGACACCCTTGCGATTTGCATAGGCTCCGTGGGCTCACCTGCAGCAACCTCACGTGAACCTAAACCCTCTCCCATAGGCGGTGTCTCATGCTCCACCAAACGCAAACGGCGATCTATGCGGACAACCAGACTCATGGCGGAATCTAGAGACGCAGGAGTCTTGTACATCAGAAGGGCTTTTTTTAACCCTTCCAGAAATCCCATGAATAAACTGACTCCGCAGCGCTGGATCATTCCATTGTGTATCGATCGCCCAGCGACGAAATTCAGAACAGTAATCCTCTGCAACTCGCTCCCCCTGGCGAATAGTGCGTATCTTAGATTCTGCTAGAGCCATTCTGTCAGGTTCATCGTAGACTGTCCCAAGAGAAGAAAAAAACCTCTCCACAGAGTCAAATGCAACAGAATCAGATGGCAAAGAAAACGCCCACGCTTGGGGATCCCCGCTTAACAAAGACAACACCAGACCCACCTGCTGAGCCTCATTACCCGAGGAGATCGGGAGCATGCGGAAATATAGTTTACAAGCTTCACGAAAAGAAACAAATTTACTGCGTTCCCCAGTAAATCTTTCAGGCAAAGGAAATTTAGGCTCAGCAACTCTTCCTGTCGCTCCAGCCTGCACATTAGCTACTGCTAGTCCCTGTTGCTGCACTGCCTCCCTCAACTCAGTGACCTGTAGGGACAGTGCCTCCAACTGGCGGGTTATGGAAGTCATGGGATCCATGACAAAAGAAAAAAAAAAGAAACCCCTTTTTTTTTTTTGTGTTGTTGGGCCGATTATAATGTCACGGTCACGGGGAAACTAGGTGAGCGAGAGCTAAATACCCGGGCCCCTGCAGTTTCCCTCAGACTAGGGAAATCCTGACTGACCCTCTACCTGGAGTTTACACTGATGGTGTGCATGTCCAGGCCTCGAACCTCACCCTAACTCCTGTAATAACCCTAAGCTGATACCTCCGCCCTCCACCCAGTGAGGAGGTAATATTCCAATACCCACAGATGGAACAGACAAGGATAAAGGAAAATATACATCACGCCGCAGTCACTCAGGAATACACTATAAATGTGCAGGGCAAAATAAATACAAATATAGGAAGGAGTAAATAAGACAAAGGAAAATACACCACCAGCAACGAATCTCCAAACCAGCTCTCCACTCCAGACCGAGATAACAACGCACAAGACAGAAGCTATCGGCGACGCCCAATGATCAGGAGAACTATTTAAAGGCCACGGGCATGGCCCAGCTTCCAATCCGAGGATCAGGTAAATTAACCCTGGAACAGCTAGACAAAATCTAGCAGACGCCAATGAGCAAATAGTGGTCAAAAGCGGAATTACCGGTCTGTCGGACGACCTAGTCTGAACAGCGTCCGACATGACAATGACGAGCCGTGCACAGGATGACGCACCATGCACAGGATGACATGCTGTACACAGGTTGATGAGCCGTGAACATGATGATGACCTGCGCACGCTTTGTGCACACGATGACAACCCAGGGATGTTGATAATAGTGCTCTCATTCACTGACCGCAAACAGAGGTTTTGAAAATGTCGAAACGTTAAAGGGAATCTGTCACCTCAAATTGGCGGGATTTACAAATGCCTTTTTTCTGGTCCGATGGGCGGCGTTTCGTCTTCATTTCTCCACCCCATCCGTCCCTGTTGTCCGCAATATGTTCAAGAATTAGAGTACTTGTCCTCCATAGTTGGCGCGTACGCAATGCAATCTTCACTCGCGCACGCGCAGTATGCTTTGCCCAACTGCGGGCAAAGCCAAAAAGCATTACTGCGCATGCGCTCATGCACTATGTCCCAGAACACATCGAAACACTTCCGGGACATAGTGCGCGAGCGCATACGCAGTAATGCTTTTTGGCTTTGCCCGCAGTTGGGCAAAGCATACTGCGCGTGCGCGAGTCAAGATTGCATTGCGCACGCGCCAACTATGCAGGACAAGTACTCTAATTCTCGAACATATTGCGGACCACAAGGACGGATGGGGTGGTGAAGACGAAACGCTGCCCATCGGCCTGGAAAACAGGCATTTACATATCCCGCCAATTTGAGGTGACAGGTTCCCTTTAAATATAACGTGTGTTAGAAAGCTGCAGAACTTTCCCGGCTGACGTTCAGCATTATTTACATCAGACCTGTTTAACAGTCGACACATAATTCGCTTTACACTTTTGTATCATTAATTGGATACAATCTTGTCAGTGATACAATGGTGACGAGAAGATCGCCTCTAATCTCCTTATTATCAGAGCACAACATAACGCGGCGTCTGCACCACTTCAATCAGAGCAGCAATCAGCCGCTAATCACCGGCACCGACCGCGGGAAATCCACAATGAATTCATTAGAACGGAGGCGAATCCAAGGACGAGGCCTCAGGTGACCGAGCCACGAGAGGAGGTCCACCTCGGCACCACATAGGGAGGGATAGGAGTCCTCTCCTGAAATACTCTGTGCTGCTGGAGATCATGTTCTTTCCACTGCGCCTCTCAGTTTCTGACCCCCTTTCCTGAAATACTCTGTGCTGCTGGGGCACCTGCTCTTCCTACTTTGTAATTATTAGTCTCTGACTACCCGTCAGATCTGCACACACCGTCCCTGATCTCCTCTGTGCTGCTGGGGGGCTCTGTTCCTATAGGGGGGCTTTCATCCTATGCAATCAGATTGTTACCAGGAAAAGCTGATTACAGCCAGATCCGTTTTTTAACATTGACGTCTATGGAAAACCGATCCATTAATTCGCCGTCCGTTATCTTCCATTTTTCTTAGTGGATCAGATCAGACGATGACATGAACGTCCTCATGTCCAGGAGTGAATGATACATACGAGTTATCTGTTTCTCTACCGCCATTATGCAAAATAACGGATCGTGTACGCCTGGGACATTACGCTTGTGTCGCTCCTCACTGATGGGTGTCCGTTACTCCGGTCACAGTCCTGTCGGCCTTTATTCACATTCACCATATTTGACATACGGGAAGGTTTTAATACAAGAGATTCAGACTGTCCTGAAAAGGGTTAATTCAACCCGGTGCGATTTCCCGCACCAGTGTAGCACCCTCCCCTCCTGAAATACTCTGTGCTGCTGGGGACGGGCCCCATCCCCTGCACTCAGCTTGTCTGTCCCGGGATCATGGGGTAACAATGTGACATGAGATCCACGCCCCCCCCCAGCGGAGCCCCCGGTACAGATAATGACCCCTGAGCATCGCCCGCTCCGCATTAGATAAATCTCCCTCGTTTAGGTGAATCCTCACTCTTCTCCTGCGGTGCTGAATAAATAGAGACACCATTGACCTTAGTATAATGGTAAAATAGCCATTTCCTATCGGTTACCTAAGAAGCTTTTCCTAATTTCTTACAAGATCCATCGTCCAATGGAGATAAATGTAATGAATCGGAAGAGTCTGCACTTGTGGGATGAGCAGCTCAGCGCTCAGTTACCGGATCACCTCCGCCGCCATAGAATCAGCAGGAAGATGGCAGCCGCCTGATACTGACCACCCAAACAAGCCAAGAGGCCGGCAACAAGCTCTGCCGGCGTCCAGAATTGTGGAGAAATTCAGCTGTTTGCTGTCAGTGAATAGGAAGGTTCTTGTTTCCATTCTGCAGCAATTATCCTACACATGGACCATCTACTCCCAGCTAATAAGTGGATACAATGGTATCAATGCTCTGTGAGCTCATCATCCTCCAGACTGGATGTAATGGTATCAATGCTCAGTGAGCTCATCATCCTCCAGACTGGATACAATGGTATCAATGCTCTGTGAGCTCATCATCCTCCAGTCTGGATACAATTGTATCAATGACCTGTGAGCTCATCATCCTCCAGACTGGATACAATTGTATCAATGCTCTGTGAGCTCATCATCCTCCAGACTGGATACAATGGTATCAATGCTCAGTGAGCTCATCATCCTCCAGACTGGATACAATGGTATCAATGCTCTGTGAGCTCATCATCCTCCAGACTGGATACAATTGTATCAATGCTCTGTAAGCTCATCATCCTCCAGTCTAGATACAACGGTATCAATGCTCTGTGAGCTCATCATCCTCCAGATTGATACAATTGTATCAATGCTCTGTGAGCTCATCATCCTCCAGACTGGATACAATTGTATCAATGCTCTGTGAGCTCATCATCCTCCAGATTGATATAATTGTATCAATGCTCTGTGAGCTCATCATCCTTCAGAAAGGATACAATGGTATCAATGCTCTGTGAGCTCATCATCCTCCAGATTGATATAATTGTATCAATGCTCTGTGAGCTCATCATCCTTTAGACTGGATACAATTATATCAATGCTCTGTGAGCTCATCATCCTCCAGACTGGATACAATGGTATCAATGCTCTGTAAGCTCATCATCCTCCAGATTGATACAATTGTATCAATGCTTTGTGAGCTCATCATCCTCCAGAAAGGATATAATCGTATCAATGCTCTGTGAGCTCATCATCCTCCAGATTGATATAATTGTATCAATGCTCTGTGAGCTCATCATCCTTCAGACTGGATACAATTATATCAATGCTCTGTGAGCTCATCATCCTCCAGAAAGGATACAATGGTATCAATGTTCTGTGAGCTCATCATCCTCCAGACTGGATACAATAGTATCAATGCTCTGTGAGCTCATCATCCTTTAGACTGGATACAATGGTATCAATGCTCTGTAAGCTCATCATCCTCCAGATTGACACAATTGTATCAATCCACTATGAGCTCATCATCCTCCAGAAAGGATACAATGGTATCCTTGCTCTGTGAGCGATCATCCTCCAGAAAGGATACAATGGTATCAATGCTCTGTGAGCTATCATCCTCCAGAAAGGATACAATTGTATCAATGCTCTGTAAGCTCATCATCCTCCAGATTGATATAATTGTATCAATCCTCTGTGAGCTCATCATCCTCCAGACTGGATACAATGGTATCAATGCTCTGTGAGTTAATCATCCTCCAGACTGGATACAATGGTATCAATGCTCCGTGAGCTCATCATCCTCCAGACTGAATACAATGGTATCAATGCTCTGTGAGCTCATCTTCCTCCAGACTGGGTACAATGGTATCAATGCTCTGTAAGCTCACCATCCTTCAAACTGGATAAAATGGTATCAATGCTCTGTAAGCTCATCATCCTCCAGTCTAGATACAATGGTATCAATGCTCTGTAAGCTCATCATCCTCCAGATTGATACAATTGTATCAATGCTTTGTGAGCTCATCATCCTTCAGAAAGGATACGATGGTATCAATGCTCTGTGAGCTCATCATCCTTCAGACTGGATACAATTATATCAATGCTCTGTGAGCTCATCATCCTCCAGACTGGATACAATGGTTTCAATGCTCTGTGAGCTCATCATCCTCCAGTCTGGATACAATAGTATCAATGCTCTGTGAGCTCATCATCATTTAGACTGGATACAATGGTATCAGTGATCTGTAAGCTCATCATCCTCCAGAAAGGATACAATGGTATCCATGCTCTGTGAGCTATCATCCTCCAGAAAGGATACAATTGTATCAATGCTCTGTAAGCTCATCATCCTCCAGATTGATACAATTGTATCAATCCTCTGTGAGCTCATCATCCTCCAGACTGGATACAATGGTATCAATGCTCTGTGAGTTCATCATCCCCCAGACTGGATACAATGGTATCAATACTCTGTGAGCTCATCATCCCCCAGACTGGATACAATGGTATCAATGCTCTATGAGCTCATCATTCTCCAGTCTAGATACAATGGTATCAATGCTCTGTGAGCTCATCATCCCCCAGACTGGATACAATGGTATCAATACTCTGTGAGCTCATCATCCTCCAGATTGATACAATTGTATCAATGCTCTGTGAGCTCATCATTCTCTAGAAAGGATACAATGGTATCAATGCTCTGTGAGCTCATCATCCTCCAGATTGTTATAATTGTATCAATGCTCTGTGAGCTCATCATCCTTCAGACTGGAAACAATAATATCAATGCTCTGTGAGCTCATCATCCTCCAGAAAGGATACAATAGTATCAATGCTCTGTGAGCTCATCATCCTCCATACTGGATACAATAGTATAAATGCTCTGTAAGCTCATCATTCTCCAGATTGATACAATTGTATCAATCCTCTGTGAGTTCATCATCCTCCAGTAAGGATACAATGGTATCCATGCTCTGTGAGCTATCATCCTCCAGAAAGGATACAATGGTATCAATGCTCTGTGAGCTCTCATCCTCCAGAAAGGATACAATTGTATCAATACTCTGTGAGTTCATCATCCTCCAGTAAGGATACAATGGTATCCATGCTCTGTGAGCTATCATCCTCCAGAAAGGATACAATGGTATCAATGCTCTGTGAGCTCTCATCCTCCAGAAAGGATACAATTGTATCAATGCTCTGTGAGCTCATCATCCTCCAGATTGATACAATTGTGTCAATGCTTTGTGAGCTAACCATCCTCTAGAGTGATACAATTTGTACAGCTGCTGATGTGTTCAGCTCACAGAGCATTGTCCAGACTGGATACAATTGTTTCCATTTCTCAGCTGATATCAGGGTCACAAATACCATTGGTGCAACCTATGCCGCTGTACAGGGGTCCAAGGGGTACAGACCCCCTTTTCCTGCCTAAAACAAATTTAAGGTATAAATTACAGTTACAGATTGTCAGAGTGAAAGAATAGAAATCCAAAGATGTTCAGACTCCTTTATCTGTGCAAACTAAGCTGCAGTGTAAAGCATGGCGGAGGGAGAAAACGGAGAGAAGATAAGTTTCATGATTTTTTTTATGTCAATAGACAGTTCTACTGAACATGGAGCCGCTAATTATAATAATTAACTATGATAATAATTATGAGGTCAGGCTCACAAAAGCCTAATATTGGGGAAGCTGCCAGCCTCCATGAGAAATGTGCGTGTTTCATGTGAACTGAATATTAGATGATCTGAACTCCCAGCGTAATAATAAAACCTGGCGAGGCTGCAATAAAGGCAAGAAAAGAGGAAGCGGAAACGTGCTGCAGTGTAAAGCATGGATTCCTGGATTGTACGACCCCTGGACACGGCCCTGTCATGTGCAGACGCGTGTTACAATGAGATTCTCCAGTTTTCGAGTTCTTTTTTGTATATGTTACATTTGGAAGCGACACTTTGGGACCATTATTATTATTTAAGGCGTTATCTATTTATGCGGCTGCTCCCATCTTTGGGGAATTGTTGGATGGCGCTTGTACCAACGCTCTGGCCGGAGCAGATCTCTGGCAGAAGTTACCACCCGTCCTTCCTAGCTCTTTTTCTATTCTATCTGCACAACATGGGAATCTGCCTGATGGAGGCTGAAATGGAAAATATTATTTACAGGCGCCGCCCTGCAGGCAGTGTCAGGTATCGCAACTCAGCACCATTCACTTCAATGCACTCCAGATAAGGCTCTCGGGGGTCTCCATGAGCGTCCGCCTCTTCTACTCCTCCGGCTGCAGACATGGGGCAGTGTGAACAGCGCTCAGCCCCCAATGAATGTGAGAAGCCCCCTATAAATGGCTCCTGAGCTTCCAGTATAAGGAAAGTCTCTGCCCAAAATGTGAGCGCCCAGAGGG
The DNA here is from genome assembly GCF_051348905.1 of Ranitomeya variabilis. Lineage (NCBI taxonomy): Eukaryota > Metazoa > Chordata > Amphibia > Anura > Dendrobatidae > Ranitomeya > Ranitomeya variabilis. The sequence continues at coordinate 564,161,709 of NC_135237.1, read as the reverse complement.
TGGAATTGAACCACTCTGTGCCTAGACAGCTACAGGTTTGAAGCCTGCACCCCAGACCACTGAGGATCATCTGGGCAGGAGATCTGGGATCACTCGATCCTATTTATAGTGGATCCTGAAGTCAGAGGTAAAGTTACGGAGATTATTAATATTTGATTGTTTTACTATTGAGGGAAATATGAAATCAGCGTGAGAAATATCGGGAGATAATTGCCCTGAACCTGCGGCTCCGACCACCGCTGGATATTGCTGCGGAGCATTTCCATGTTATCTGCATAGAAGCCGGCAGCAATGCATTGTGGGAGATGGCGGAGCGGCCACCTTCCCGCTGGCGGAGCGACCTCTGACCTTGTAGTGAGATCCGGACACAGATTAGACCTTTGTGAGCTGTGAACTGAGATCAGGGAAAAAAGTAGAAATCTCATAATGATCAGAATTGTAACTGCAGTGTAAAGCATGGAGGAGGGATAAAACAGCGCGACAGAAGGAAAGAAAGAAAGAGGATTTATCTTCTGATACTTGTCCCATCGATAGATAATTCTCCATAGCTTAGAGCCGCTAATAATCAGGTCAGGACGGTTCACGAAAGCCGAATATTGGAAGATCTGCCCGGCTGCGCTACAAGTGTAAATTTCAGCTGAAATATCTATTAAATGACCTGAACTCATAGAATAAAGAACAGATGGTCAGGCTGATATATGCGGCCATAATAGAGGAAAAAGGAAATGGGAAAGTGCTGCAGTGTAAAGCATGGTTTCCTATACGGCCGGTCCCATAGTAACGCCCTATGGAGACACATGTTGATGAGGCAGGGCCGGTCCGGGGCTGAAATTCAGCCATTCCATGTGAAAGTAATCAGTCCTGTGCTCCCCTCGCCCCCTGCCCCAAATGGGGGGTCTCCATTACTAATATAACCCTGCCTGCAGGAGACAAGACTTACAACACCTGTAATAGTAATAATAATAATAATAATAATAATAATAATAATAATACCGCCATATGAGCTGAAATAATACCACAATAATAATATTACAAAATAACAGACAAATACAACCAGACCATAATCAAATAATATCGTAGTGATAATACCGCCATACAGATCACTAATCACAACCTCTGTACTAGGTCTGATATTATCGCAATACAGTGACCGTATAATGGTGATATCAGGTCTACACCAGTGCTTAGCAGACCATATGAGTGTCCTGTGCAGGTTCACACCAATGACAGAAAAAAGCCATAGTCTCACTGCTCGTACAGGAAAGAATCCATAGTCTCACTGCTCATACAGTAACAAATCCATAGTCTCACTGCTCGTATAGTAAAGAATCCATAGTCTCATTGATCTTACAGTAAAGAATCCATAATCTCACTGCTCGCACAGTAAAGAATACATAGTCACACTGCTCATATAGTAAAGAATCCATAGTCACACTGCTCATATAGTAAAGAATCCATAGTCTCACTGCCCGTATAGTAAAGAATCCATAGTCACACTGCTCATATAGTAAAGAATCCATAGTCTCACTGCTTGTATAGTAAAGAATTCATAGTCTCACTGCTTATCCAGTAAAGAATCCATAGTCCTACTGCTCGTATAATAAAGAATTCATAGTCTCACTGCTCGAACAATAAAGAATTCATAGTCTCAATGCTCACATAGTAAAAAGTCCATAGTCTCACTGCTCTTACAGTTAAGAATCAATAGTCTCACTGCTCATACAGTAAAGAATCCATAGTCTCACTGCTCTTACAGTAAAGAATCCATAGTCTCACTGCTCTTACAGTAAAGAATCTGTAGTCTCACTGCTCTTAAGGTAAAGAATCCATAGTCTCACTGGTCTTACCGTCGAGAATCCATAGTCTCACTGCTTATATAGTAGAGAATCCATAGTCTCACTGCTCTTACAGTAAAGAATCCATAGTGTCACTGCTCTGACAGTAAAGAATCCATAGTCTCACTGCTCTTACAGTAAAGAATCCATAGTGTCACTGATCGTACAGTAGAGAATACATAGTCTCTCTGCTCTTACAGTAGAGAATCCATAGTCACACTGCTCTTACAGTAAAGAATCCATAGTGTCACTGCTCTTACAGTAAAGAATCCATAGTGTCACTGCTCGTACAGTAAAGAATCCATAGTCTCACTGCTCTTACAGTAGAGAATCCATAGTCTCACTGCTCTTACAGTAGAGAATCCATAGTCTCACTGCTCTTATAGTAAAAAATCCATACTCTCACTGCCCTTACAGTAAAGAATCCATAGTGTCACTGCTCTTACAGTAAAGAATCCATAGTCTCACTGCTCTTACAGTACAGAATCCATAGTCTCTCTGCCCATACAGTAGAGAATCTCCTTCTGTGACCGTGCTGTAACTTTCTTTCCTCTAGCTGTAGATTTTGCCTCCTCTGTCTCCTCATCTATCTTGTGTAATGAAGTGTCGGCTTTGTCGTTGTGATGCAGTGATGTCCTCCTGATGCCGGACGTCCCCTGGTGTCGGTGGCTCTGCGTCCACCACAGCGAGCAGTATTTGTGTCCTGAAGACGCAGATGCTGATAACAGAGTCACCATCAATGTGTCCGCGGTCGGAGCGATCCGTCTGACATCTGGAGGAGTCGCCCGATTCCCGGCCCTGAGATAAGAACTGATCACCGAGGGTCCGAAGCCCCAATCCCATAAACATCGGCCGACATTGCTTTATGTCTAATGCTGAACGATCTCTTGTGGGACCTTCCTTACAGGGGGCTCCAGATAACGCTCTCGGGGGTCTCCATGAGCGTCCGCCTCTTCTACTCCTCCGGCTGCAGACATGGGGCAGTGTGAACAGCGCTCAGCCCCCAATGAATGCGAGAAGCCCCCTATATATGGCTCCTGAGCTTCCAGTATAAGGAAAGACTCTGCCCAAAATGTGAGCGCCCAGAGGGTGGAATTGAACCGCTCTGTCCCTAGACAGCTACAGGTTTGAAGCCTGCACCCCAGACCACTGAGGATCATCTGGGCAGGAGATCTGGGATCGCTCGATCCTATTTATAGTGGATCCTGAAGTCAGAGGTAAAGTTACGGAGATTATTAATATTTGATTGTTTTACTATTGAGGGAAATATAAAATCAGCGTGAGAAATATTGGGAGATAATTGCCCTGAATCTGCGGCTCCGACCACCGCTGGATATTGCTGCGGAGCATTTCCATGTTATTTGCATAGAAGCCGGCAGCAATGCATTGTGGGAGATGGCGGAGCGACCTCTGACCTTGTAGTGAGACCCGGACACAGATTAGACCTTTGTGAGCTGTGAACTGCGATCAGGGAATGTCGGAGATAAAAAAGTAGAAATCTCATAATGATCAGATTTGTAGCTGCAGTGTAAAGCATGGAGGAGGGATAAAACAGCGCGACAGAAAGAAAGAGGATTTATCTTCTGATACTTGTCCCATCAATAGATAATTCTCCATAGCTTAGAGCCGCTAATAATCAGGTCAGGACGGTTCACGAAAGCCGAATATTGGAAGATCTGCCCGGCTGCGCTACTAGTGTAAGTTTCAGCTGAAATATCTATTAAATGACCTGAACTCATAGAATAAAGAACAGATGGTCAGGCTGATATATGCGGCCATAATAGAGGCAAAAGGAAATGGGAAAGTGCTGCAGTGTAAAGCATGGTTTCCTATACGGCCGGTCCCATAGTAACGCCCTATGGAGACACATGTTGATGAGGCAGGGCCGGTCCGGGGCTGAAATTCAGCCATTCCATGTGAAAGTAATCAGTCCCTTGCTCCCCTCGCCCCCTGCCCCAAATGGGGGGTCTCCATTACTAATATTGCCCTGCCTGTAGGAGACAAGACTTACAACACCTGTAATAGTAATAATAATACCACAATAATAATATTACAAATTAACAGACAAATACAACCAGACCATAAGTAAATATTATCGTAGTGATAATACCACCATACAGATCACTAATCACAACCTCTGTACTAGGACTGATATTACCCCAATACAGTGACCGTATAATGGTGATATCAGGTCTACACCAGTGCTTGGCAGACCATATGAGTGTCCTGTGCAGGTCCTCACCAGTGACAGAAAAAAGCCATAGACTCACTGCTCATACAGGAAAGAATCCATATCCTCACTGCTCTTATAGGAAAGAATCCATAATCTCACTGCTCTTACAGTAAAGAATCCAGTCTCAGTGCCCCTACAGTAAAGAATCCATATCCTCACTGCTCTTATAGGAAAGAATCCATAGTCTCACTGCTCTTACAGTAACGAACCATAGTCTCACTACTCCTACAGTAACGAATCCATAGTCTCACTGCTCTTACAGTAAAGAATCCAGTCTCAGTGCCCCTACAGTAAAGTATCCATAGTCTCACTGCTCTTACAGTAAAGAATCCATAGTCTCACTGCTCCTACAGTAACGAACCATAGTCTCACTACTCCTACAGTAAAGAATTCATAGTCTCACTACTCCTACAGTAACGAATCCATAGTCTCACTGCTCGTACAGTAAAGAATCCAGAGTCTCACTGCTCCTACATTAATAAATTCATAGTCTCACTGCTCTTATAGTAAAGAATAGAGTTGAGCGACTTTCATTTTTTTAAGATCGAGTCGGGTTTTGTGAAACCCGATTTTGTCCAGAGTCGAGTCGAGTGCAGTCGGCCGATTATCGCTAAAAGTCGGGGATCGACCGAAACACGAAACCCAATGCAAGTCAATGGGGAAGCATAGTCGGCAGTGAGTGGAGGCCAGGAAAACACCTACAGTGCACATTTTACTGCCAAAAACATCCATTCTTGTTTCTGAAGCTTGTCAATCTTAATTAACTTTATAATAATAGTTGGGCATAGGGAATTGGGGGTCATTTGGCAAAAGTTGTGGGGGGAGTAGGGCCGGCTCAAGTTTTTCGTGGGCCCAGGAAATGCGGACTACGTCACGGCGGTGGAGCAGGGAGAGGTAAGTATTTCAACGTTGCAAGTGCTGTGATCCTGAGCAAGCAGGGGGGGCCCACTCGTTCGCATTGGCACTGGCACAGGGCCCCTCAAAGTACAGCGATGTGTGTTTGCATGGCGGGGGCGCCTCCCACCAGCAGGGACACTTTTGCGTACTCTGAGGGGCCCTGTGCCAGTGACGTCGCCAACGAGTATGCCCCCCCACCTGATGAAGGAACCTGCACTTTCATCTGCACCTTCCTCTCTGTCCCTGTGTAAGGTGGTATAACATGCGGGAAGGGGAACCTTACTTTCAGCAGGGTCAGATTCTGGCTGTGTAGAGTACAAGGGGAATGTAGTGGTCTAGGTCAATGTACCAGCAGACTCATCTAGCAGTGGCTGGGCAATGGGCAGGATGAGGAGGAAACAGATATAGGGCCAAAGAATAAAGTAGGCTAAATGCAGTTCAAAATTGGTAACAGGACTAAACAGGCGGCATTGCTTTGTTCAGTGGAGTAGCAAACCCAAGAGCAGCAGACACTGTTTCAAGGGCATAACCACACTAGTAGGCCAAATGCAGTTTAATATCTGATAGTATAGGGCGAAAGCCAGAATGTGGAAGCTCAGCTTTGTTCAGTTGAGGACAACACCAGGCAGGGGCAGACAGACACCTTTAGTAGGCCGGAACAGCCAATTGCATTTTTAAAAATGGTAATTTGGAACAGAAGGTAGAAGCTCAGCTTTATTCAGTTGAGGACAACACCAGGCAGGGGCAGACATTCACCTTTAGTAGGCCGGAACAGCCAATTGCATTTTTAAAAATGGTAATTTGGAACAGAAGGTTGAAGCTCAGCTTTATTCAGTTGAGGACAACACCAGGCAGGGGCAGACATTCACCTTTAGTAGGCCGGAACAGCCAATTGCATTTTTAAAAATGGTAATTTGGAACAGAAGGTAGAAGCTCAGCTTTATTCAGTTGAGGACAACACCAGGCAGGGGCAGTCAGACACCTTTAGTAGGCCGGAACAGCCAATTGCATTTTTAAAAATGGTAATTTGGAACAGAAGGTAGAAGCTCAGCTTTATTCAGTTGAGGACAACACCAGGCAGGGGCAGACATTCACCTTTAGTAGGCCGGAACAGCCAATTGCATTTTTAAAAATGGTAATTTGGAACAGAAGGTAGAAGCTCAGCTTTATTCAGTTGAGGACAACACCAGGCAGGGGCAGTCAGACACCTTTAGTAGGCCGGAACAGCCAATTTTTTAAAAAAACAGCAGTTAGTAAGAGGCAGAAGGTAGAAGCTCAGCTTTATTCAGTTGAGGACAACACCAGGCAGGGGCAGACAGACACCTTTAGTAGGCCGGAACAGCCAATTGCATTTTTAAAAATGGTAATTTGGAACTGAAGGTTGAAGCTCAGCTTTATTCAGTTGAGGACAACACCAGGCAGGGGCAGACATTCACCTTTAGTAGGCCGGAACAGCCAATTGCATTTTTAAAAATGGTAATTTGGAACAGAAGGTAGAAGCTCAGCTTTATTCAGTTGAGGACAACACCAGGCAGGGGCAGACATTCACCTTTAGTAGGCCGGAACAGCCAATTGCATTTTTAAAAATGGTAATTTGGAACTGAAGGTTGAAGCTCAGCTTTATTCAGTTGAGGACAACACCAGGCAGGGGCAGACATTCACCTTTAGTAGGCCGGAACAGCCAATTGCATTTTTAAAAATGGTAATTTGGAACTGAAGGTTGAAGCTCAGCTTTATTCAGTTGAGGACAACACCAGGCAGGGGCAGACAGACACCTTTAGTAGGCCGGAACAGCCAATTTTTTAAAAAAACAGCAGTTAGTAAGAGGCAGAAGGTAGAAGCTCAGCTTTATTCAGTTGAGGACAACACCAGGCAGGGGCAGACATTCACCTTTAGTAGGCCGGAACAGCCAATTGCATTTTTAAAAATGGTAATTTGGAACAGAAGGTTGAAGCTCAGCTTTATTCAGTTGAGGACAACACCAGGCAGGGGCAGACAGACACCTTTAGTAGGCCGGAACAGCCAATTGCATTTTTAAAAATGGTAATTTGGAACAGAAGGTAGAAGCTCAGCTTTATTCAGTTGAGGACAACACCAGGCAGGGGCAGACAGACACCTTTAGTAGGCCGGAACAGCCAATTTTTTAAAAAAACAGCAGTTAGTAAGAGGCAGAAGGTAGAAGCTCAGCTTTATTCAGTTGAGGACAACACCAGGCAGGGGCAGACATTCACCTTTAGTAGGCCGGAACAGCCAATTGCATTTTTAAAAATGGTAATTTGGAACAGAAGGTTGAAGCTCAGCTTTATTCAATTGAGGACAACACCAGGCAGGGGCAGACAGACACCTTTAGTAGGCCGGAACAGCCAATTTTTTAAAAAAACAGCAGTTAGTAAGAGGCAGAAGGTAGAAGCTCAGCTTTATTCAGTTGAGGACAACACCAGGCAGGGGCAGACAGACACCTTTAGTAGGCCGGAACAGCCAATTGCATTTTTAAAAATGGTAATTTGGAACAGAAGGTTGAAGCTCAGCTTTATTCAGTTGAGGACAACACCAGGCAGGGGCAGACAGACACCTTTAGTAGGCCGGAACAGCCAATTGCATTTTTAAAAATGGTAATTTGGAACTGAAGGTTGAAGCTCAGCTTTATTCAGTTGAGGACAACACCAGGCAGGGGCAGACAGACACCTTTAGTAGGCCGGAACAGCCAATTGCATTTTTAAAAATGGTAATTTGGAACTGAAGGTTGAAGCTCAGCTTTATTCAGTTGAGGACAACACCAGGCAGGGGCAGACAGACACCTTTAGTAGGCCGGAACAGCCAATTGCATTTTTAAAAATGGTAATTTGGAACTGAAGGTTGAAGCTCAGCTTTATTCAGTTGAGGACAACACCAGGCAGGGGCAGACATTCACCTTTAGTAGGCCGGAACAGCCAATTGCATTTTTAAAAATGGTAATTTGGAACAGAAGGTAGAAGCTCAGCTTTATTCAGTTGAGGACAACACCAGGCAGGGGCAGACATTCACCTTTAGTAGGCCGGAACAGCCAATTGCATTTTTAAAAATGGTAATTTGGAACTGAAGGTTGAAGCTCAGCTTTATTCAGTTGAGGACAACACCAGGCAGGGGCAGACAGACACCTTTAGTAGGCCGGAACAGCCAATTTTTTAAAAAAACAGCAGTTAGTAAGAGGCAGAAGGTAGAAGCTCAGCTTTATTCAGTTGAGGACAACACCAGGCAGGGGCAGACAGACACCTTTAGTAGGCCGGAACAGCCAATTGCATTTTTAAAAATGGTAATTTGGAACAGAAGGTTGAAGCTCAGCTTTATTCAGTTGAGGACAACACCAGGCAGGGGCAGACAGACACCTTTAGTAGGCCGGAACAGCCAATTTTTTAAAAAAACAGCAGTTAGTAAGAGGCAGAAGGTAGAAGCTCAGCTTTATTCAGTTGAGGACAACACCAGGCAGGGGCAGACAGACACCTTTAGTAGGCCGGAACAGCCAATTGCATTTTTAAAAATGGTAATTTGGAACTGAAGGTTGAAGCTCAGCTTTATTCAGTTGAGGACAACACCAGGCAGGGGCAGACATTCACCTTTAGTAGGCCGGAACAGCCAATTGCATTTTTAAAAATGGTAATTTGGAACAGAAGGTAGAAGCTCAGCTTTATTCAGTTGAGGACAACACCAGGCAGGGGCAGACAGACACCTTTAGTAGGCCGGAACAGCCAATTGCATTTTTAAAAATGGTAATTTGGAACAGAAGGTAGAAGCTCAGCTTTATTCAGTTGAGGACAACACCAGGCAGGGGCAGACATTCACCTTTAGTAGGCCGGAACAGCCAATTGCATTTTTAAAAATGGTAATTTGGAACAGAAGGTTGAAGCTCAGCTTTATTCAGTTGAGGACAACACCAGGCAGGGGCAGACAGACACCTTTAGTAGGCCGGAACAGCCAATTTTATAAAAAAAAAGCAGTTAATAAGAGGCAGAAGGTAGAAGCTCAGCTTTATTCAGTTGCAGCTTCTTGGCAATAATATAAAGAAGACGTGACAGGACAACACTCGGTGGATGCCATATCTGTGTTTTCAATGGAAAAAAACCTTTCAGTTAACTACTTGCAGGAGAAAGTTTTTGTAGCTGGTGGCCAATTTTTGTACTGTACCAGTTTTTTGTTGTATGTGTTTTTGTTTTTAATGTTAAAATGTCTGCATTTGATATCTCTCCAGTATTTTCTTTTTTATAAGCAAAATACTGCAGTTTTACATCGGTTACATGGATACACAGGCAGCTTGGTGGTGAGTGGAGGAGTATTTAAAGTAGGGACCGCAGACAGGCTATCAAAGGCCTAAAATAACAAACAATAGGCTCATGGCAGTTTTACAGCGGTTACATGGATACACGGGCAGGCAGCTTGGTGGTCAGTGGAGGAGTATTTAAAGTAGGGACCGCAGACAGGCTATCAAAGGCCTAAAATAACAAACAATAGGCTCATGGCAGCTTTACAGCGGTTACATGGATACACAGGCAGCTTGGTGGTGAGTGGAGGAGTATTTAAAGTAGGGACCGCAGACAGGCTATCAAAGGCCTAAAATAACAAACAATAGGCTCATGGCAGCTTTACAGCGGTTACATGGATACACAGGCAGCTTGGTGGTGAGTGGAGGAGTATTTAAAGTAGGGACCGCAGACAGGCTATCAAAGGCCTAAAATAACAAACAATAGGCTCATGGCAGCTTTACAGCGGTTACATGGATACACGGGCAGGCAGCTGGTGATGAGTGGAGGAGTATTTAAAGTAGGGACCGCAGACAGGCTATCAAAGGCCTAAAATAACAAACAATAGGCTCATGGCAGTTTTACAGCGGTTACATGGATACACGGGCAGGCAGCTGGTGATGAGTGGAGGAGTATTTAAAGTAAGGACCGCAGACAGGCTATCAAAGGCCTAAAATAACAAACAATAGGCTCATGGCAGCTTTACAGCGGTTACATGGATACACAGGCAGCTTGGTGGTGAGTGGAGGAGTATTTAAAGTAGGGACCGCAGACAGGCTATCAAAGGCCTAAAATAACAAACAATAGGCTCATGGCAGCTTTACAGCGGTTACATGGATACACGGGCAGCTTGGTGGTGAGTGGAGGAGTAGTGCAAGGAGTGTCTGTCCCAGTACTCCCAAAATATAAATAGATGTTAATGTCTCGCAAAACAACCAAAACAAAAAAAAAGGTGGCATACTTAGGTACAGGGGTGGGCTCATCTACTGAGTTTCTGACATAGTAATTTGGCAGTAACTATTTAATGGTGCCAATATAGGACACAGACACAGACTACTTTAAGTTGCATCATAGATGTCTACAAATTTGTATTGTCAGTGCCAGACATTGAATGATGTCAGCGAATAGACTAAAGATTGGTGGAGCTGTGCGACATAATTTTGCACGTGGTAGAGCACATTTTGAGCTGGGGTAGGGGGGAACTCTCTTGAGGCCGGCGGGACCGCCCCAGGGCCCCTCATGTTACAACGGTGTGTCTGACGTTGGGTGCGCACCACCACCGCCAGAGACACTTTATTGTACTATGAGGGACCCAGTAGCAATGCCGTCGACCAAAAGCGAGCACACCCACCTCTTCAGACAAACAGCAGTCTCACGGGTGCTTGCGCCAAGTCGCGATACCACGGCCCCGTGTGGGGAGTTTGGCCATTTAGGGAGGTGTAAACATGTCGTATGCTGTACAATCAGCTGCAGCAAATTAGACATTAGAAAAGTAATTCACAGGCAAGAGCTTTTCATAGGAAAGCTAGGTGTCGGCCGGGCAAGGTGGGGCAAAAGATTTCAAAATCCAGTTGTGGTTCATTTTAATGAATGTTAGATCGTCAACATTTTGGGTAGCCAGACGAGTCCTTTTTTCGGTTAATATTGAACCTGCAGCACTGAATACTCTTTCTGATAGGACACTTGCTGCCAGGCAAGCAAGCTCCTGCAATGCATATTCTGCCAATTCTGGCCAGGTGTCTAATTTGGAGGCCCAGTAATCAAATGGGAATGACGGTTGAGGGAGAACATCGATAAGGGATGAAAAATAGTTAGTAACCATACTGGACAAATGTTGTCTCCTGTCACTTTCAATTGATGCAGCAGTACCTGTCCTGTCTGCGGTCATAGCAAAATCACTCCACAACCTGGTCAGAAAACCCCTCTGTCCAACGCCACTTCTGATGTGTGCACCCCTAACACTCCTAGTCTGCTGCCCCCTGGAGCTCGTGTGAGAACGATCACGTGCGCTGTGTGCTGGGAATGCCTGAAGCAAACGGTCAACAAGAGTTGATTGTTTGGTTGCTAATATTAGTTCCAAGTTCTCATGTGGCATAATATTTTGCAATTTGCCTTTATAGCGTGGATCAAGGAGGCAGGCCAACCAGTAATCGTCATCGTTCATCATTTTCGTAATGCGTGTGTCCCTTTTTAGGATACGTAAGGCATAATCCGCCATGTGGGCCAAAGTTCCAGTTGTCAAATCTCCGGTTGTGATTGGTTGAGGGGCAGTTGCAGGCAAATCTACGTCACTTGTGTCCCTCAAAAAACCAGAACCCGGCCGTGACAAGCAACCAATTTCCTGTGCCCCCAGGAAAGGTTCGGCATTAAAAATATACTCATCCCCATCATCCTCCTCGTCCTCCACCTCCTCTTCGCCCGCTACCTCGTCCTGTACACTGCCCTGACCAGACAATGGCTGACTGTCATCAAGGCTTTCCTCTTCCTCTGGTGCAGACGCCTGCTCCTTTATGTGCGTCAAACTTTGCATCAGCAGACGCATTAGGGGGATGCTCATGCTTATTACGGCGTTGTCTGCACTAACCAGCCGTGTGCATTCCTCAAAACACTGAAGGACTTGACACATGTCTTGTATCTTAGACCACTGCACACCTGACAACTCCATGTCTGCCATCCTACTGCCTGCCCGTGTATCCTCCCACAAATAAATAACAGCACGCCTCTGTTCGCACAGTCTCTGAAGCATGTGCAGTGTTGAGTTCCACCTTGTTGCAACGTCTATGATTAGGCGATGCTGGGGAAGGTTCAAAGACCGCTGATAGGTCTGCATACGGCTGGCGTGTACAGGCGAACGTCGGATATGTGAGCAAAGTGCACGCACTTTGAGGAGCAGGTCGGAGAACCCAGGATAAGTTTTCAATAAGCACTGCACCACCAGGTTTAAGGTGTGAGCCAGGCAAGGAATGTGTTTCAGTTGGGAAAGGGAGATGGCAGCCATGAAATTCCTTCCGTTATCACTCACTACCTTGCCTGCCTCAAGATCTACTGTGCCCAGCCACGACTGCGTTTCTTGTTGCAAGAACTCGGATAGAACTTCCGCGGTGTGTCTGTTGTCGCCCAAACACTTCATAGCCAATACAGCCTGCTGACGCTTGGCAGTAGCTGGCCCATAATGGGACAACTGGTGTGCAACAGTGTCATCTGCCGATGGAGTGGTTGGCAGACTGCGTTCTGTGGAAGAGCTGTAGCTTCTGCAGGAGGACGAGGAGGAGGAGGAGGAGGGGGTGCGAACGCCTACAGCCAACTGTTTCCTAGACCGTGGGCTAGGCACAACTGTCCCTAAATTGATGTCGCCTGTGGACCCTGCATCCACCACATTCACCCAGTGTGCCGTGATGGACACATAACGTCCCTGGCCATGCCTACTGGTCCATGCATCTGTAGTCAGGTGCACCTTTGTACTCACAGATTGCCTGAGTGCATGGACGATGCGCTGTTTAACATGCTGGTGCAGGGCTGGGATGGCTTTTCTGGAAAAAAAGTGTCGACTGGGTAGCTCGTATCGTGGTTCAGCGTACTCCATCAGGGCTTTGAAAGCTTCGCTTTCAACTAACCGGTAGGGCATCATCTCTAACGAGATTAGTCTAGCTATGTGGGCGTTAAAACCCTGTGTACGCGGATGCGAGGATAAGTACTTCCTTTTTCTAACCAGAGTCTCATGTAGGGTGAGCTGGACTGGAGAGCTGGAGATCGTGGAACTTTCGGGTGTGCCGGTGTACATGGCAGACTGAGAGACGGTTGGAGACGGTATTGTTTCCGCCGGTGCCCTAGATGCAATATTTCCTCCTACAAAACTGGTGGTTCCCTGACCCTGACTGCTTTTGGCTGGCAAAGAAACCTGCACAGATACTGCCGGTGGTGCGGAAAATGGTGGCCTTACAGTGACGGAAGGGATGTTGCGTTGCTGACTAGCTTCATTGGCCGAGGGTGCTACAACCTTAAGGGACGTTTGGTAGTTAGTCCAGGCTTGAAAATGCATGGTGGTTAAGTGTCTATGCATGCAACTAGTATTTAGACTTTTCAGATTCTGACCTCTGCTTAAGCTAGTTGAACATTTTTGACAGATGACTTTGCGCTGATCAGTTGGATGTTGTTTAAAAAAATGCCAGACTGCACTCTTCCTAGACTCGGATCCCTTTTCAGGGATTGCAGACTGAGCTTTAACCGGATGGCCACGCTGTCCTCCAACAGGTTTTGGCTTTGACACGCGTTTTGGGCCAGATACGGGCCCGGCAGATGGAACCTGTTGCGATGTTGATGCCTGCTGCGGCCCCTCCTCCACCTCCGCTTCTGAACTACTGCCGCCTGCACCCTGTTCCCCCAATGGCTGCCAATCGGGGTCAATAACTGGGTCATCTATTACCTCCTCTTCGAGCTCGTGTGCAACTTCGTCTGTGTCACTGTGTCGGTCGGTGGTATAGCGTTCGTGGCGGGGCAACATAGTCTCATCAGGGTCTGATTGTGGATCTGTACCCTGAGAGGGCAATGTGGTGGTCTGAGTCAAAGGAGCAGCATAGTACTCTGGCTGTGGCTGTGCATCAGTGCACTCCATGTCAGAATATACTTGTAATGGGCATGGCCTGTTAAATGTTTCACTTTGTAAGCCAGGGACGGTATGTGTAAAGAGCTCCATGGAGTGACCCGTTGTGTCGCCTGCTGCATCCTTCTCTCTTGTTGTAGTTTTTGCTGAGGAGGACAAGGAAGCGACTTGTCCCTGACCGTGAACATCCACAAGCGACGCGCTGCTTTTACATTTACCAGTTTCGGAAGAGGAGGCAAAAGAGCTAGAGGCTGAGTCTGCAATGTAAGCCAAAACTTGCTGTTGCTGCTCCGCCTTTAAAAGCGGTTTTCCTACTCCCAGAAAAGAGAGCGTTCGAGGCCTTGTGTAGCCTGACGACGAAACTGGCTCCACAGCTCCAGACTTAGGTGGAATATTTTTATCCCCACGACCACCTGATGCTCCACTACCACTACCATCATTACCAGCTGACAATGAACGCCCACGACGACCTCTTGCACCAGACTTCCTCATTGTTTTAAAATCTTAACCAAAGTAACTTTATTTGTTGCTGTCAAACAACTTACACGGTGAGCTATAACTTCAGTATGATTTCAATATCCCTTAACAGGTTGGTGAGACCACAAGGAAAATCAGGCACAATGTTACACACTCTGTTTTCTGTGGCACAAAATCACAGAGATGACACACACGCAGGACTGTCACTCAAGCACTAATGTCAATATTAATCTCCCACCTAATTTATGTATTTTTTTTTTCAGGGAGACTTTAGAAACCAAATAATATTAAAAAAACCAAAAAAATAAATAGCCTTTCTATGGCCCACTGAATGATAGAGAGAGGTGGCACACCCAGGAGTCAAGACTGGCACACAAGCTGAAAGGGCAATATTACTCTCCCACTGTTTTTTTAAGTTTTTTTTTTTTATTTTCAGGGAGACTTTAGAAACCAAATAATATTAAAAAAGCCAAAAAAATAAATAGCCTTTCTATGGCCCACTGAATGAGAGAGAAAGGTGGCACACCCAGGAGTCAAGACTGGCACACAAGCTGAAAGGGCAATATTACTCTCCCACTGTTTTTTTATGTATTTTTTGTTTTTTAAGGGAGACTTTAGAAACCCAATAATATTTAAAAAAAAAAAAAAATAGGCTTTCTATGGCCCACTGAATGAGAGAGGTGGCACACCCAGGAGTCAAGACTGGCACACAAGCTGAAAGGGCAATATTACTCTCCCACTGTTTTTTTATTTATTTTTTTTTCAGGGAGACTTTAGAAACCAAATAATAAGAAAAAAAAAAAATAAATAAATAGGCTTTCTATAGCCCACTGAATGAGAGATAGCACACACAGCAGTGGCACACAAGCCCTGACTGAGGCCAATATTTTTCTCCCACTGATTGATGTAGTGTTTTTGTGTTGAGGTAGATTTTAGAACACAAATCAAGGAAAAAAAAAAAATGCTTTCTATGGCCCACTGAATGAGAGAGGTGGCACACCCAGGAGTCAAGACTGGCACACAAGCTGAAAGGGCAATATTACTCTCCCACTGTTTTTTTATGTTTTTTTTTTTTTCAGGGAGACTTTAGAAACCAAATAATATTAAAAAAACCAAAAAAATAAATAGGCTTTCTATGGCCCACTGAATGAGAGAGAGGTGGCACACCCAGGAGTCAAGACTGGCACACAAGCTGAAAGGGCAATATTACTCTCCCACTGTTTTTTTTTTTTTTTTTTTTTTTTCAGGGAGACTTTAGAAACCAAATAATAAGAAAAAAAATAAATAAATAAATAGGCTTTCTATAGCCCACTGAATGAGAGATAGCACACACAGCAGTGGCACACAAGCCCTGACTGAGGCCAATATTTTTCTACCACTGATTGATGTAGTGTTTTTGTGTTGAGGTAGATTTTAGAACACAAATCAAGGAAAAAAAAAAATGCTTTCTATGGCCCACTGAATGAGAGAGAGGTGGCACACCCAGGAGTCAAGACTGGCACACAAGCTGAAAGGGCAATATTACTCTCCCACTGTTTTTTTATGTATTTTTTGTTTTTTAAGGGAGACTTTAGAAACCCAATAATATTTAAAAAAAAAAATAAATAGGCTTTCTATGGCCCACTGAATGAGAGAGGTGGCACACCCAGGAGTCAAGACTGGCACACAAGCTGAAAGGGCAATATTACTCTCCCACTGTTTTTTTATGTTTTTTTTTTTTTCAGGGAGACTTTAGAAACCAAATAATAAGAAAAAAAATAAATAAATAAATAGGCTTTCTATAGCCCACTGAATGAGAGATAGCACACACAGCAGTGGCACACAAGCCCTGACTGAGGCCAATATTTTTCTCCCACTGATTGATGTAGTGTTTTTGTGTTGAGGTAGAATTTAGAACACAAATCACGGAAAAAATAAATAGGCTTTCTATGGCCCACTCAGTGAGAGATGGCACACACAGGGATGGCACTGTAGCAGAAATGCCAATCTTAATCTCCCACAAAAAAAAAAAACAAAAAAAAAACAGGGACTGTCCTACAATTACTATCTCCCTGCAGTAATCTCAGCCAGGTATGGCAGGCAGCAATAGGAGTGGACTGATGCACAAATTAAATAAAAAGTGTGGACAAACAAAAAAGATAGCTGTGCAGAAAGGAACAAGAGGATATGTGCTTTGAAAAAAGCAGTTGGTTTCCACAGTGGCGTACACACAGCAATACAGCTATCACGGAGCCTTCTAGGGCAGCCCAATGAGCTACAGCGCTGAGGAAAAAAAAAAAAAAATAGCTTCCACTGTTCCTGCACACCGAAGGTGGTGTTGGACAGTGGAAATCGCTACAGCACAAGCGGTTTGGTGGTTAGTGGACCCTGCCTAACGCTCTCCCTGCTTCTGACGAAGCGGCAGCAACCTCTCCCTAAGCTCAGATCAGCAGCAGTGAGATGGCGGTCGGCGGGAACGCCCCTTTATAGCCCCTGTGACGCCGCAGACAGCAAGCCAATCACTGCAATGCCCTTCTCTAAGATGGTGGGGACCAGGATCTATGTCATCACGCTGCCCACACTCTGCGTTCACCTTCATTGGCTGAGAAATGGCGCTTTTCGCATCATTGAAACGCGACTTTGGCGCGAAAGTCGCGTACCGCATGGCCGACAAGCACAGGGGTCGGATCGGGTTTCATGAGACGCCGACTTAGCCAAAAGTCGGCGACTTTTGAAAATGATCGACCCGTTTCGCTCAACCCTAGTAAAGAATCCATAGTCTCACTGCTCTTATAGTAAAGAATCCATAGTCTCACTGCTCTTCAGGAAAGAATCCATAGTCTCCCTGCTAATACAGGAAAGGATCCATAGTCTCACTGCTCTTACAGTAATGAATCCGTAGTCTCACTACTCTTACAGTATTTAATCCATAGTCTCACTGCTCGTACAGTAATGAATCCATAGTCTCACTGCTCTTACAGTAAAGAATCCATAGTCTCACTGCTCTTACAGTACAGAATCCATAGTCTCACTGCTCGTACAGTAGAGAATCACCTTCTGTGACTGTGCTGTAACTTTCTTTCCTCTGGCTGTAGATTTTGCCTCCTCTGTCTCCTCATCTATCTTGTGTAGTGAAGTGTCGGCTTTGTCGTTGTGATGCAGTGATGTCCTCCTGATGCCGGACGTCCCCTGGTGTCGGTGGCTCTGCGTCCACCACAGCGAGCAGTATTTGTGTCCTGAAGACGCAGATGCTGATACCAGAGTCACCATCAATGTGTCCGCGGTCGGAGCGATCCGTCTGACATCTGGAGGAGTCGCCCGATTCCCGGCCCTGAGATAAGAACTGATCACCGAGGGTCCGAAGCCCCAATCCCATAAAGATCGGCCGACATTGTTTTATGTCTAATGCTGAACGATCTCTTGTGGGAACTTCCTTACAGGGGGCTCCAGATAACGCTCTCGGGGGTCTCCATGAGCGTCCGCCTCTTCTACTCCTCCGGCTGCAGACATGGGGCAGTGTGAACAGCGCTCAGCCCCCAATGAATGCGAGAAGCCCCCTATATATGGCTCCTGAGCTTCCAGTATAAGGAAAGACTGCCCAGAATGTGAGCGCCCAGAGGGTGGAATTGAACCGCTCCGTCCCTAGACAGCTACAGGTTTGAAGCCTGCACCCCAGACCACTGAGGATCATCTGGGCAGGAGATCTGGGATCGCTCGATCCTATTTATAGTGGATCCTGAAGTCAGAGGTAAAGTTACGGAGATTATTAATATTTGATTGTTTTACTATTGAGGGAAATATGAAATCAGCGTGAGAAATATCGGGAGATAATTGCCCTGAACCTGCGGCTCCGACCACCGCTGGATATTGCTGCGGAGCATTTCCATGTTATTTGCATAGAAGCCGGCAGCAATGCATTGTGGGAGATGGCGGAGCGGCCACCTTCCCGCTGGCAGAGCGACCTCTGACCTTGTAGTGAGATCCGGACACAGATTAGACCTTTGTGAGCTGTGAACTGCGATCAGGGAATGTCGGAGATAAAAAAGTAGAAATCTCATAATGATCAGAATTGTAGCTGCAGTGTAAAGCATGGAGGAGGGATAAAACAGCGTGACAGAAAGAAAGAGGATTTATCTTCTGATACTTGTCCCATCAATAGATAATTCTCCATAGCTTAGAGCCGCTAATAATCAGGTCAGGACGGTTCACAAAATATTGGAAGATCTGCCCGGCTGCGCTACAAGTGTAAGTTTCAGCTGAAATATCTATTAAATGACCTGAACTCATAGAATAAAGAACAGATGGTCAGGCTGATATATGCGGCCATAATAGAGGCAAAAGGAAATGGGAAAGTGCTGCAGTGTAAAGCATGGTTTCCTATACGGCCGGTCCCATAGTAACGCCCTATGGAGACACATGTAGATGAGGCAGGGCCGGTCCGGGGCTGAAATTCAGCAAATCCATGTAAAAGTAATCAGTCCCTTGCTCCCCTCGCCCCCTGCCCCAAATGGGGGGTCTCCATTACTAATATAACCCTGCCTGCAGGAGACAAGACTTACAAAAACTGTAGTAGTAATAATAATAATAATAATAATAATAATAATACCGCCATATGAGCTGAAATAATACCACAATAAGATATTACAAAATAACAGACAAATACAACCAGACCATAATCAAATATTATCGTAGTGATAATACCGCCATACAGATCACTAATCACAACCTCTGTACTAGGACTGATATTACTCCAATACAGTGGCCGTATAATGGTGATATCAGGTCTACACCAGTGCTTAGCAGACTACATGAGTGTACTGTGCAGGTCATCACCAGAGACAGAAAAAAGCAATAGACTCACTACTCATATAGTAAAGAATCCATAGTGTCACTGCTCTTACAGGAAAGAATCCATAATCTCACTGCTGATATAGTAAAGAATCCATAGTTTCACTGCTCATACAGTAAAGAATCCATAGTCACACTGCTCTTATAGTAAAGAATCCATAGTCTCACTGCTCGTACAGAATAGAATCCATAGTCTCACTGCTCGTATAGTAAAGAGTCCATAGCCTCACTGCTCGTACAGTAAAAAATCTATAGTGTCACTGCTCATACAGTAAAGAATCCATAGTCTCACTGCTCTTACAGGAGAGAATCCATTATTTCACTGCTCATATAGTAAAGAATCCATAGTCTCACTACCCTTAAAGTAAAGAATTCATAATCTCACTGCTCTTAAGGTAAAGAATCCATAGTCTCACTGCTCATACAGTAAACAATTCATAGTGTCTCTGCTCATACAGTTAAGAATCCATAGTCTCACTGCTCCTACAGTAAAGAATCCATAGTCTCACTGCTCTTACAGTAAAGAATCCTTAGTCTCACTGCTCATACAGTAAACAATACATAGTCTCACTGCTCGTTCAGTAAAGAATCCATAGTCTCACTGCTCTTACAGTTGAGAATCCATAGTCGCACTGCTCTTACAGTAAAGAATCCATAGTCTCACTGCTCATGCAGTAAAGAATCCAGAGTCTCTCTGCTCTTTCAGTAATTAATCCATAGTCTCACTGTTCTTACAGTAAAGAATCCATAGTCTCACTACTCATACAGTAAAAAATCCATAGTCTCACTGTTCTTACAGTAAAGAATCCATAGTCTCACTGCTCATACAGTAAAGAATCCATAGTCTCTCTGCTCTTACAGTAATGAATCCATAGCCTCACTGTTCTTACAGTAAAGAATCCATAGTCTCATTACTCATACAGTAAAAAATCCATAGCCTCACTGCTCGTACAGTAAAAAATCCATAGTGTCACTGCTCATACAGTAAAGAATCCATAGTCTCACTGCTCTTACAGTAAAAAATCCATAGTCTCACTGCTCTTACAGGAGAGAATCCATAATCTCACTGCTCATATAGTAAAGAATCCATAGTCTCACTACCCTTAAAGTAAAGAATTCATAGTCTCACTGCTCTTAAGGTAAAGAATCCATAGTCTCACTGCTCATACAGTAAACAATTCATAGTGTCTCTGCTCATACAGTTAAGAATCCATAGTCTCACTGCTCCTACAGTAAAGAATCCATAGTCTCACTGCCCTTACAGTAAAGAATCCTTAGTCTCACTGCTCGTAATGTAAACAATACATAGTCTCACTGCTCGTTCAGTAAAGAATGCATAGTCTCACTGCTCTTACAGTTGAGAATCCATAGTCACACTGCTCTTACAGTAAAGAATCCAGAGTATCTCTGCTCTTTCAGTAATGAATCCATAGTCTCACTGTTCTTACAGTAAACAATCTATATTCTCACTACTCATACAGTAAAAAATCCATAGTCTCACTGCTTTTACAGTAAAGAATCCATAGTCTCACTGCTCATACAGTAAAGAATCCATAGTCTCACTGCTCTTTCAGTAGTGAATCCATAGTCTCACTGTTGTTACAGTAAAGAATCCATAGTCTCATTACTCATACAGTAAAGAATCTATAGTCTCTAGTCTCACTGCTCTTACAGTAAAGAATCCATAGTCTCACTGCTCTTACAGTAATGAATCCACAGTCACACTATTTTTACAATAATGAATCCATAGTCTCACTGCTCGTACAGTAAAGAATCCATACTCTCACTGCTCTTACAGTAATGAATCCATAGTCTCACTGTTCTAACAGTAAAGAATCCATAGTCTCACTACTCATACAGTAAAAAATCCATAGTCTCACTGCTTTTACAGTAAAGAATCCTTAGCCTCACTGCTCTTACAGTAAAGAATCCATAGTCTCACTGCTCATACATTAAAGAATCCATAGTCTCACTGCTCTTACAGTAATGAGTCCATAGTCTCACTGTTCTTACATTAAAGAATACATAGACTCACTAATCATACAGTAAAGAATCCATAGTCTCACTGCTCTTGCAGTAAAGAATCCATAGTCTCACTGCTCTAACAGTAAAGAATCCATAGTCTCACTGCTCATACAGTAAAGAATCCATAGCCTCACTGCTCTTACAGTAATGAATCCATAGTCTCACTGTTCTTACAGTAAAGAATCCATAGTCTCTCTGCTCGTACAGTAAAGAATCCAAAATCTCTCTGCTCGTACAGAAAAGAATCCATAGTCTCACTGCTCATATAGTAAAGAGTCCATAGCCTCACTGCTCGTACAGTAAAAAATCTATAGTGTCACTGCTCATACAGTAAAGAATGCATAGTCTCACTGCTCTTACAGTAATGAGTCCATAGTCTCACTGCTCTTACAGGAGAGAATCCATAATCTCACTGCTCATATTGTAAAGAATCCATAGTCTCACTACCCTTAAAGTAAAGAATTCATAGTCTCACTGCTCTTAAGGTAAAGAATCCATAGTCTCACTGCTCATACAGTAAACAATTCATAGTGTCTCTGCTCATACAGTTAAGAATCCATAGTCTCACTGCTCCTACAGTAAAGAATCCATAGTCTCACTGCTCTTACAGTAAAGAATCCTTAGTCTCACTGCTCGTACAGTAAACAATACATAGTTTCACTGCTCATTCAGTAAAGAATCCATAGTCTCACTGCTCTTACAGTTGAGAATCCATAGTCACACTGCTCTTACAGTAAAGAATCCATAGTCTCACTGCTCTAACAGTAAAGAATCCAGAGTCTCTCTGCTCTTTCAGTAATGAATCCATAGTCTCACTGTTCTTAAATTAAAGAATCCATAGTCTCACTACTCATGCAGTAAAGAATCCACAGTCTCACTGCTCTTACAGTAAAGAATCCATAGTCTCACTGCTCTTACAGTAAAGAATCCATAGTCTCACTACTCATACAGTAAAGAATCCATAGTCTCACTGCCCTTACAGTAAAGAATCCATAGTCTCACTGCTCTTACAGTAATGAATCCATAGTCACACTGTTCTTGCAGTAATGAATCCATAGTCTCATTGCTCATACAGTAAAGAATACATAGTCTCACTGCTCGTACAGTAAAGAATCCATAGTCTCACTGCTAATAAAGTAAAGAATCCATAGTCTCACTGCTCTTACAGTAATGAATCCATAGTCTCACTGCTCTTACAGTAAAGAATTCATAGTCTCACTACTCATATAGTAAAGAATCCATAGTCTCACTGCTCTTACAGTAAAGAATCCATAGTCTCACTGCTCTTACATTAATGAATCCATAGTCTCACTGCTCTTACAGTAAAGAATTCATAGTCTCACTACTCATATAGTAAAGAATCAATAGTCTCACTGCTCTTACAGTAAAGAATCCATTGTCTCACTGCTCTTACAGTACAGAATCCATAGTCTCACTGCTCCTATAGTAAAGAATCTATAGTCTCACTGCTCTTACAGTAAAGAATCCATAGTCTCACTGCTCTTACAGTAAAGAATCCATAGTGTCACTGCTCTTACAGTAATGAATCCATAGTCTCACTGCTCTTACAGTAAAGAATTCATAGTCTCACTACTCATATAGTAAAGAATCCATAGTCTCACTGCTCTTACAGTAAAGAATCCATAGTCTCACTGCTCTTACAGAAATGAATCCATAGTGTCACTGCTCTTACAGTAAAGAATTCATAGTCTCACTACTCATATAGTAAAGAATCCATAGTCTCACTGCTCTTACAGTAAAGAATCTATTGTCTCACTGCTCTTACAGTAAAGAATCCATAGTCTCACTGCTCTTACAGTACAGAATCCATAGTCTCACTGCTCCTATAGTAAAGAATCCATTGTGTCACTGCTGATACAGTAGAGAATCTCCTTCTGTGACCGTGCTGTAACCTTCTTTCCTCTAGCTGTAGATTTTGCCTCCTCTGTCTCCTCATCTATCTTGTGTAATGAAGTGTCGGCTTTGTCGTTGTGATGCAGTGATGTCCTCCTGATGCCGGACGTCCCCTGGTGTCGGTGGCTCTGCGTCCACCACAGCGAGCAGTATTTGTGTCCTGAAGACGCAGATGCTGATAACAGAGTCACCATCAATGTGTCCGCGGTCGGAGCGATCCGTCTGACATCTGGAGGAGTCGCCCGATTCCCGGCCCTGAGATAAGAACTGATCACCGAGGGTCCGAAGCCCCAATCCCATAAACATCGGCCGACATTGCTTTATGTCTAATGCTGAACGATCTCTTGTGGGAACTTCCTTACAGGGGGCTCCAGATAAGGCTCTCGGGGGTCTCCATGAGCGTCCGCCTCTTCTACTCCTCCGGCTGCAGACATGGGGCAGTGTGAACAGCGCTCAGCCCCCAATGAATGCGAGAAGCCCCCTATAATTGGCTCCTGAGCTTCCAGTATAAGGAAAGACTCTGCCCAAAATGTGAGCGCCCAGAGGGTGGAATTGAACCACTCTGTCCCTAGACAGCTACAGGTTTGAAGCCTGCACCCCAGACCACTGAGGATCATCTGGGCAGGAGATCTGGGATCGCTCGATCCTATTTATAGTGGATCCTGAAGTCAGAAGTAAAGTTACGGAGATTATTAATATTTCATTGTTTTACTATTGAGGGAAATATGAAATCAGCGTGAGAAATATTGGGAGATAATTGCCCTGAATCTGCGGCTCCGACCACCGCTGGATATTGCTGCGGAGCATTTCCATGTTATTTGCATAGAAGCCGGCAGCAATGCATTGTGGGAGATGACGGAGGGAGGAATCGCTGCATTTCCAGGTGTTTGTGGGGTGAATAGAGGATTCTTCTGAGCTCGGAGCCGCTAATGATCAGGGCAGGTTCACAGGCTCGTTATATTGGGGGATCCGTCCGCCCTGTTATATTGGGGGATCCGTCCGCCCCGTTATATTGGGTGATCCGTCCGCCCCGTTATATTGGGGGATCCGTCCGCCCCGTTATATTGGGGGATCCGTCCACCCCGTTATATTGGGTGATCCGTCCGCCCCGTTATATTGGGGGATCCGTCCACCCCGTTATATTGGGGGATCCGTCCGCTTCGTTATATTGGGGGATCCGTCCGCCTCGTTATATTGGGGGATCCGTCCGCCTCGTTATATTGGGGGATCCGTCCGCCCCGTTATATTGGGTGATCCGTCCGCCTCGTTATATTGGGGGATCCGTCCGCCCCGTTATATTGGGGGATCCGTCCACCCCGTTATATTGGGGGATCCGTCCGCTTCGTTATATTGGGGGATCCGTCCGCCTCGTTATATTGGGGGATCCGTCCGCCTCGTTATATTGGGGGATCCGTCCGCCCCGTTATATTGGGTGATCCGTCCGCCTCGTTATATTGGGGGATCCGTCCGCCCCGTTATATTGGGTGATCCGTCCGCCCCGTTATATTGGGGGATCCGTCCGCCTCGTTATATTGGGGGATCCGTCCGCCTCGTTATATTGGGTGATCCGTCCGCCTCGTTATATTGGGGGATCCGTCCGCCCCGTTATATTGGGTGATCCGTCCGCCCCGTTATATTGGGGGATCCGTCCGCTTCATTATATTGGGGGATCCGTCCACCTCGTTATATTGGGGGATCCGTCCGCCCCGTTATATTGGGGGATTCGTCTGCCCCATTATATTGGGGGATCCGTCCGCCTCGTTATATTGGGGGATCCGTCCGCCTCGTTATATTGGGGGATCCGTCCGCTTCGTTATATTGGGGGATCCGTCCGCCTCGCTATATTGGGGGATCCGTCCGCCTCGTTATATTGGGTGATCCGTCCGCCCCATTATATTGGGGGATCCGTCCGCCCCGTTATATTGGGGGATCCGTCCGCCCGCGAACTCTCTATACAATGATCTGAACTGACAGCAGTATAATCCACCCAGGAATGGGGCTGTGCTGCAGTGTAAAGCATGGCCACAGAGCAGCTCCTAGAGGAACTGTCATAGGGAAGATCCATGGAGATAAGAGGCGAATACAAAGTGTCCGGAGTGCGGAGCCGCCCCCCATAAAGCTCTGCAGAGGGGCTTCATGCAAATGACGATTCTTGTCTCCATCTTGGATGAACAGAAGTGAGAAAATGTATCAAGAGGAAAACAACAAACATGGACAGCTTGTGATTCCAGTACACAGGACCCCTGCAGAGCTATGAGTCCGGCCGGTCACAGAAATGTCCCGCCAAAGCCATAACGCAGGCTCAGGAGTTCAGGGGGCTGCAAATCATTTGCCCCCTACAATTGTTATTCCCCTTTTTATAAATAGACATTGTTGGACGGTTCTTGTAAATACAAACAATTCTACAATTTACTGCTCGTTACAATCTGTAGCCGTTCTTGAGTTAGTGTCAATTTTCTTTTATTTAAATCTCGTTGCCTTGGAAACCGACCACCTCTGTCGTCTAGATAACTAGCGCTGCGCTGAGTCTGGCCAGTATTAGGTGGTGACATCGCGTTCCAGCTTCAAAACAGAGCTTACTAGGACAATGGAAAAGAGCTTGTAAGCGCTGCACGTGTTCTGCTGTCTGGCAGCAGTGGTCGGTCTCCAAGACAACAAGCTGTAAAAAAATAAATAAAAAAGTGTTAATATCTCAAGAACGACTGAATATTTTAAGAAGCAGTAAATTGCCAATTTCCTCTTATTTTCTCGCGTTATCTGACAATATCTGGTCCTGAAAATGAAAATAGTTATTTTAAAAAATAATGCGCAATATAGAAAGCATTATTGCCCTCTTAAAAATTAATGATGGCCCCCAAAGTGCCGCCTCTGTGCCCCTCACCCTCCCAAAAAGTAATAATGCTTATAGTGATGTAATCCTGTATGAGTTTCATCCACACCGTGAGAAGCAGTGTACAACCGCCACCGCTGCCGGCCAGGAGACCACCCCGGACCCCACAGCGGTCTTGTTGTTACAGGCGGTGCAGATGCTTCCACTGCCCCAGTGACCCTCTGGGCTCCGCTATGAAGGCCTCCTACCTGCGGCTCTTCAAACAGGACTGTCCTCCTCCAAAAACAGCGCCACCCCGTCTGCAGGCAGTGTCTGGTACTGCAGCTCTGCGCTGTTCAATACCAGCAGAGTTTCTCTAATCCAGGACGACCTCATAGAAAATAACGGTTCAAGAAATTCATCTCTTGTAATGAATTGTGGCAACAAAGGACACATTTTATAAAAGTGCTCTGAAAGCTGAAGTTCTTGGTTGTTTCCATGAGTTTCCAGTTCCAACGCCGGACTCCTGGGTGCAGTCAGGGCCAGTGGGACCAGCGTTCAGCCCCCAATAAAGATTTGGGTTAGAATATAACTTCTTAATAATTAATGGCAGTGTCGATACTAGAGTCCGATGGGCCCGGGTACAGATTTGTGACTTGTGCCCCACCTGAATGTTGGCGAGGGTTATGGGCCCTAGTAGCGTTCTAAATCTTATAAAAACATATGTGATCATCCCACCCACCTTCCTGTAATAACGCCCCCACCCTGGGCCCCTTACTGGTATAATGTCCCCTATCATAACCCTTTCCTGTAATAACGCCCCCACCCTGGGCCCCTTCCTTTAATAATGTCACCCATCCTGGCCCCTTCCTAGTATAATGTTCCACATCCTGAGCCCTTCCTGGTATCATGTCCCCCACCCTAGCTCCCTTCCTGGTATAAATTGCCCTACTTTGACTCCTTCCTATAAAAATATATCCCCATCCTGGCCCCTTCCTGGTATAATGTCCCACATCCTGGGCCCCTTCCTGATATAATGGCCCACATCCTGGACCCCTTCCTGATATAATGTCCCACATCCTGGACCCCTTCCTGATATAATGTCCCACATCCTGGACCCCTTCCTGATATAATGCCCCACATCCTGGGCCCCTTCCTGATATAATGTCTATATCCTGGTCCCTTCCTGGTATAATGTCCCCCATCCTGGGCCCCTTCCTAATATCATGTTGCAAGGAGTTTGTATGTTCTCCCCGTCTTGGCCTGGGTTTCATCCCACACTCCACAAACATACTGATAGGGAATTTAGATTGTGGGGACAGTGATGATAATGATAAAGCGCTACAGAATATGATAACACTATATAAGAAAAGCATAATAAATACTAAACATATTCCCCATCCTAAGCCCCTTCCTGGTATCATGTCCCCCATCCTGGTCCCTTCCTGATACAATGCCTCAAATCCTAGGTCCATTCAAGGTATAATGTCCCTCATCCTGGCCCTTTCCTGATATAATGTCCCCCTTCCTGGTCCTCTCCAGTAACAATGTGCCTCCTCCTTGGACACTTCCTGGTATAATGTCCCTGTCCAGTAGTGATGTTCCATGTTCTATTCCCACAATTGCTCGGCACCACCCATGACGAGTCTCCAAATAAAGATCTTGAATGTTTCCATTAGTTTTTTTTTTAAAGAAAGTCTCTGCCCAAGAATGTGAGCGCCCAGAGGGTGGAATTGAACCACTCTGTCCCTAGACAGCTACAGGTTTGAAGCCTGCACCCCAGACCACTGAGGATCATCTGGGCAGGAGATCTGGGATCGCTCGATCCTATTTATAGTGGATTCTGAAGTCAGAAGTAAAGTTACGGAGATTATTAATATTTCATTGTTTTACTATTGAGGGAAATATGAAATCAGCGTGAGAAATATCGGGAGATAATTGCCCTGAATCTGCGGCTCCGACCACCGCTGGATATTGCTGCGGAGCATTTCCATGTTATTTGCATAGAAGCCGGCAGCAATGCATTGTGGGTGATGACGGAGTGGCCACCTTCCCGCTGGCGGAGCGACCTCTGACCTTGTAGTGAGATCCGGACACAGATTAGACCTTTGTGAGCTGTGAACTGTGATCAGGGAATGTCGGAGTTAAAAAAGTAGAAATCTCATAATGATCAGAATTGTAACTGCAGTGTAAAGCATGGAGGAGGGATAAATCAATAAAACATTAAGGAACAGGATACATTGTAAGATTCTTTTCACATTAATAGACAATTCTCCAGGACTTGGAGCTGCTAATAACACAGATCATATATGTGTGCGCTGTGCAGCTCCTCACCAGGGACGTCTCGCTGATCGTTATCATTCATTTCCCCTATTATATTCTGTTCAACCCAGACCACCATGACCTCTTCTCCCAACCAAAACTCGTCCCTGCAAAATGGAACACAGACATCAATGACTTATCGTATTCAAGAGCTTCCTTCCTATCCCACCTGATAATGCCCCCTCTGTGCCCTACACAGTTATAATGCCCCTCTGTGCCCCAGACAGTAATAATGCCCCCTCTGCCCCAGACAGTAATAACGTCCCTCTGTGCCCTACACAGTAATAACGTCCCTCTGTGCCCTAGACAGTAATAATGCCCTTATGTGCCCTACACAGTAATAACGTCCCTCTGTGCCCTAGACAGTAATAATGCCCTTCTGTGCCCTACACAGTAATAATGCCCCTCTGTGCCCCAGACAGTAATAATGCCCCTCTGTGCCCCAGACAGTAATAATGCCCCTCTGTACCCCACACAGTAATAATGCCCCTCTGTGCCCCAGACAGTAATAATGCCCCTCTGTGCCCTAGACAGTAATAATGCCCCCTCTGTGCCCTACACAGTTATAATGCCCCTCTGTGCCCCAGACAGTAATAATGCCCCTCTGTGCCCCAGACAGTAATAATGCCCCTCTGTACCCCACACAGTAATAATGCCCCTCTGTACCCCACACAGTAATAATGCCCCTCTGTGCCCTAGACAGTAATAATGCCCCTCTGTGCCCTACACAGTAATAACATCCCTCTGTGCCCCAGACAGTAATAATGCCCCCTCTGTGCCCCAGACAGTAATAATGCCCCTCTGTGCCCTACACAGTAATAACGTCCCTCTGTGCCCTAGACAGTAATAATGCCCTTCTGTGCCCTACACAGTAATAATGTCCCTCTGTGCCCTAGACAGTAATAATGCCCTTCTGTGCCCTACACAGTAATAATGCCCCTCTGTGCCCCAGACAGTAATAATGCCCCTCTGTGCCCCAGACAGTAATAATGCCCCTCTGTACCCCACACAGTAATAATGCCCCTCTGTGCCCCAGACAGTAATAATGCCCCTCTGTGCCCTAGACAGTAATAATGCCCCCTCTGTGCCCTACACAGTTATAATGCCCCTCTGTGCCCCAGACAGTAATAATGCCCCTCTGTGCCCCAGACAGTAATAATACCCCTCTGTACCCCACACAGTAATAATGCCCCTCTGTGCCCTAGACAGTAATAATGCCCCTCTGTGCCCTACACAGTAATAACATCCCTCTGTGCCCCAGACAGTAATAATGCCTCCTCTGTGCCCTAGACAGTAATAATGCCCCTCTGTGCCCTACACAGTAATAACGTCCCTCTGTGCCCCAGACAGTAATAATGCCCCTCTGTGCCCTAGACAGTAATAATGCCCCTCTGTGCCCCAGACAGTAATAATGCCCCTCTGTGCCCCAGACAGTAATAATGCCCCTCTGTGCGCCAGACAGCAATAATGCCCCTCTGTACCCCACACAGTAATAATGCCCCTCTGTACCCCACACAGTAATAATGCCCCTCTGTGCCCTAGACAGTAATAATGCCCCTCTGTGCCCTACACAGTAATAACGTCCCTCTGTGCCCCAGACAGTAATAATGCCTCCTCTGTGCCCTAGACAGTAATAATGCCCCTCTGTGCCCTACACAGTAATAACGTCCCTCTGTGCCCCAGACAGTAATAATGCCTCCTCTGTGCCCTAGACAGTAATAATGCCCCTCTGTGCCCTACACAGTAATAACGTCCCTCTGTGCCCCAGACAGTAATAATGCCTCCTCTGTGCCCTAGACAGTAATAATGCCTCCTCTGTGCCCTAGACAGTAATAATGCCCCTCTGTGCCCTACACAGTAATAACGTCCCTCTGTGCCCCAGACAGTAATAATGCCTCCTCTGTGCCCTAGACAGTAATAATGCCCCTCTGTGCCCTACACAGTAATAATGCCCCTCTGAGCCCCACACAGTAATAATGCCCCTCTGTGCTCTACACAGTAATAACGCCTCCTCTGTGCCCCAGACAGTAATAATGCCCCTCTTTGCCCCAGACAGTAATAATGCCCCTCTGTGCCCCACACAGTAATAATGCCCCTCTGTGCCCCACACAGTAATAACGTCCCTCTGTGCCCCAGACAGTAATAATGCCCCTCTGTGCCCTACACAGTAATAACGTCCCTCTGTGCCCCAGACAGTAATAATGCCTCCTCTGTGCCCTAGACAGTAATAATGCCCCTCTGTGCCCTACACAGTAATAATGCCCCTCTGTGCCCCACACAGTAATAATGCCCCCTCTGAACCCCACACAGTAATAATGCCCCTCTGTGCTCTACACAGTAATAACGCCTCCTCTGTGCCCCAGACAGTAATAATGCCCCTCTTTGCCCCAGACAGTAATAATGCCCCTCTGTGCCCCACACAGTAATAATGCCCCTCTGTGCCCCAGACAGTAATAATGCTCCTCTGTGCCCCACACAGTAATAATGCCCCTCTGTACCCCACACAGTAATAATGCCCCTCTGTGCCCCAAACAGTAATAATGCCCCTCTGTGCCCTAGACAGTATTAATGCCCCCTATGTGCCCCAGGCAGTAATAATGCCCCTCTGTGCCCTACACAGTAATAACGTCCCTCTGTGCCCCAGACAGTAATAATGCCCCCTCTGTGCCCTAGACAGTAATAATGCCCCTCTGTGTCCTACACAGTAATAATACCCCTCTGTGCTCTACACAGTAATAATGCCCCCTCTGTGCCCCAGACAGTAATAATGCCCCTCTGTGTCCTACACAGTAATAACGCCTCCTCTGTGCTCTACACAGTAATAACGCCTCCTCTGTGCCCCAGACAGTAATAATGCCCCTCTTTGCCCCAGACAGTAATAATGCCCCTCTGTGCCCCAGACAGTAATAATGCCCCTCTGTGCCCTAGACAGTATTAATGCCCCTCTTTGCCCCAGACAGTAATAATGCCCCTATGTGCCCCAGGCAGTAATAATGCCCCTATGTGCCCTAGAGAGTAATAATGCCCCCCTCTGTGCCCTAGACATTAATAATGCCCCTCTGTGCCCTACACACTAATAATGCCCCCTCTGTGCACTAGAGAATAATAATACCCACTCTGTGCCCTAGACAGTAATAATGCCCCTCTGTGCCCTACACAGTAATAACACCCCCTCTGTGCCCAACACAGTAATAATGCCCCCTCTGTTCCCTGCACAGTAATAATGCCCCTCTGTGCCCTAGACACTAATTTATTACTGTTCAGGGCACAGAGGGGCATTATTACTGTCTAGAGTACAGAGAGAGCGTTATTACTGTGTAGATGGTCTCATCAGAGAGGAAGAGGACTAGAACTCTAGCGCCACCTATTGGAAGGTAGCAATCCTAACAGTCAATGTCGACCCTTTAACGAGCCTTGTCACATGACTTAGGATAAAAACCAAACTAGAATCTCAATTTACAGACACTGTGTTTGGGGGTACTGCCCCTCGTCAGTGCAAAGTGGAGATCTGGTTTGGCTGAGTGAGAGGCATCTGACCGGGATCCAAGAAGTATCGTTTCTCCTTGTGGAGAGTGACATGTTAAGAATGTCGAGGTGAGGAGACTTAAAGCCACAATGCTCCTCTGGGAAATATGCAAATTGTCTCCTCAGAGACATGTGACAAGGCTCATTAAAAGGTCGACATTGACTGTTAGGATTGCTACTTCCAATAGGTGGCACTAGAGTTCTAGTTCTCTTCCTCTCTGAAGAGACAATTTGCATATTTCCCAGAGGAGCATTGTGGCTTTAATTCTCCTCATCTTGACATTCTTAACATGTCACTCGCAACGCAAGGAGAAACGATACTTCTTCGATTACTGTGTAGGGCACAGAAGGGGCATTATTACTGTCTGGGGAACAGAGTGGGTATTATTACTCTCTAGGACATAGAAGGGTTATTATTACTCTCTAGGGCACAGAGGGGGTGTAATTACTGTCAAGGGCACAGAGGGGGTTTTCTTAGTCTCTAGGACACAGAGGGGGCATTATTACTCTCTAGGACACAGAGGGGGTGTTATTACTCTCTAGGACACAGAGGGGGTATTATTACTGTCTAGGACACAGAGGGGGTATTATTACTGTCTAGGGCACAGAGGGGGTGTTATTACTCTCTAGACTCAGAGACAGCATTTATTACTGTCTAGGGCACAGAGGGGGCATTATTACTGTCTAGGGCACAGAGACAGCATTTATTACTGTCTAGGGCACAGAGGGGGTATTCTTACTGTCTAGGGCACAGAGGGGGTGTTATTAGTCTCTAGGACACAGAGGGGGCATTATTACTCTCTAGGACACAGAGGGGGTGTTATTACTCTCTAGGACACAGAGGGGGTATTATTACTGTCTAGGGCACAGAGGGGGTGTTATTACTGTCTAGGGCACAGAGACAGCATTTATTACTGTCTAGGGCACAGAGGGGGTATTCTTACTGTCTAGGGCACAGAGGGGGTGTTATTACTGTTTAGGGCACAGAGGGGGCATTATTACTGTCTGGGGCTCAGAAAGAACAGATGATTGGCCTCGGGGAGACCAAAACATCCAACACTGCGGAGACACCATCACGTGTTTCTCAACGCAGTGATCCAGAACACTGCCCCCATCCCTTATGGGAAATATGCAAACGCATGTAAAGTAAGCTGCGGAGACACCATCACATGTTTCTCAACGCAAGCAATGAATAGCCAGGCCTTTCTCCGGGAAGGAACAACCACGGGAAGGGCAGCATCCAGTAAAGGAAGACATCCAATAAAGGAAGACCACCTATGCCAAGCATGGTATCCATCCACAAACAGCTGTTTCGGGGTTTTTGCCCCTCATCAGTGTGAAACAGCTGTTTGTGGATGGATACCATGCTTGGCATAGGTGGTCTTCCTTTATTGGATATTCTCCTTTATTGGATGCTGCCCTTCCCTTGGTTGTTCCTTCCCGGAGAAAGGCCTGGCTATTCATTGCTTGCGTTGAGAAACATGTGATGGTGTCTCCGCAGCTTACTTTACATTGGGCTCAGAAGGGGCATTATTACTGTCTAGGGCACAGAGGGGGCATTATTACTGTCTGGGGCACAGAAGGGGCATTATTACTGTCTGGGGCACAGAAGGGGCATTATTACTGTCTGGGGCACAGAAGGGGCATTATTACTGTCTAGGACACAGAGGGGGCATTATTACTGTCTGGGGCAGAGGGGGCATTAGTACTGTCTAGGGCACAGAGGGGCATTATTACTGTCTAGGGCTCAGAGGGGCATTATTACTGTCTAGGGCTCAGAGGGGCATTATCAGGTGGGATAGGAAGGACGCTCCTGGATGCAATACGTCAATGATATCTGTATTACATTTTGCTGGGACGAGTTTTGGTTGGGAGAAGAGGTCATGGCGGTCTGTGTCGAACGAGAAATAAAAGGGAAATGAATGATAACGATCAGCGAGACGTCCCTGGTGAGAAGCTGCACAGTGCACACATATATGATCTGTGTTATTAGCAGCTCCAAGTCCTGGAGAATTGTTGATAACTGTGAGAAGAATACTAAAATGTTTCCTCTTCCTTAGTGTTCTATTGATTTATCCCTCCTCCATGCTTTACACTGCAGCTACAATTCTGATCATTATGAGATTTTTACTTTTTTAACTCCTACATTCCCTGATCGCAGTTCACAGCTCACAAAGGTCTAATCTGTGTCCGGATCTCACTACAAGGTCAGAGGTCGCGCCACCAGTGGGAAGGTGGCCGCTCCGCCATCTCCCACAATGCATTGCTGCCGGCTTCTATGCAAATAACATGGAAATGCTCCGCAGCAATATCCAGCGGTGGTCGGAGCCGCAGATTCAGGGCAATTATCTCCCGATATTTCTCACACTGATTTCATATTTCCCTCAATAGTAAAACAATCAAATATTAATAATCTCCGTAACTTTACTTCTGACTTCAGGATCCACTATAAATAGGATCGAGCGATCCCAGATCTCCTGCCCAGATGATCCTCAGTGGTCTGGGGTGCAGGCTTCAAACCTGTAGCTGTCTAGGGACAGAGTGGTTCAATTCCACCCTCTGGGCGCTCACATTTTGGGCAGAGTCTTTCCTTATACTGGAAGCTCAGGAGCCATTTATAGGGGGCTTCTCGCATTTATTGGGGGCTGAGCGCTGTTCACACTGCCCCATGTCTGCAGCCGGAGGAGTAGAAGAGGCGGACGCTCATGGAGACCCCCGAGAGCGTTATCTGGAGCCCCCTGTAAGGAAGTTCCCACAAGAGATCATTCAGCATTAGACATAAAGCAATGTTGGCCGATCTTTATGGGATTGGGGCTTCGGACCCTCGGTGATCAGTTCTTATCTCAGGGCCGGGAATCGGGCGACTCCTCCAGATGTCAGACGGATCGCTCCGGCCGTGGACACATTGATGGTGACTCTGTTATCAGCATCTGCGTCTTCAGGACACAAATACTGCTCGCTGTGGTGGACGCAGAGCCACCGACACCAGGGGACGTCCGGCATCAGGAGGACATCACTGCATCACAACGACAAAGCCGACACTTCATTACACAAGATAGATGAGGAGACAGAGGAGGCAAAATCTACAGCTAGAGGAAAGAAGGTTACAGCACAGTCACAGAAGGAGATTCTTTACTGTAAGAGCAGTGAGACTATGGATTCTTTACTGTACGAGCAGTGAGACTATGGATTCATTACTGTAAGAGCAGTGAGACTATGGATTCTTTACTATAAGAGCAGTGAGACTATGGAATCATTACTGTAAGAGCAGTGAGACTATGGATTCTTTACTATATGAGCAGTGAGACTATGGATTCTTTGCTATATAAGCAGTGAGACTATGGATTCTTTACTGTAAGAGCAGTGAGACTATGGATTCTTTGCTATATGAGCAGTGAGACTATGGATTATTTACTGTTTGAGCAGTGAGACTATGGATTCTTTACTGTAAGAGCAGTTACACTATGGATTCTTTACTGTATGAGCAGTGAGACTATGGATTCTCTACTGTAAGAGCAGTTAGACTATGGATTCTTTACTGTAAGAGCAGTTAGACTATGGATTCTTTACTGTAAGAGCGGTGAGACTATGGATTCTTTGCTGTATGAGCAGTGAGACTATGGATTCTTTACTCTATGAGCAGTGAGACTATGGATTCTTTGCTATATGAGCAGTGAGACTATGGATTATTTACTGTACAAGCAGTGAGACTAAGAATTCTTTACTGTATGAGCAGTGAGACTATGGATTTTTTGCTGTATGAGCAGTGAGACTATGGATTCTTTACTGTACGAGCAGTGAGACTAAGAATTCTTTACTGTATGAGCAGTGAGACTATGGATTCTTTACTGTAAGAGCAGTGAGACTATGGATTCTTTACTATTAGAGCAGTGACACTATGGATTCTTTACTATACGAGCAGTGAGACTATGGATTCTTTACTATAAGAGCAGTGAGACTATGGATTCTTTACTGTATGAGCAGTGAGACTATGGATTCTCTACTGTAAGAGCAGTTAGGCTATGGATTCTTTACTGTAAGAGCAGTTAGACTATGGAATATTTACTGTAAGAGCAGTGAGGCTAGGGATTCTTTACTCTATGAGCAGTGAGACTATGGATTCTTTGATGTATGAGCAGTGAGACTATGGATTATTTACTGTACAAGCAGTGAGACTAAGAATTCTTTACTGTATGAGCAGTGAGACTATGGATTTTTTTGCTGTATGAGCAGTGAGACTATGGATTCTTTACTGTACGAGCAGTGAGACTAAGAATTCTTTACTATTAGAGCAGTGACACTATGGATTCTTTACTATACGAGCAGTGAGACTATGGATTCTTTACTATTAGAGCAGTGACACTATGGATTCTTTACTATACGAGCAGTGAGACTATGGATTCTTTACTGTATGAGCAGTGAGACTATGGATTCTTTGCTATAAGAGCAGTGAGACTATGGATTCTTTACTATACGAGCAGTGAGACTATGGATTCTTTGCTGTTTGAGCAGTGAGACTATGGATTCTTTACTGTACGAGCAGTGAGACTACGGATTCTTTACTGTATGAGCAGTGAGACTATGGATTCCTTACTGTATGAGCAGTGAGACTAAGAATTCTTTACTGTATGAGCAGTGACTACGGATTCTTTACTGTATGAGCAGTGAGACTATGGATTCTTTACTATAAGAGCAGTGAGACTATGGATTCTTTGCTATAAGAGCAGTGAGCTTATGGATTCTTTACTATACGAGCAGTGAGACTATGGATTCTTTACTATAAGAGCAGTGAGACTATGGATTCTCTACTGTAAGAGCAGTTAGACTATGGATTCTTTACTGTAAGAGCAGTTAGACTATGGAATCTTTACTGTAAGAGCAGTGAGACTATGGATTAGTTGCTGTATGAGCACTGAGACTATGGATTCTTTACTGTATGAGCAGTGAGACTATGGATTCTCTACTGTAAGAGCAGTTAGACTATGGATTCTTTACTGTAAGAGCAGTTAGACTATGGAATCTTTACTGAAAGAGCAGTGAGACTATGGATTCTTTACTGTATGAGCAGTGAGACTATGGATTCTTTACTGTAAGAGCAGTGAGACTATGGATTCTTTACTATTAGAGCAGTGACACTATGGATTCTTTACTATACGAGCAGTGAGACTATGGATTCTTTACTGTATGAGCAGTGAGACTATGGATTCTTTGCTATAAGAGCAGTGAGACTATGGATTCTTTACTATACGAGCAGTGAGACTATGGATTCTTTGCTGTTTGAGCAGTGAGACTATGGATTCTTTACTGTACGAGCAGTGAGACTACGGATTCTTTACTGTATGAGCAGTGAGACTATGGATTCCTTACTGTATGAGCAGTGAGACTAAGAATTCTTTACTGTATGAGCAGTGACTACGGATTCTTTACTGTATGAGCAGTGAGACTATGGATTCTTTACTATAAGAGCAGTGAGACTATGGATTCTTTGCTATAAGAGCAGTGAGCTTATGGATTCTTTACTATACGAGCAGTGAGACTATGGATTCTTTACTATAAGAGCAGTGAGACTATGGATTCTCTACTGTAAGAGCAGTTAGACTATGGATTCTTTACTGTAAGAGCAGTTAGACTATGGAATCTTTACTGTAAGAGCAGTGAGACTATGGATTAGTTGCTGTATGAGCAGTGAGACTATGGATTCTTTACTGTATGAGCAGTGAGACTATGGATTCTCTACTGTAAGAGCAGTTAGACTATGGATTCTTTACTGTAAGAGCAGTTAGACTATGGAATCTTTACTGAAAGAGCAGTGAGACTATGGATTCTTTGCTGTGTGAGCAGTGAGACTATGGATCCTTTACTCTATGAGCAGTGAGACTATGGATTCTTTGCTATATGAGCAGTGAGACTATGGATTATTTACTGTACAAGCAGTGAGACTAAGAATTCTTTACTGTATGAGCAGTGAGACTATGGATTTTTTGCTGTATGAGCAGTGAGACTATGGATTCTTTACTGTACGAGCAGTGAGACTAAGAATTCTTTACTGTATGAGCAGTGAAACTATGGATTCTTTACTGTAAGAGCAGTGAGACTATGGATTCTTTACTATTAGAGCAGTGACACTATGGATTCTTTACTATACGAGCAGTGAGACTATGGATTCTTTACTATAAGAGCAGTGAGACTATGGATTCTTTACTGTATGAGCAGTGAGACTATGGATTCTCTACTGTAAGAGCAGTTAGGCTATGGATTCTTTACTGTAAGAGCAGTTAGACTATGGAATCTTTACTGTAAGAGCAGTGAGGCTAGGGATTCTTTACTCTATGAGCAGTGAGACTATGGATTCTTTGATGTATGAGCAGTGAGACTATGGATTATTTACTGTACAAGCAGTGAGACTAAGAATTCTTTACTGTATGAGCAGTGAGACTATGGATTTTTTTGCTGTATGAGCAGTGAGACTATGGATTCTTTACTGTACGAGCAGTGAGACTAAGAATTCTTTACTGTATGAGCAGTGAGACTATGGATTCTTTACTGTAAGAGCAGTGAGACTATGGATTCTTTACTATTAGAGCAGTGACACTATAGATTCTTTACTATATGAGCAGTGAGACTATGGATTCTTTACTGTATGAGCAGTGAGACTATGGATTCTCTACTGTAAGAGTAGCTAGGCTATGGATTCTTTACTGTAAGAGCAGTTAGACTATGGAATCTTTACTGGAAGAGCAGTGAGGCTAGGGATTCTTTACTCTATGAGCAGTGAGACTATGGATTATTTGATGTATGAGCAGTGAGACTATGGATTATTTACTGTACAAGCAGTGAGACTAAGAATTCTTTACTGTATGAGCAGTGAGACTATGGATTTTTTTGCTGTATGAGCAGTGAGACTATGGATTCTTTACTGTACGAGCAGTGAGACTAAGAATTCTTTACTGTATGAGCAGTGAGACTATGGATTCTTTACTGTAAGAGCAGTGAGACTATGGATTCTTTACTATTAGAGCAGTGACACTATGGATTCTTTACTATACGAGCAGTGAGACTATGGATTCTTTGCTGTTTGAGCAGTGAGACTATGGATTCTTTACTGTACGAGCAGTGAGACTACGGATTCTTTACTGTATGAGCAGTGAGACTATGGATTCCTTACTGTATGAGCAGTGAGACTAAGAATTCTTTACTGTATGAGCAGTGACTACGGATTCTTTACTGTAGGAACAGTGAGACTATGGATTCTTTACTATAAGAGCAGTGAGACTATGGATTCTTTGCTATAAGAGCAGTGAGCTTATGGATTCTTTACTATACGAGCAGTGAGACTATGGATTCTTTACTATAAGAGCAGTGAGACTATGGATTCTCTACTGTAAGAGCAGTTAGACTATGGATTCTTTACTGTAAGAGCAGTTAGACTATGGAATCTTTACTGTAAGAGCAGTGAGACTATGGATTAGTTGCTGTATGAGCAGTGAGACTATGGATTCTTTACTGTATGAGCAGTGAGACTATGGATTCTCTACTGTAAGAGCAGTTAGACTATGGACTCTTTACTGTAAGAGCAGTTAGACTATGGAATCTTTACTGAAAGAGCAGTGAGACTATGGATTCTTTGCTGTATGAGCAGTGAGACTATGGATCCTTTACTCTATGAGCAGTGAGACTATGGATTCTTTGCTATATGAGCAGTGAGACTATGGATTATTTACTGTACAAGCAGTGAGACTAAGAATTCTTTACTGTATGAGCAGTTAGACTATGGATTTTTTTGCTGTATGAGCAGTGAGACTATGGATTCTTTACTGTACTAGCAGTGAGACTAAGAATTCTTTACTGTATGAGCAGTGAGACTATGGATTCTTTACTGTAAGAGCAGTGAGACTATGGATTCTTTACTATTAGAGCAGTGACACTATGGATTCTTTACTATACGAGCAGTGAGACTATTGATTCTTTACTGTATGAGCAGTGAGACTATTTATTCTTTGCTATAAGAGCAGTGAGACTATGGATTCTTTACTATACGAGCAGTGAGACTATGGATTCTTTGCTGTATGAGCAGTGAGACTATGGATTCTTTACTGTACGAGCAGTGAGACTACGGATTCTTTACTGTATGAGCAGTGAGACTATGGATTCCTTACTGTATGAGCAGTGAGACTAAGAATTCTTTACTGTATGAGCAGTGACTACGGATTCTTTACTGTATGAGCAGTGAGACTATGGATTCTTTACTATAAGAGCAGTGAGACTATGGATTCTTTGCTATAAGAGCAGTGAGCTTATGGATTCTTTACTATACGAGCAGTGAGACTATGGATTCTTTACTATAAGAGCAGTGAGACTATGGATTCTCTACTGTAAGAGCAGTTAGACTATGGATTCTTTACTGTAAGAGCAGTTAGACTATGGAATCTTTACTGTAAGAGCAGTGAGACTATGGATTAGTTGCTGTATGAGCAGTGAGACTGTGGATTCTTTACTGTATGAGCAGTGAGACTATGGATTCTCTACTGTAAGAGCAGTTAGACTATGGATTCTTTACTGTAAGAGCAGTTAGACTATGGAATCTTTACTGTAAGAGCAGTGAGACTATGGATTCTTTGCTGTATGAGCAGTGAGACTATGGATTCTTTACTCTATGAGCAGTGAGACTATGGATTCTTTGCTATATGAGCAGTGAGACTATGGATTATTTACTGTACAAGCAGTGAGACTAAGAATTCTTTACTGTATGAGCAGTGAGACTATGGATTTTTTTGCTGTATGAGCAGTGAGACTATGGATTCTTTACTGTACTAGCAGTGAGACTAAGAATTCTTTACTGTATGAGCAGTGAGACTATGGATTCTTTAGTGTAAGAGCAGTGAGACTATGGATTCTTTACTATTAGAGCAGTGACACTATGGATTCTTTACTATACGAGCAGTGAGACTATGGATTCTTTACTGTATGAGCAGTGAGACTATGGATTCTTTTCTATAAGAGCAGTGAGACTATGGATTCTTTACTATACGAGCAGTGAGACTATGGATTCTTTGCTGTATGAGCAGTGAGACTATGGATTCTTTACTGTACGAGCAGTGAGACTACGGATTCTTTACTGTATGAGCAGTGAGACTATGGATTCCTTACTGTATGAGCAGTGAGACTAAGAATTCTTTACTGTATGAGCAGTGACTACGGATTCTTTACTGTATGAGCAGTGAGACTATGGATTCTTTACTATAAGAGCAGTGAGACTATGGATTCTTTACTATACGAGCAGTGAGATCATGGATTCTTTACTATACGAGCAGTGAGACTAGGGATCCTTTAGAGGGGACATTACTACTGTCCTTGTCCTCTCTAGTAATAATGTGCCTTCTCCTTGGACCCTTCCTGGTATAATGTCTCTGTCCAGTAGTGATGTTCCCTGTTCTATTCCCACAATTGCTCGGCACCACCCATGAAGAGTCTCCAGATAAAGATCTTGAATGTTTCCATAAGATTTTTAAAGAAGGCCTTTGCCCAAAAATGTGAGCGCCCAGAGGGTGGAATTGAACCACTCTGTCGCTAGACAGCTACAGGTTTGAAGCCTGCACCCCAGACCACTGAGGATCATCTGGGCAGGAGATCTGGGATCGCTCGATCCTATTTATAGTGGATCCTGAAGTCAGAAGTAAAGTTACGGAGATTATTAATATTTGATTGTTTTACTATTGAGGGAAATATGAAATCAGCGTGAGAAATATCGGGAGATAATTGCCCTGAACCTGCGGCTCCGACCACCGCTGGATATTGCTGCGGAGCATTTCTATGTTATCTGCATAGAAGACGGCAGCAATGCATTGTGGGAGATGGCGGAGCAGCCACCTTCCCGCTAATGGAGCGACCTTTGAGCTTGTAGTGAGATCCGGACACAGATTAGACCTTTGTGGTTTCTCCAGAGCCGATCAGGGAACAATGCTGTAAGCAACATAAGATAGAGGAGCTGGAATCTGCGGCCTTAAAGGGGCATCGATTACTGTGATATCAATGGCTTTCTCTGTGCTGTCAAACATGACAGGATTAGATACACACCTCAGCAGTCAGAACACTGGATAGGATTAGATACACAGCTCAGCAGTCTGTATCACACAGAGTAGGATTAGATACACAGCTCAGCGAACAGTATCACACAGGAGAGTATTAAATACACAGCTCAGTGGACAGTATCACACAGGATAGGATTAGATACACGGCTCAGCAGTCAGTATCACACAGGATAGGATTAGATACCCGGCTCAGCAGTCAGTAGAACACAGGAGAGGATTAGATACACGGCTCAGCAGACAGTATCACACAGGATAGGATTAGATACACAGCTCAGCAGACAGTATCATACATGACAGGATTAGAAACACAGCTCAGCAGTCAGTCTCACACA
Organism: Ranitomeya variabilis; assembly: GCF_051348905.1. Lineage (NCBI taxonomy): Eukaryota > Metazoa > Chordata > Amphibia > Anura > Dendrobatidae > Ranitomeya > Ranitomeya variabilis. The sequence continues at coordinate 564,119,551 of NC_135237.1, read as the reverse complement.
GAAGAGGATTAGATACACGGCTCAGCAGTCAGTAGAACACAGGAGAGAATTAGATACACGGCTCAGCTGTCAGTATCACAAAGGAGAGGATTAGATACACAGCTCAGCAGACAGTATCATACATGACAGGATTAGAAACACAGCTCAGCAGTCAGTCTCACACAGAAGAGGATTAGATACACAGCTCAGCAGACAGTGTGATATTACATGCAGACAGAGTGAGAGGAAGAGCTTTCTAGGCAGTGAGAGGAAGGAGGGGCTGTGGAGGGGAACCACAGCTGCAGGTTGTGTCTCACACACACCTAATGGATGTAGCAGAGCTCAGTGTGTGTGATAATATAGAATCAAATACATCATATTCCTGACACCTCCCCCTTTTGGATTGTGCTATAGATGCAGGACCTCTCGGTACTCCTCCATGCGCACCTCGGCAGGTTCACCCTGGTGGGACAACCCATCTGCATTGCCATGCTCGTTGCTATTTTTGTGTTTCACGGTAAAGTCCTACTGTTGGAGTGCAAGGCTCCAGCGTAGCAACCTTCCATTGGTACCAGACACAGATTGTAGCCTCCTCAGAGGGCTGTGGTCGGTCACCACAGTGAAGGTGCGACCGTACAGGTAGGGTTGCAAACGTTGCAGGGCCCAAACCATGGCCAGGCATTCCTTCTTGATGGTGTAATAGGCCACTTCCCTTGGCAGAAGCTTCCGGCTCAGGTACAACACGAGGTGCTCTTGGTTCCCTAAGTCCACCTGGCTGAGCACAGCATCGAGGCCAAACTTGCTGGCGTTGGTCTGTACCAAGAACAGCCGACTGCTGTCGATGGCTTTTAGCACTGGAGAACTGCTCAGGGCTGTTTTCAAAGCCCAGAAAGCCACCTCACAGCCATCTGTCCAGTTGACTTTTTGGGGTAGCTTCCTCCTGGTGAGGTCCATCAAGGGTTTTGCCAGGCTACTATAGTTCTGTATGAAGAGTCTATAGTACCCTGCAGTGCCCAGGAAGGACATCACCTGTTTCTTGGTCCTGGGTGTGGGCCAGGACATGATTGCATTCAGTTTCCCATGCTCTGGCCTCATGGAGCCCCCACCTACCCGGTGCCCTAGATAGTGGACCTTGCTCATGCCCATCTGGCACTTTCCCAGCTTGATGGTCAGGCCTGCTTGGTGAATTCCAACAAAGAAGAAAAATAGAGCAAAAATGTCCCAAACAACATCATAGAAGTATAAAAAGGTTCATTTATTGAGAAAATCACATACACAAAGTCTTTTAAATATACATATTATATATCAGGAATATTTGACCGAAGGAGATCTGCAGATATGCAGGACTGAGGGAGAACAATACAATACACCCCAGGGAAGTAAATATGTAACGCACAGACTAGACTATAGAAAGAAAGATCTACTGGCTTTAATCAATCAAAACAACCCATAATACCTCAGTGAATTATAAGCCAGTTCAGACCGAAAATAAATCCAAAAGTGAGCTTACCCATTATTAGTCAGGGGATGTCCCCGCCTTGCCCCACAGCCCCTGACGTGGGTTTCGCGTTTCAGCTTTTTCAAAAGCTTGAAAAAGCTGAAACGTGAAACTGCGCGTCAGGGTCTGTGGGGCGAGGCGGGGACATCCCCTGCATCTATAGACACATCATCATTAGGAGATAAATGGTTAGCAGGTAAAACATGCACATTTACATCATCATCCTTAGCATCACCCTTGTCATTTTCAGAAAAATGGTTATCAGGTAAATCATTAATTGGTAAAGCATTGTTGGGAAACACATGCAATTTCCCATCATTATCATCAGCATTAGATTGGAGAGGGAGGTCAGGGACATAATATGCAACCATCCTCCCCAAATCAGTCCCCAATAAAACATTGGTGGGCAAGTTATCAGACAACCCCACTTCCTTCACCCCACTTCTGGCACCCCAATCTATAAACACCCGGGCCATTGGGAAGGGACAACGAATGCCCCCAATCCCAGTGACAGTCAGGGTTTTACCTGGAATAATCTCTTCAGGAGCCGCCATTTCGGGTCGGATGAGGGTTCGTTCAGCCCCGGTGTCCTTGAGGCCTCTAGTGACATGGCCCCCCAGGGTGATGTGCTGCACATTGTCATAGACCCTCAGAAAAGCCCCACCCACCAAAAAAACTGCTGCATTAGGCCCTGGGGCCTTGGCTGGGGGGTTCTACTGCTTCTCCGGACAGTTGGCGCTGATATGACCAGTCTTATTGTAGGAGAAACACTTGCGAGGGTCGGTGGTAGGTCTGGTGCTGGCAACTGGGACAGGTCCTCCAGTGAATCGGCTTGCAGGAGCACTGGGGTTGGTTGCAGGCTTACCCCCTCTCCAGCTGGAGGTGACTGGCTTCTGCACTTCTGGTTTACGGTTGGCCTCAAAGGCATCGGCAATCTGCGCTGCTTAAGCCACGTCTTTGGGCTCTTGGTCCATCATGAACTGTCGCACCTCAGCTGAGCAAAGATGTAGAAACTGGTCCTTGATCATCAGGTCTCGCAGCTGTGCAAAGGTGGTTACTGACAGTCTTTGTGTCCACTGGTCAAAGTGGGTACTGAGTCCATGTACCACATCACTGTATCTGTCGTGTGGGCCACGTTGGAGGTTCTGGAACTTTCTACGATAAACCTCAGAAGTGAGCTGGTACTTCGTTATCAGGGCCTGCTTGATGGCCTCATAGTCTTCATCTTGGTCTGACGGGAGAGAAGCAAATGCCTTCAGAGCTTTACCTTTTAGCCCTGGGGTCAGGTATCGGGCCCATTGGTTCCCAGGCAACCGGTACTGTCGGCAGGCTTTCTCAAAGGCCCTCAGAAAAGTGTCCAAGTCCCCATCCTTTTCCATCACAGGAAAGCGCTCTGGCAGGGGTTTAGGCAGCAGGAGTTTAGGTTGAGCTTTGCTGGACTCGCTGTGCTGGGTGGTGGATAGTACTGCCCCAAGTTTGACCATCTGCAGTTCATGGGCCCTCCGAGCTTGGGCCTCGCTCTCGGCTCTCTCCGCCTCCCGCTCAGCTCTCTCCGCCTCCCACTGGGCTCTCTCCACCTCCCGCCGCTCCACTTTCTCTTGGCATTGCTGGATCAGCCTCAGACATCCATCACAGTCGTCGGCGGTGAGTTGTTCCAAGGCCATCTGCAGGTGGGGGTCCAATTGCCCTGGTTGCAAGTAGGGCCAGCATTCAGTGGTTGGAGCTCTGCAGTGGCACCATTTGTGCTTGTGCTGGCTTCTGCGTCCGCTGGCCCCGGAGCGATTTCCAGTTGCACCAGAATCGCGACCATTGGGCTTTTGTTTTTGCCCATGGCGTCAGTCTGTCTCAACCCACAAAGGGCAATAACAGTGTCCTTGTTATGCTGCTTATACCAGCCTTCTCCCAGCATAGCCATCATTGCCAAATAAAAGATAGATAGAGGATAGAAAGAGGATATATAGAGGATAGAAAAACAAAGAGAAAGGGAGGGGTAACCGACTATACACACTAATTGTCTCAGGACTATTAAACACTGAGTTCGTTCTCCAAAACTTTTTTGCTCAGAGTCCTTGCAAGAACCGTGCAAGTTTTTAGCGAGAGGAATGATTGCTCAAACCAGATCACTAATGCTCTATTATCCCATCGCTCTGCCACCAATATGTCATGAACCGTGGGTGTTTGGTTGCCCCCAGTTCTTTCTTCGGGGATTTATTTATATCCCACATCTCAGTTCTGGTTTGGAACTTGCAGCTCTCTGGCACCCCCTTACCCTTAGGTCAATCAGGTAACTGCATCTAGGATAATTGAAAAAAAGAAAGGAATGCCAGCTTACCTCCTTGGTGTGTAACAGCACGGACTCCAAGCGGACCACTTGAAGTAAATGAAGAAAAGCAAGATGAGTCCAGCTGATAAAAAAGACTTGTCTTTATTCCAATTTCATAAAAATGATGACATGGCACCCCAATACGCAGCTACGTGTTTCAAACATGGGCTGTGTTCTTTGTCAAAGCTTTGAGTGACGGCGAAAGTATTACCTGTCTTCTCACGAGGTTAGCTTCCATTTAAGTCTAAACATGGGGTAGCTATGCGACCCGGTTAAGTAGTAATCCATTTCTCACATTCTGTTGGAATTGGAGCTTAGAAAACACATTGGTGTGTAGCCCTATTGTTGCACATCCCAAATATGTAACTTTCACATCTATGTCACTACTTGGGGTCGAATTATTTCATCTTGAATTACTCTCTGATACACAAAGAAGCACATGTTTCAGACAAAGAGCTGGGTGCTGCTCACTCGCATTCTTGAGGGAGTGGGGAAGGAGTATAGGATTACACAGGCAGGCAGAGTGAGAAGAAGAGCCTTCTAGGCAGTGAGAGGACAGAGGGGCTGTGGGGGGAACCACAGCTGCAGGTTGTTTCTGGCACAGACCTAATGGATGTAGCATAGTAGCTCAGTGTGCGTGATAATATTGAATCAAATACATCATATTTCTGACACTGTCCATCCATCCATCTATTCTTCCATTCATCTATCCTTCCTTCCATCCATCCTTTCATTCACCCATCCTTCCATCCATCCATCTGTCTATCCATCATCCATCTATTCTTCCATCCAACTGTCGATCCATCCATCCGTCATCCATCCATCATCCATCCGTCAGTCCATGTGTCCATCCATTCATCCTTCCTTCGAACCGTCCATCCATCCATCCATCATTCCGTCCATAAATGATCCATCCATTCTTCCATCCATCCATCATTCCATCAATCCATCCATCCATTCTTACATCCTTCCATCCTTCCATCAATCCATCCATCTATTCTTCCATCTATCTGTTCCTCCATCGCCAGTCCATCCATAAATTCTTCCGTCCATCATCCGTCCATCCATCTATCAATCCGTCCATCCATCTGTCACCCGTCCGTCCATTAATCCATTCTTCCATCAATCCATCCATTCTTCTATCCATCCATCAATTTTTCCATCCATCCATCCATTCGTCGGTCCATCTATCCGTCTGTCCATCCATCCGTTGTCCGTCCATCCATCTATTCTTCCATCTATCCGTCCATCCATCTGTTGCCCTCCATTCATCCATCAATTCTTCTATCCATCTATTCCTCCATCCATCCATCCATCCATTCTTCTATCTGTCCATCGCTCCATCATCCATCCATCCAGTCCACAGAAGAGTCCTGTCGCTCCGTCGTTGCCTTGACCTCTCCTATGATCTCTTCCATTTATCTCCCCTCCCCAGTTCTCTCGAGAACGAGCCGCTAATAATAAAAGCCGCAGAAATAACTTGAGGACAGTGTCAGGGGAAGTAATGACGGTGGTGTAAGAAGGAGCAGCGGGCTGATGATGAGAGGTGAGCGCGGTGCAGCCTGCGATTACAGCCTCTCCTGCCTGAGCAATGGGCCGCATTACGCCCGCAGACGGGTTTAGTATTGACTCATTTATAACGCGGACACCATCAATGTTGCGGGTAATGGAGATTATCAATTTTGCCTTTGGCCTTATCTGACTTCTCCTATTACTTAAATCCGGGAGCCCAGGACGGAGTCAGCGGCTCCGTGTCACCAGCCGCTCAGACAACTTGATTTTTTCCATCTTGACGCTGTTTACCCACACTGCGGCGGGGCTGGGGGGGATTTTTAGCATGAGTGATGTATGTCATCTCCCCCGGACCCGACGTCCTGCATATAAGAAACACACGAGGAGGAACCGCATCAAAACGAGCGGAGAGAGGTCGGAAATCACAGAGGTCACACGGCAAGGATGAAAAGTGTCCAATACATGGAATAATAAAAAATCCAGGAAGAGATTACATCATATATATATATCCATCTGCTGAGCCTTGCAGCTAATCCTATCATGTTCCACTGCTCTCTGTTATCAGCCGGCTGGCTCGCCCCTCCTAATGTCCGCCTATAATGCTCCAGCACTGTTATAAGCTCCGTGTTGCACAGTTTATGGCACCGGCTCCTGATGTAACTTTGTCGCCCTCTGAAGATTCTTCCTGGCTAGAGAATTTCCTCCTCGGATCTATCTCGTCACCTGTCGTCAGCGGATTTTACATGATGCGACCGGCGCGGAGGACGAGGCTCCGCTCTGTGCGTTTCAGGCTGCATCTCTCCCTGACAGATTAGCACATGCAATCAATTCTCCATCTAATGGGATCCGTGCCGCCTTATAATTATTTTCTGATTAATAAAGATTTGTATCTGCGGATTATTCCGCGTGTCGCCCTCAGCGTCGCTGATTGGGATGTAAATTTATTCATTGGCGTTTCAGACACCCTTGTTTTTGTGAGATCTGCGCCAGGAACTAATTGTGGAGCCGCCATTTCTCATCCCTCAATTCTGGAGGATATCGTTCATATAACGTCTGATGTCTCAAGTGGAAAAAGAGAAAAACAATCCCTCAAGGTCAATGACAAAGTACAAAAAACGGCCTCTGGGCCCTGAATGATGAGCTACATGTTAAGGGGGCACTCTGGGGGGACACTCAGTCATGTCACTCCACTATGTATGTAATCCTCAGTGCAAGACAAAAAGTACATGAAATTTCAACATACACAGACAAAGGTACAGATATAGACAAAGGCACAGACACAGGTACAGACACAGGCACAGATTCAAGCACAAACACAGGTACAGACACAGGCACAAACACAGGCACAAACACACGTACAGACAAAGGCACAGACAAAGGCACAGACATAGGTACATATACAAGCACAAACACAGGCATAGACACAGGTAGACACAGGCACAGACACAAACACAGGTACAGACACATACAGGCACAGACATAGGTACAGACACAGGCACAGACACAAACACAGGTACAGGCATAGATACAGGCACAGACACAGGCACAAACACAGGTGCAGACACAAATACAGGCACAGACACAGGTACAGGCATAGATACAGGCACAGACACAGGTACAGGCATACAGTCATGGCCAAAAGTTTTGAGAATGACACCAAAATTATATTTTCACATGATCTGCTGCCCTCTGGTTTTTATTAGTGTTTGTCTGATGTTTATATCACATACAGAAATATAATTGCAATCATATTATGAGGACCAATAGGTTATATTGACAGTTAGAATGAGTTAATGCAGCAAGTCAATATTTGCAGTGTTGACCCTTCTTCTTCAAGACCTCTGCAATTCTCCCTGGCATGCTCTCAATCAACTTCTGGACCAAATCCTGAATGATAGCCGTCCATTCTTGCATAATCAATGCTTGCATTTTGCCAGAATTTGTTGGTTTTTGTTTGTCCACCCGTCTCTTGATGATTGACCACAAGTTCTCAATGGGATTAAGATCTGGGGAGTTTCCAGGCCATGGACCCAAAATCTCTATGTTTTGTTCCATGAGCCATTTAGTTATCACCTTTGCTTTATGGCAAGGTGCTCCATCATGCTGGAAAAGGCATTGTTGGGTGCCAAACTGCTCTTGGACGGTTGGGAGAAGTTGCTCTTGGAGGACATTCTGGTACCATTCTTTATTCATGGCTGTGTTTTTAGGCAAGACTGTGAGCTGATTCCATTGGCTGAGAAGCAACCCCACACATGAATGGTTTCAGGATGCTTTACAGTTGGCATGAGACAAGACTGGTGGTAGCGCTCACCTCTTCTTCTCCGAATGTCCCAAACAATCGAAAAGGGGATTCATCAGAGAAAATGACTTTGCCCCAGTCCTCAGCAGTCCACTCCCTGTACCTTTTGCAGAATATCAGTCGGTCCCTGATGTTTTTTCTGGAGAGAAGTGGCTTCTTTGCTGTCTTCTTGAAACCAGGCCTTGCTCAAAGTGTCACAGTGCGTGCAGAAGCACTCACACCAGCCTGCTGCCATTCCTGAGCAAGCTCGGCACTGCTGGGAGTCCGATCCCGCAGCTGAAACAGTTCTAAGATACGGTCCTGGCGCTTGCTGGTCTTTCTTGGGCGCCCTGGAGCCTTTTTGACAACAATGGAAGCTCTCTCCTTGAAGTTCTTGATGATGCGATAGATTGTTGACTGAGGTGCAATCTTTGTAGCTGCGATTCTCTTCCCTGTTCGGTCATTTTTGTGCAGTGCAATGATGGCTGCATGTGTTTCTTTAGAGATAACCATGGTTAACTGAAGAGAAACAATGATACCAAGCACCAGCCTCCTTGTAAAGTGTCCAGTGACGTCATTCTTACTTAATCATGACTGATTGATCGCCAGCCCTGTCCTCATCAACACCCACACCTGTGTTAATGGATCAATCACTAAAACGATGTTAGCTGCTCCTTTTAAGGCAGGACTGCAATGATGTTTAAATGTGTTTTGGGGGTTAAAGTTCATTTTTTGGGCAAATATTGACTTTGCAAGTACAGTAATTGCTGTTAAGATGATCACTCTGACATTCAGGAGTATATGCAAATTGCCATTAGAAAAAATGACGCAGTAACATAGTAACATAGTAACATAGTTAGTAAGGCCGAAAAAAGACATTTGTCCATCCAGTTCAGCCTATATTCCTATATTCCATCATAATAAATCCCCAGATCTACATCCTTCTACAGAACCTAATATTTGTATGATACAATATTGTTCTGCTCCAGGAAGACTTTGGAAAAATTAATATTTGTCTCATTCTCAAAATTTTTGTCCATGACTGATGACTGTAGATACAGGCACCAACACAGGTACAGATACAAGCACAGACACCGGCACAGATACAGGTACAGACACAGGCACAGACACAAGTACAGACACAGGCAAGCACTATAAAACACCACTAAATGTGCCGCCATACAGTGACCATATAGTACACCTCATATGAGGTCTCTGCAGAGTATCATCGTGCTGCTGACAGTGCACGGAACGATTAATCACAGACCAGACGCTATAATAAACTGGGACCCCAGACAAGACCATGTAACTTGAGACCTTAGACCACACCCGCAAAATAAATTGTGACCTCCAGACCAGATTATAAAATGAAAAGAGAATCCCAACAACCCCAAAATATATGGCAAACTTGATACAAGACCCCGAAATAAATAGAGACCCCACATAAAGCATTAAAATAAATTGAGACCCCAGAACTGACCCCCCTAAAAAATACCTCAGATTCTACTACAACATCAATCAAGAACAGACCCCAAAATATAATCTAACACCAGAGTCTCAATTTAATTTAAGACCCCAAAATATAATCTCCCACCAGGCTCCAAGAGTAATTGAGACCCCAGACCATACCCTTAGTAAACACAGACCCAAGACCATACTCTATAATTATATGCCAGACCAGACCCTGCAAAAATCAGAGACCCCAGACCAGACTCCATAAATAACTGAGACCTCAGACCAATCCTCAAAATAATTGAACACCCAGCTTAATTCCCACAGTTCATTCATACCCCAATTGGCCTCAAAATAATAATGATAATAAATAGAGACCCCCAAATGCCAAAAATAAATTGAGACTCAAGACCAGATCCTAATAAAAAATAAAACCCTAAACCAAATCCCAAAATAATTCAGGCCCAGAACAAACAGTAAAATCACTCGAGCCCCCGCCTGCCTCCCGAATGATTCCCAAGTCTCTGGGTCCCCTCCATCTCTGGGCACTGTCCCAGACTCCGCTGTCCTCCACATGGGCGCAGCTTACAGATCATTGTCCCATTATTTCCCACCAGGGTCACTGTTGCGCAGGCATTAGCGGGGTCTCTCTGGTGACCTTCCAGGACTCCTCTAAGGATTTTGTTAATGCGAGATTTCTCCTAGTTGAGCTTCCCGAGCACCAACATCTCTTGAAAAAATGAGCAAGTTCTTTGCCAAAATTTGCAGATAAGTAACGTGCATCCCCGGCAGTTATCACACAAGGCACATTGCCAAGTTTAGGATTAGTTTTTGTCAAATGGAGATGAAAAGTTGAATTGCTTTCACAATGGTGCTGGAGCAAACGCAGGGATTTAGTAGGAGGGTTTACTGAAATGTGTTGCTGGTCATACAGACATAGCGACATCTGCCGTTTATATGTTAGATCTGATCTGACCTTCAAATCCTCAGTCACCCCTCACACGACCATTAAAGGCTGAGTCACACATAACGATATCGTTAACGATATCGTTGCAACGTCACGCTTTTGGTGATGTAGCAACGATCCCGCTAACGATCTCGTTATGTGTGACAGCGACCAACGATCAGGCCCCTGCTGGGAGATCGTTGGTCGTTGGGGAATGATCAGGTCCTTTTTTTGGTTGCTGATCACCCGCTGTCATCGCTGGATCGGCGGGTGTGACACCGATCCAGCGATGTGTTCACTTGTAACCAGGGTAAATATCGGGTTACTAAGTGCAGGGCCGCGCTTAGTAACCCGATATTTACCCTGGTTACCATTGTAAAAGTTAAAAAAAAAACACTACATACTCACATTCTGATGTCTGTCACGTCCCCCGGCGTCCACAAGGTTAAAACTGCTTTCGGCAGGAGCGCTGGTAATATGCACGCGCTGCTGCCGAGAGCTTCCCTGCACTGACTGTGTCAGCGCCGGCCGTAAAGCAGAGCACAGCGGTGACGTCACCGCTGTTACTGCCGGCGCTGAGACATTCAGTGCAGGGAAGCTCTCGGCAGCAGCGCGTGCATATTACCAGCGCTCCTGCTGAAAGCAGTCTTAACCCTGTGGATGCCGGCGGGGGACGTGACAGACATCAGAATGTGAGTATGTAGTGGTTTTTTTTTTTACTTTTACAATGGTAACCAGGGTAAATATCGGGTTACTAAGCGCGGCCCTGCACTTAGTAACCCGATGTTTACCCTGCTTACCCGGGTGCTGCAGGGGGGCTTCAGCATCGTTGAAGACAGTTTCAACGATGCCGAAGTCGTTCCCCTGATCGTTGGTCGCTGGAGAGAGCTGTCTGTGTGACATCTCCCCAGCGACCACACAACGACTTACCAACGATCACGACCAGGTCGTATCGCTGGTCGTGATCATTGGTAAGTCGTTTAGTGTAACGGTACCTTTAGGCTCATAAAAAGATCTTGTTAGGGCTGATACTGTAGTGTGCACTGTGCCCTATCCAGCAGTGTGCACTATGTCCGATCCCGCAGTGTGCACTATGTCTGATCCCTCAGTGTGCACTATGTCCGATCCAGTAGTGTGCACTATGTCTGATCCCGCAGTGTGCACTATGTCCGATCCTGCAGTGTGCACTATGTCTGTGTGATGGTGCGATATGTTATGTGGGTATCATTTTGTGTATATTTATATTTTACTGATTGTTCTCTTGTAGTATGAGTTATTTGCCAATTGATGAATGGCTGTTATTTGCCATCTGATATCAGCCCCCACATTCCTGTACTGTTATCTCTCCACAGGGTCAGTGAATAAACCTGTTTGCTAATATGCTAATGACACATTGAACTAGCTTGTTGAAACAATGATCCCCTGTAGTGCCTTAATCCACCAGGCACCTTTGTCAGGTGTGGGAGGCCTGAAAACCACCCCAACCTGTCTGACTACTCCTGGACATAAGGAGAGGACAGGAGCTGGGGGGAAATCAGATCCTGTGTGGACCCAAGATGTGAAGACAGCACGTCAGAGAGAGAAAGAAGGGAATATGGACTGTTATCCTCTGTGCTGGATTGTTGGACTTTTATTCTGTAACTAAACTGCATTCGTGTAATGGAATATTTTATCCTTTGTGTGGTGGATTGTATATATGGACCTTTCATACTTTTGCCTAAATAACGGTCTTGGGATTGTTCACTCTTCGCTGGCTCTGTTGATTGTGTGGTACCAGAGAAGGACCCTGTGACAACTGGTGGCAAGCAGCGGGATCAACAGAGCGTAACCTAATGGAGAGCCACCCACAGAGTGAGTACAGAAATTGGACTGTATCCAGTTTACAGGAGAGAGCCAGAGACCTGGGCCTGAACTACAAGGGACAGACTAAAGAGGCCTTAATTGATCTACTGGTGGGTGCTAGCCGGTCCACCTACTCCCATATGTCTGAAGGACGAGCAATGGAGACGAGGACCCCCACCCCAAAAAGCCAGTGGGTGGTGTGGTACGAAGAAGAGATGGCGGTTCTGGGCCCAGGCGTCTCTCAGGAGTACAAGGAGGAGGCTGCCCGCTGGGCACAACGGTGACAAGAAGCAATGGAGCTTGAAAGAGGGAGTAACGCAATGTGGAATGTAAACCCAACGATCCGGGAGCCTGAACGGATCACCCGCACAGAGTTTAAGCCATTTGATGAGGCTTCCGGAGATGTGGAGGGGTTCTTCAAGCACTTTGAGCAGCAGTGTGCTGTGATGGAGGTGCCCCACTCTGGCTGGATGCATTTGTTAGTGGGACTCCTGAACGGTAGCCTGGCGGAGGCTTACCGAACCATTGACTCACAGTGGAATCGGGATTATAACATTGTAAAGCGGACTATCTTGGATTACCATGCTATCACCCCAGACTCATATAGGGCCAAGTTCCGAGACCTCCCATGCACTTCGGGGGGATCATTTAGGATGTATGCACATAAGGTGTCCCAGGCATGTCGGAGATGGCTGGAAGCAGAAAACGCCTTTACTGTGGAAGATGTTATACATGTGTTCCTTATAGAACAATTTCTTGCCAAGTGCCCCGCAGAGGTACGGGAATGGGTCCGGGAGCGCACGCTGTGCACCGTGGATAGAGCTGCAGCCCTGGCCGATGAAGCCCTTACTATCCGCCCGCAATGGAGGAGGCTTCTGGACAATGAACCACGGCCTTCTCCTGCGCCCCATCCCCCTCCGATTATATCTGCCCCTCCACCCAGCCGCAGGCCGATGACAATCACAGCTCACAATCCTGGGCCCCAACAGTTCCGACCACGACCTGGGGGTATCACAGAGAGGAGATGTTATGGGTGTGGGCAACCTGGACATTTGCAGTCTAGCTGTCCCTCAAGGATTCAGAGGGAGCCCCACGCAGCCCCACCTCATCCAGTGCATCTTGTGCACTCCATCCCGCCTGAGGAAGAGCTACCACCACCTCCACCAGAGTGGACCACTGACCACGGCACCATAGATAGCCCTGCTGGAGTGTACGGACTCCGGCCTTTGTCCATCAGAAATACACAGCACCGGCATTGCCACCTGCAGGATGTCTTAATTGATGGATTCAAAGAGTCGGGATTTAGAGACACGGGGGCATTCCTGACTATCGCTGACCCCCGTGTGGTTCGACCCGAGGCAATTCACCAGGGCCCGAGAATTCCCATTGTGCTGGCGGGGGTGTCCGCAAATATACTGTATACAGCGAGCTTTGGTACGTTTGGATTTTGGTTTTGGAGAAAAACTGTGGAGGATTGGAGTTATGGGAGAACTTCCTGCAGATATCCTCCTTGGAAATGACATTGGGGAGTTACAAAGTCATTTTGTGAGAGCAGAAGGTCCGTGGGCCTCTCACTCTTCTGAAAGAACAATCGGAGGGAGATATCGCAGCTATTGGAACTCCCATAATTCCCTACGTTCTAGAGTTCAGAGACTGTCTCGCCCAGCTAGCTACCTTGGCTAATGAACATCAGTGAACGGCCCAGTCCAGTCAAAAAGTCTGGTATGACCATAAAGCCAAGACCCGGGAATTTATGGACAAGTGCTCATGATTATTGCAACCCCTGCCGCTGTACAAGGAACTATAAACAGTGGAGCAAAGTGGACTAAAGTGAGCAGGTCAGAGGTCTGTGTAGACCTAATGGCGTGCTCACTTATTATGAGGGGGAGAGGTTGTGATGGTGCGATATGTTATGTGGGTATCATTTTGTGTATATTTATATTTTACTGATTGTTCTCTTGTAGTATGAGTTATTTGCCAATTGATGAATGGCTGTTATTTGCCATCTGATATCAGCCCCCACATTCCTGTACTCTTATCTCTCCACAGGGTCAGTGAATAAACCTGTTTGCTAATATGCTAATGACACAGTGAACTAGCTTGTTGAAACAGTGACCCCCTGTAGTGCCTTAATCCACCAGGCACCTTTGTCAGGTGTGGGAGGCCTGAAAACCACCCCAACCTGTCTGACTACTCCTGGACATAAGGAGAGGACAGGAGCTGGGGGGAAATCAGATCCTGTGTGGACCCATAATGTGAAGACAGCACGTCAGAGAGAGAAAGAAGGGAATATGGACTGTTATCCTCTGTGCTGGATTGTTGGACTTTTATTCTGTAAATGAACTGCATTCGTGTTCAGGAATATTTTATCCTTTGTGTAGTGGATCGTATATATGGACCTTTCGTACTTTTGCCTAAATAAAGGTCTTGGGATTGTTCACTCTTCGCTGGCTCTGTTGATTGTGTGGTACCGGAGAAGGACCCTGTGACATCTGATCCCGCAGTGTGCACTATGTCTGATCCAGCAGTGTGCACTATGTCTGATCCAGCAGTGTGCACTATGTCCGATCCCACAGTGTGCACTATGTCCGATCCCGCAGTGTGTACTATGTCCGATCCAGCAGTGTGCACTATGTCCGATCCAGCAGTGTGCACTATGTCTGATCCAGCAGTGTGCACTATGTCCGATCCAGCAGTGTGCACTATGTCCGATCCAGCAGTGTGCACTATGTCCGATCCCGCAGTGTGCACTATGTCTGATCCCCCAGTGTGCACTATGTCTGATCCAGCAGTGTGCACTATGTTTGATCCCGCAGTGTGCACTATGTCTAATCCTGCAGTGTGCACTATGTCTGATCCAGCAGTGTGCACTATGTCTGATCCAGCAGTGTGCACTATGTCTGATCCAGCAGTGTGCACTATGTCTGATCCAGCAGTGTGCACTATGTCCGATCCAGCAGTGTGCACTATGTCCGATCCCGCAGTGTGCACTATGTCCGATCCCGCAGTGTGCACTATGTCCGATCCCGCAGTGTGCACTATGTCTAATCCTGCAGTGTGCACTATATCTGATCCCGCAGTGTGCACTACAGTATGTCTGATCCCGCAGTGTGCACTTTGTCCGATCCAGCAGTGTGCACTATGTCTGATCCAGCAGTGTGCACTATGTTTGATCCAGCAGTGTGCACTATGTCTGGCACTATGTCTGATCCAGCAGTGTGCACTATGTCTGATCCAGCAGTGTGCACTATGTCTGATCCAGCAGTGTGCACTATGTCTGATCCAGCAGTGTGCACTATGTCTGATCCAGCAGTGTGCACTTTGTCCGATCCAGCAGTGTGCACTATGTCTGATCCAGCAATGTGCACTATGTCTGATCCAGCAATGTGCACTATGTCTGATCCAGCAGTGTGCAGTCCACTGTGTCTGATCCCGCAGTGTACACTATGTCTGATCCTGCAATGTGCACTATGTCTAATCCAGCAGTGTGCACTATGTCCGATCCCGCAGTGTGCACTATGTCTGATCCCGCAGTGTGCACTATGTCTGATCCCGCAGTGTGCACTATGTCTGATCCCGCAGTGTGCACTATGTCTGATCCCGCAGTGTGCACTATGTCTGATCCTGCAGTGTGCACTATGTCCGATCCATCAGTGTGCACTATGTCTGATCCTGCAGTGTGCACTATGTCTTATCCCGCAGTGTGCACAATGTCTGATCTCACAGTGTGCACTATGTCCGATCCCACAGTGTGCTCTATGAACTGAGAAAGAATGAAGGGAACAGAACAATCACAATTAGATCAATCTGTCCCCATACAGTATCATGTTATCAGCAGCATATTTACAGTTTACAGCGGCGATGTGCTGCTGAGAACAAGGATTTCTGTTCCCACATAAACAATCCAATCACTCAATTAATAGGCAGCATTTTACTTGTTTAGTATAATACACCCCGTAGTCCTCCATATATTATAATGTGCACCTCAGTCCTCCATATAGTATAATACACTCCTCATAGTCCCCCATATATTATAATGTGCACCTCAGTCCTCCATATAGTATAGTACACTCCTCAGTCCTCCGTATAGTATAATACACTCTTCAGTCCTCCATATAGTATAATACACTCCTCAGTCCTCCATATAGTTCAATACACCCCATAGTCCACCATATATTATAATGTGCACCTCAGTCCTGCATATAGTATAATACACTCCTCAGTCCTCCATATAGTATAATACACTCCTCAGTCCTCCATATCGTATAATACACTCCTCATAGTCCTCCATATATTATAATGTGCACCTCAGTCCTCCATATAGTATAATACACTCCTCAGTCCTCCATATAGTATAATACACTCCTCAGTCCTCCATATAGTATAATACACTCCTCATAGTCCTCCATATATTAAAATACACTGCTCAGTCCTCCATATAGTATAATACACTTATCAGTCCTCCATATAGTATAATGTACTGCCACAGTCCTCCAAATAGTATAATACACTCCTCATAGTGCTCCATATAGTATAATGCACCGCCATTGTCATCCATGTAGTACAAATCACTTCCCATAGTATAATGCACCCCATAGTTCTTCATATAGTATAAAGTATTCCCAATAGTCCTCAATAGAGTATAATGCAGCCCACATATAGTATAATGATGCCACTCCAGAGTATAATGCAGCCACCCCACAGAATATATTGTAGCCCCGAGTATAATGTAACCCCCAGAGAATATAATGCAGCCCCCTCATAGAGCATAATGCAGCCCCCCATAGAATATAATGTAGCCCCTCCATAGAATACAATGCAGCCCTCCTCATATAGTATAATGCAGCTCCCCATAGAATATAATGTAGCCCCCTCATAGAGTATGATGCAATCACCCCTCATAGAATATAATACAGCCCCCCATAGAATATAATGTAGCCCCCAGGGAATGTAATGCAGCCCCCCATAGAATGTAATACAGCCCCCCTAGAATATAATACAGAACCCCATAGAATGTAATACAGCCCCCCTCCCCACAGAATATAATACAACCCCCCATGGAATATAATGTAGCCCCCATAGAATGTAATACAGCCCCCCATAGAATGTAATACAGCCCCCAAAAGAATGTAATACAGCCCCCCATAGAATGTAATACAGCACAACCCCCATAGAATGTGATACAGCCCAGCCCCTATAGAATGTAATAAAGCCCCCCATAGAATGTAATGCAGCCCAGCCCCCATAGAATGTAATACAGCACAGCCTACATAGAATGTAATACAGCCCCCCCATAGAATGTAATGCAGCCAGCCACATAGAATGTAATGCAGCCAGCCCCCATAGAATCTAATGCAGCCAGCCCCCATAGAATGTAATACAGCACAGCTCCCATAGAATGTAATACAGCCAGCCCCTATAGAATGTAATAAAGCCCCCCATAGAATGTAATGCAGCCCAGCCCCCATAGAATGTAATACAGCACAGCCTCCATAGAATGTAATACAGCCCCCCATAGAATGTAATGCAGCCAGCCCCCCATAGAATGTAATGCAGCCAGCCCCCATAGAATCTAATGCAGCCAGCCCCCATAGAATGTAATACAGCACAGCCCCCATAGAATATAATAGAGCACAACTCCCATAGAATGTAATACAGCCAGCCCCTGTAGAATGTAATAAAGCCCCCCATAGAATGTAATGCAGCCCAGCCCCCATAGAATGTAATACAGCACAGCCTCCATAGAATGTAATACAGCCCCCCATAGAATGTAATGCAGCCAGCCCCATAGAATGTAATGCAGCCCCCCATAGAATGTAATGCAGCCAGCCCCATAGAAAGTAATGCAGCCAGCCCCCATAGAATGTAATGCAGCCAGCCCCATAGAAAGTAATGCAGCCAGCCCTATAGAATGTAATGCAGCCAGCCCCCATAGAATGTAATGCAGCACAGCCCCCGTAGAATATAATGCAGCCAGCCCCTATAGAATGTAATGCAGCCAGCCCGATAGAATGTAATTCAGCCAACCCCCATAGAATGTAATGCAGCCAGTCCCATAGAATGTAATGCAGCACAGCCCCCATAGAATGTAATGCAGCACAGCCCCCATAGAATGTAATGCAGCCCCCTCCAATTGCCCCACAATCCAGTTATCACTCACTGATATATTAAAAAAAACAAAAAACTCTCCTCTCCTCGTGCCCACGCTGCTCCCGGCTCCGGTCTCAGCAGCTGCAGTCTGCCCGGTCACACAGCAGGTGCGCGATGATATGACGTCATCGCGCACCCGCAGTGTCAGCGCGAGGCAGAGCGGGGAATGATGGAGAAGGAGCGACAGCAGACGCACTCTCCTCCATCATTGCATTCAACTGTACCGGCGTCATCCGTACTGCGATATTTTCTCGCAGGCTTGCAAAACCGACATCTAATGGATTTATGTGCTCAAATGTTCGTTAAAACATATATACAGTATATATATATATATATATATATATATATATATATATATATATATATATATATGTCATTGAGACACATATATATATATATATATATATATATATATATTCTGTACTTATATTTAATTCAGCGCGAGATATGTGAAAAGCCGGTAATTCAATTGCCGGCTTTTCATTTCTCCTTCCCAAACCCGACATGATATGAGACATGGTTTACATACAGTAAACCATCTCATATCCCCTTTTTTTTGCATGTTCCATACTACTAATGTTAGACATGAACTGGAGCCTTGGAAAAGTTCCCACGCTCGAGTTCATATGAGGACATCCAGCAGAGGGCGCCTCACCGCAACTCAAGGTAACTACAGGTCACCCCGCTTTCCATTCAGTACCCGGGGCTTTACAGGCAGGAGCGAGTGCTTTAGCACAGCTCCTGGCTGTAAAATGATTTAACCCCTTCAGATGGATTTACTTCGTGGGACGTGACTGCTCATCGGAAGGTATGAGATATTGTTGATTTGTTATTTTTACTTTGTTACAGAACGATGGTCTTCAGCTGGATTAAGAGTATAATAAAATATTACAACAGCCTGTGTCTTTATTTCATTAAAGGACTTTGTAATAAAGTGTGTGTTTTTTATTAACCATTTCGTACTATTGGATTAATAATGGAGAGGTGTCATAATTGACGCCTCTCCATTATTAATCTGGCTTAATGTCATCTTACAATAGCAAGGTGACATTAACCCTTCATTACCCCATATCCCACCGCTACACGGGAGTGCGAAGAGAGTGGCCAAGTGCCAGAATAGGCGTATCTTCCAGATGTGCCTTTTCTGGGGTGGCTGGGGGCAGATGTTTGTAGCCAGGGGGGGCCAATAACCATGGACCCTCTCCTGGCTATTAATATCTGCCCTCAGTCACTGGCTTTACCACTCTGGAGAGAAAATTGCGCGGGAGCCCACGCCAATTTTTTCCGCCATTTAACCCTTTATTTTAGCAGCTACAGTGGTCAAATTTTGCACATACACACTACTAACATTAGTAGCGTGCAATATGCAAAAAAAAAGGGATATGAGATGGTTTACTGTATGCAAACCATGTCTCATATCATGTCGGGTTTGGGAAGGAGAAATGAAAAGCCGGCAATTGAATTGCCGGCTTTTCTCTCTAACACCGGTGCGTATTTCTCGCAGGTCACACTGCTGGTCCGTGTGTAATCCGTATTTTTCTCGCCCCCATAGACTTTCATTGGGGATTTTTTTGCGCAATACGATGACAAACGCAGCATGCTGCGAATTTCTACGGCCGTAGAAAGCCGTATATTACGGATCAGTAAAATACGGCTGATAGGAGCGGGGACATAGAGAATCATTGGGCCGTGTGTTATGTGTATTTTACGGACGTAGTTTATGCGCTCATACGTCCGTAAAACTCGCAAGTGTGAGGCCGGCCTTACCCTTATCTGTCTATTTCTGAGCTCCTCTCAACTCATTTCTGACCACATTATAGCAGAGCTATGTGCATAAATCATCACAGAGGAGATCAAAGGCAAAGTCATCAGAAAGAGCTCACCGATAGATTCTCAGTTAGCTCACCCTGCAACCAGCAATTGAATACTGCAAAAATCATTTTAAGTCCAAAATATGTACATTTAAATAAAAAACAAAACAAACAAAAGTGTTGTTAACTAACTTTTATGATTATACAGGTTTAGAGAAAAAGGATAGAAACAAGAATTTTTTTTTTTCCGCTGACACCAATCAATCATTTGCAAGTAGAAATCTCTTCGTAGTTCTGGTAGTTTGTCACAATGGATCAGTGCAGGTAGAATGTAATGGCCTGAACAGTGCCCCTCACAGAAGATTAAATAGAAAAAATATTCAAACCAAAAAAGTTTTATATTTTATATTTTAGTGCCTTAAAAAGATTATGAACTTTGGAAAAAAAAGTAAAAAAATATATTTTGCTTCAGTATTTTCTTTTTTATTTCCCTTCCTTGGATCTGTGCCAGGACGCACTTTATTGGACCACGAGTTGTTTTTATTGGGGAACATACAACGTTTTGATCTCTATTTGTTGCTGGATTTTTTTTTTAGAGGTGAAGGGGGTAGCTCCAAGCAAAAAATGCAATTTTGGAATTTCAAGTTTTCTTGTTGTCGAAGTTTACCCTGACAGTGAAATAATATTAGATTTTAATAGATCAGACCTTTACAGACACACTGATGCAGAATCATTATTTTATTATTATTTAAATTGGGAGTGATTTAAATATAGGCTTCCTTGGGAGAAGAGAAAAAGGCGTTGTCATGAATCCACACCGTTGCACCCAATTTGTCACGATTCACACCGTGACCGTCACCCCTACGTCACGGATTGGGGTGACTTTAGGCCAACAGACGGCTATCACATGTGCAGGGGGCTTATCTTAGTTATCCCTCCACTGCTACAATGTGATGAAAAAACACACACAAGGCTATTGACCTCTTCGTTTACCGCAGGGGCTTATTTTAGGTATCCCACTGCTCTTCAATATACCACGAACTGCAGGGATTTATGTATATCCCGCTTACAGTTTCACTTGAAACTTGCAGCTCTCTGGCACCCCCCCTTACTCCCAGGTCAGATTAGGTACTGCACCTAGGGTGATTAGTCGCCAGAAAGGCTGCCTGCTATGTACTGGCTATTGGGCACGCTGCAGCGAGGCGATATAAATACTCCCACACAGGCAGGAACAATAATTATCAATGCCGCAGTCGCTACAACGACACCCAACTACCCAGTACAACGGTATGCTGCCACCAGCTTTGATTAAACGGGTCCGAAGCTAACCCAAAACAGTAGTGTAATTCCCTTCAGAAGGCTTAAGGTATGTTTTAGAACAGGAGAACGGAAACTAGTAATTTATATATTTTACTCCGAAAATGGCAGTGTTTACATAAAAATATTACAAGGATGTTACAAAAGAGACAATTGGAATATACAAGGTAATTATAAAAATAACAGGGATTAAATAAGAAAGGTAAAACTCACATGTTCTCAGTTATTCAGGCAAAACCATGCTGGTGGGTGGAGTTCCCATATGTCCCAATGCATCAGGACTGGCAGTCAGGCTTCTCAGGTCAAAACTCACTGCTGACTCTCTGGGCTGGGTTAAGAGTAGAGACTTATATACTCTAGTCTCGGGGCATCACTAAAGGGCTGGTTAATTATATTCACTGAGGTCAGAGATCTTTACGTTTTGAGACTCTGCAGACAAAGACATTCCTGACTGAGAAGGGAGGGACCATAGGTGGCTTTGCAGGATTGGTCACCTGCAAGTTAAAGCCACACCCTGCTCACACACAAGCTTCAGGTTACCCATTGAAAAGAAAAGCTAAACCCTGACGTGAAAGGGGGGGTCAACGCCCACCCTATAGGTGCTGGCAATGAGAGACTACAACTTATATTATATTTCATACAATATCGTGACAGGCGTCGCTATCTAACAGAAGTGAATGAGTAGTGAAGAAGATCAGGTAAGGAAAAGATACAAATTCTCACCTGGATCAGTTGCGCTGACTGAGGCACAAGACTAGGTCTGAATAGTGAATTAATGGTGGATGGCTGCCAACCTGGCAACAAGAAAAAGGATGTCCTGCCAGTGCAAAACTTCAAATAGAACATCCAGGAATTTGGTGCTTCCACTGCCAGAGAGGGAATTGAAAATGTGAGAAGTGAAGCAATTTTCCTCCAAAAAGATGGTATTTATTAAAATAATTTAAAAAAACACAATGCGTTTCGGCTGAATAACCGCCTTCTTCACATGTAAACACAACGTGCTTCGGCTGAATAGCAGCCTTCTTCAGGTGTAGAAAGCACAATGTGTTTTGGCTGAATAACAGCCTTCTTCAGGTGTGAAAACAACACGTTTCGACTGGATATCAGCCGTCTTCACATCTAAACACAATGCATTTCAGCTGAGTAACTGCCTCCTTCACATGTAAACACAAAGCGTTTCGGCCAAATAACAGCCTTCTTCAGGTGATAAAACAACAAGTTTCAAGTTGATAACAGTCTTCTTCACGTTTTGCTGCATAACAGCCTTCTTCACATGTAAACACAATGCATTTCGGCCGAATAACAGCCATCTTCAGGTGAGAAAACAACACGTTTCGACTGGATAACAGCCTCCTTCACATGTAAACACAATGCGTTTCGACTGGATAACAGCCTCCTTCACATGTAAACACGATGTGTTTCGGCTGAATAACTGCCTCCTCCACATGTAAACACAACATGTTTTGCTGAATAACTGCCTCCTTCACATGTAAACAACGTGTTTCAACTGGATAACAGCCTTCTTCAGGTGAAGAAAACAACTCATTTTGGCTGAATAACAGCCTTCTTTGGGTGATAAAACAACACGTTTCGACTGGATAACAGCCTTCTTCACATGTAAACAATGTGTTTTAACTGGATAACAGCCTTCTTCACATGTAAACACAATGCGTGTCAGAGGAATAACAGCCTGTTTCATGTGTAAACACAATGCGTTTCGCTGCACAACAGCCTTCTTCACATGTAAGCACAAAGCGTTTCGGCCGAATAACAGCCTTCTTCAGATGAGAAAACAACATGTTTCGACTGGATAACAGCCTTCTTCACATGTAAATGCAGCGCCCCAGTGTCCTGGTCGTTGCAGTAATGTCATTCTTCCACCAGGGGGAGTGATATTACGTCTGAAGGTAACAAAGGAGATCTTCCTACCAGGTATCACAAACCATACACCACACTTCACACTCCAGACCACCAGGGGGAGCCTTGCTCCTATCTACTATCGCACTCCTCACAGAAGGGTAAAACTGGTGGGCTGGATAGAAAGTTAGGGAGACGCTGGCTGGGCTTTGCCCAGGCAACACCTGTCAGGCAGACAGGGGGAAAGGAGGAACATCTGATCTGTAGACAGAGGGTCCCTGTCAGGGGTGGGATCCTGACAGAGGCCTAGCATGAGACAGAAAGACACGGAGCTGTGCCTGCCCCACGTGCGGCAGCATCCTAAGAAAGGACACGAAGAGAAGCGTATTGTAGAGGGTGAGAAACAAAGTCACAGCACAAGGAGAAAACACCGGGAGGAGTTCTGCCCTGTAAAGGCTGCCTCCTTCTTAGGCGCGTAGCCGGAACACCGAGGGAGTAATTGACTCTACGCTTTACTTCAGAGACCGGCAGGACAGTCAATTCCAAGTTGGCTGCCCGACCTTAATACCTAAGAAGTCACGGTGGCAATTTGTGGGGGTCGGGGCGTCTCTAGGGTCCCTATAAACAAGCCCCAGGCCATCAGTCATACAGGTTTGTCCTATCCATACTATCTGGGGGACAGAGAGGAAGAAATAACATCTAGAACATCTACAAGAGTTGTGAGGACCTTACCGAGAAGCTCAGCAGTAAGGTACTACAACACACAGGCGCTAGAGGAAGGCTACTGATTTCCACCTGGATAAGGGGACTCTGGATTTGCCTTCGGACCGGCCGGACTCTGCCTGCCCTGTGGTCTGTACCCTGGACTGTGGATGCTGAAGCCTCCAGTATAGGGAAAGAGACTGCAACCTTGTGTCCTCGTTATTCACTGCGCCTCACACCATCCACCATCTTACACTCTGGGAAGCCCTGGGGACACACTTCACCTGTGGGAAGGTATACCATCTAGCTGCCATCACATCACCCCAGCGGACCCCTAAGTTGGTCACCCTGACCGAATACCACCGGTGGCATCACAAACATTATTCCTTTAAAGACCTTTCCCAAAACCATAAAAACTATTTCCATTCATTGGACGCCCCTCAAAAGGGCCACGGACCGGGTCGGGCCACCGTGACATCCCCTGCACAGCACTGAAGGACCCGGTGCCAAGTACCCCATTGCCCTTATATGTGGGGGCGCTCCATAAACACAACACGTTTCGGATGAATAACAGCCTTCTTCACATGTATACATGACGAGTTTCGCTGAATAACAGTCTTGTTCAGGTGTGGAAAACACAAGGCGTTTCGGCAGAATAAAACACAATGCATGACATCACGATTGTCTTCTACCACACACAGGCATTCGGAAGTGATGTCACGATTGCGTTCTGGAAAGCATCAGGAATAGTGTTGAGCGATACCGTCCGATACTTGAAAGTATCGGTATCGGAAAGTATCGGCCGATACCGGCAAAGTATCGGATCCAATCCGATACCGATACCCGATACCAATACAAGTCAATGGGACTCATGTATCGGACGGTATTCCTGATGGTTCCCAGGGTCTGAAGGAGAGGAAACTCTCCTTCAGGCCCTGGGAACCATATAAATGTGTAAAAGAAAGAATTAAAATAAAAAATATCGCTATACTCACCTGTCCGACGCAGCCGGGACTTCAGCGAGGGAACCGGCAGCGTTGTTTGTTTAAAATTCGCGCTATTACTTGGTTACGTGAATTCCCGGCTTGTGATTGGTCAGGTCGGCCATGTTGCCGGGACGCGGACCAATCACAGCAAGCCGTGACGAAATTACGTCACGGCTTGCTGTGATTGGTCCGCGTCCCGGCAATATGGCCGCCCTGACCAATCACAAGCCGTGACGTCACGGGAGGCTGGACACGCGCTCATTTTAAAATGGGCGCGTGTCCAGCCTCCCGTGACGTCACGGCTTGTGATTGGTTGCGCCGCGGTCAACCAATCACAAGCCGGGAGGCTGGACGCGCTCATTTTAAAATGGGCGCGTGTCCAGCCTCCCGTGACGTCACGGCTTGTGATTGGTCAGGGCGGCCATATTGCCGGGACGCGGACCAATCACAGCAAGCCGTGACGTAATTTCGTCACGGCTTGCTGTGATTGGTCCGCGTCCCGGCAACATGGCCGACCTGACCAATCACAAGCCGGGAATTCACGTAACCAAGTAATAGCGCGAATTTTAAACAAACAACGCTGCCGGTTCCCTCGCTGAAGTCCCGGCTGCGTCGGAGAGGTGAGGATAGCGATATTTTTTATTTTAATTCTCTCTTTTACACATTTTAACATTAATGTTGTTGCGATACCCGATACCCGATACCACAAGAGTATCGGAATCCCGGTATCGGAATTCCGATACAGCAAGTATCGGCCGATACCCGATACTTGCAGCATCGGAATGCTCAACACTAATCAGGAAGTTGCTGTTAGGGCTCATCTTCACATGCGAGAAACTCGGATGAGTCTTGCACGTCAATACCCGGCACTCAGATCGGAGCGTGCGGCCACGTAGCAATACATGCAGCCGCATGCTCCGCTCCTGAGTGCCGGGTGCAGTGCTGGGTATTGACGTGCGAGACTAATCCGAGTTTCTCGCATGTGAGGATGAGCCCTTAGAGGCAGATATTGGCTGTAAAGCACAGCCGGCACCTGTCCTGTGTGGATCAGGCTCCGCTCCTGCACTCACTCCATACAACCCAAGCAATGAGTGTGAAGGAGTTAATGTCCATTCAGCGACTATCACGACTGACTCTGCGGTCTGCGGTGATGCGGAGCGTTCGGCAGGCGATAAAGCCATCGTTGCCCTCGCAGCTCCTTCCCCTCCTTTGCTACACTTGGAGTCGGCAGTAAATTTCACGCCATTTCCACGAAAGCCGTTATTGGGAGAAATCTATTATTTGTTGTTCCGGCTCAATAGACGCTCGCCTCGTAAATATCCGCATCCTGCCAGGAATTTAAATATTTTTGCTAAGTGTTCGCTGCTGATCGGCCGATTGTCCCACCTGACAGGCCGCTTATTATTTATGGTGACTTTCTGTCTTTTTTTTTTCTTGTGTTACAAATGTTTCAGCATGAAATACGTTATGTATCCAACTGCACAATCAAGTTCCTTTTAAAAACCTGTTGCCGTGGATACGGTAATGACTCGAAGCTTTAAATTTCACATATGAATAATGCAGGACTACCTGTACCGAGGGAGGAGAAGCCCGTACATCAAGCTCCGCCGCTGACTCACCAATCTATCTCCCGGTATAACTCCTCTTATTGTTGTGTGGATGGCAGCCGTTGATATATACAATGCGCCGTGGCTTTAAGACTTTATCAGGCGCTGATATAAATCCTCCCGACAAGCCGAAAATGTCTGTATCATCAGATAAGGTGGAGCATTCCAGAATAATCGCCATTATTATAGTCAGCATAGTTATGGTCACATGAGAGGGCGTGGTCAACTCTCGTCTGACCAATAGGAATCAATCAGAAATGCATCATGGGTCAGAATATAGGAATATTTCGGTATGTGCGTATTC
Source organism: Ranitomeya variabilis (assembly GCF_051348905.1). Classification (NCBI taxonomy): domain Eukaryota; kingdom Metazoa; phylum Chordata; class Amphibia; order Anura; family Dendrobatidae; genus Ranitomeya; species Ranitomeya variabilis. Next base: position 564,092,987 of record NC_135237.1, on the reverse strand, counting down.
ATATCAGGGAGGATACAATGTATCGGATTCTGATACTCATGTAACTTTTTAAACTCCGCCCCTGACTCATATAATTAAACTAAAAAAAAGTGAAATGGTAAAAATATACCGAAGATCCGGTACTGAGGTCACTATAATGAAAACAAATTTTAAAAGTGCAGTTTCCTTTAACCCCTTAAGGACACAGCCAATTTCCATTTTTGCACATTTAGTTTTTGCCAATCATTTTACCACTTAAAGGGAACCTGTCAGCAGGTTGTTGCAATTTAATCTTCATGTAGGGGCTAAAAACCTAATGCAAGCAATGTATCACTTGTTGCTCTGCTTTCTGTCATCTTGATACAATCCCTATTCTTTCTGCGGCAGATGTTGCAGTGCTCGGAATGCTGAGCTGTGTATTACCCCACCCACACCACTGGATTGGTAGCTTTCTGTGTATAACCCCACCCACACCACTGGATTGGTAGCTTTCTCCGTATAACCCCGCCCACACCACTGGATTGGTAGCTTTCTGTGTATAACCCCACCCACATCACTGATGGGCAGCTTCCTGTGTACATTGTATATTGAGAGAAAGCTGCTATCATGTGTCTGGGTTTGTACACTTGAGCCTATGATTTGTCCTTGGCATCTCTGTCCCCTGAGCCACAGCAGATACACCTTTTCTTCAGGTGTTTAATTTCTGTTATACTTTCTTCAGTCTTTTTAGAGTAACAGATGTTTTCATTTACTAATTTGTCTGCCCTATCACCTTTCATGTGCGGCTTATATACTTTCCCCTGCTGGTATTCCCTGCTGGTGATAGTCTCAGGCAGTGAAGGACCAGCTGGGGTTTATCTCTCTGCTGTTTATGTTGTTTACCCTGAACTCATCTTCTGTTTCTTTTTAGGAAGTAGGCGGCATATTCTATAACAGTGCATACTTAATCCTTTATTTTGTCTTTTGTGGTTTGTTTTACTCACTCTGGGATCTCTTTCTGTCTCAGCACACTTTCCCTTCTGTAGGTAATTTACACTCCGCTCTGCCCTCCTGTTTTTTAGGAGGAACATGAAGTGCTCAACAGCCTTTCAGGCAGCTCAGGTCTGAGTTGCCATCATCTAGTGTGTGTTTTAGAGCTGTCTCAGCTCACGCAGGAACCACTATGGACTGCGGGATTAGGATCTCTAGTGTTTTACAACACTATCATAACAACTGCCAATCAATGGTGAGGTGAGGTGGGACCAGGAGGCATGAAACACCTAGTCCTGATAATCCCCTGCTGATAAAACACTTATTTTATTGAAATTACAACATGCAGTCAAGTAAGTGATATTGGAATCAGGGTTTCTGCTCCTACATCATTCTGCTTTCATATGACTTGACAAATACCTGCTGACATTTTCCCTTTAGGCTACTGAAAAATGGGTAAAACCCCCCAAAAAACATTTAGCAAATACCCTACAGCAAGAAAATAAGTCAATAGTAATAATGCATGCAAATAACAAATGGGCTTAGGTAACAATAATAAAAACAGAAAAGTCATCCCACCACGACAAGGTGTACTCCGATCGGAATGGTCCTATCCTGTCTCTAATATTAAAACCTCACCTTGTTTCAGCTGACCTCAATGTAGATAAGGGAAGAGCAGGACAAAAATGCAACAAAAGAAAGTTAAGCCTTGTCATGGCTGGCGGGCTCTCATGAATTGGCCTATTTATGCATTGAGTACCGGCATTATATAAGTTTATTCTTTATAGCAGTGATGCAGGTTATATTTCATGTCAATGTTTGCACATCTCACAGAGGCTGGTGTATTCTTCATTTCTATATTTGTGTCAGGGGTGGGCAAATTAAGTTCCCAAGGGGCCACATGAGAGACCATGACTGGCCAAACCAACAGACTGAACTTAATTCTGCTCATTATTATTATTGTTCTACATTGATTTTTGATCACTGCTAATACATGCTACATTATGGCTTATTGTAACCTGTATTATTATTAGTAGTGGCAAATCAAAACCATATAATTTACTGCTTATTATAAAGTTTATAAATCTTATGCTCCTGGTATTCAGTATTGTACTTTGGTCAACAGCTCTCTACACCAAGTAAAATGTGCTCACCGAGCCCCTCAGTGTGATGTCTCCACAAAGCCCCCACACAGTATGATGTCCCCACAAAGTCTCTCACACAGTATGATGTCCCCACAAAGTCTCCACTGTTGTGAATTTGGATTCTGGGCTCCCCCGGTGGCTACTGGTGGAATTGAACTGGTGTCTTCATCTTCTCTGTTCACCTGTTCCCATCAAGTTGTGGGAGTCGCTATATAACCTTGCTTCTCTGTTAGTTGCTTGCCGGTCAACAATGTTATCAGAAGCCTCCCTGTGCTTGTTCCTGCTCCTAGACAACTACTAGATAAGTTGGACTCTTGCCAATGTTTGTTTTTGCATTTTTGTTCCAGTTCACAGCTGTAGTTTCGTTACTGTGTCTGGAAAGCTCTTGTGAACAGGAATTGCCACTCTGGTGTTATGAGTTAATGCCAGAGTTTTAAAGTAATTTCTGGATGGTGTTTTGATAGGGTTTTCAGCTGACCATGAAAGTGTCCTTTCTATCTTCTGCTATGTAGTAAGTGGACCTCAAATTTGCTAAACCTATTTTCATACTACGTTTGTTATTTCATCTTAACTCACCGCCAATACATGTGGGGGGCCTCTGTCTCCTTTCGGGGTATTTCTCTAGAGGTGAGCTAGGACTAATATTTTCCTCTGCTAGCTTTATTTAGTCCTCCGGCTGGTGCTGGGCATCTAGAATCAACGTAGGCATGCTACCCGGCCACTGCTAGTTGTGCGTTAGGTTTAGTTCATGGTCAGCTCAGTTTCCATCTTCCAAGAGCTAGTTCCTATATATGCTGATGCTATGTTCTCTTGCCATTGAGATCATGATAGTTTGACCGGCCAACAAAGTGTTAATTGTTTGGGCTGAAGCAGGAGATAGAGAAGTGTTTAAGGGAAATTTTTTTTTTTTTTTTTTTTTTTTTTTTCCCTTCAGAGTTTTGCTGCCTAGCCCTTAATTGCTGTCTAGCTGCTTCTTACCTCCTCTTAACCCTTGAATGGCTCTGTGTCCACCTGTTTGTAATGGATCTTCAGAGTGTAACTGCAGGTTTGAATAATCTCGCCACGAAAGTACAAAAATTGCAAGATTTTGTTTGTCATGCACCTGTATCTGAGCCGAGAATTCCTTTGCCGGAATTTTTCTCGGGGAATAGATCCGGGTTTCAGAATTTTCGAAATAATTGCAAATTATTTTTGTCCCTGAAATCTCGCTCTGCTGGAGACCCTGCACAGCAGGTCAGGATTGTGATTTCCTTGCTCCGGGGCGACCCTCAAGACTGGGCTTTTTCATTGACACCAGGGGATCCTGCGTTGCTCAATGTGGATGCGTTTTTTCTGGCCTTGGGGTTGCTTTATGACGAACCTCATTTGGAGCTTCAGGCAGAAAAAACTTTGATGTCCCTATCTCAGGGGCAAGATGAAGCGGAAATTTACTGCCAAAGATTCCGTAAATGGTCTGTGCTTACTCAGTGGAATGAGTGCGCCCTGGCGGCGACTTTCAGAGAGGGTCTCTCTGATGCCATTAAGGATGTTATGGTGGGGTTCCCTGTGCCTGCGGGTCTGAATGAGTCCATGACAATGGCTATTCAGATCGATAGGCGTCTGCGGGAGCGCAAACCAGTGCACCATCTGGCGGTTTCCACTGAGAGGTCGCCAGAGAGTATGCAGTGTGATAGAATTCTGTCCCGAAGCGAGCGGCAGAATTTTAGACGGAAAAATGGGTTGTGTTTCTATTGTGGTGATTCTACTCATGTTATATCAGCATGCTCTAAGCGCACTAAAAAGCTTGATAAATCTGTTTCCATTTGCACCTTACCGTCTAAGTTTATTCTATCTGTGACCCTGATTTGCTCTTTGTCATCTATTACCACGGACGCCTATGTCGACTCTGGCGCCGCTTTGAGTCTTATGGATTGGTCCTTTGCCAAACGCTGTGGGTATGATTTAGAGCCTTTGGAGACTCCTATTCCTCTGAAGGGGATTGACTCCACCCCATTGGCTAATAATAAACCACAATACTGGACACAAGTAACTATGCGTATTAATCCGGATCACCAGGAGATTATTCGCTTTCTGGTGCTGTATAATCTACATGATGATTTGGTGTTAGGATTGCCTTGGCTGCAATCTCACAACCCAGTCCTCGACTGGAGAGCTATGTCTGTGTTGAGCTGGGGATGTAAGGGGGCTCATGGGGATGTACCTGTGGTTTCCATTTCATCATCTATTCCCTCTGAAATTCCTGAGTTCCTGTCTGACTATCGTGACGTCTTTGAAGAATCCAAGCTTGGTTCGTTACCTCCGCACCGAGAGTGCGATTGTGCCATAGATTTAATCCCGGGTAGTAAATACCCAAAGGGTCGTTTGTTTAATCTGTCTGTGCCTGAACATGCTGCTATGCGAGAATATATAAGGGAGTCCTTGGAAAGGGGACATATTCGTCCATCGTCATCTCCCTTAGGAGCCGGTTTTTTCTTTGTGTCAAAAAAAGACGGCTCTTTGAGACCATGTATTGATTATCGGCTTTTGAATAAAATCACTGTTAAATATCAATACCCATTGCCGTTGCTGACGGATTTGTTTGCTCGCATAAAGGGGGCCAAGTGGTTCTCTAAGATTGACCTTCGGGGGGCGTATAATTTGGTGCGAATCAGGCAGGGGGATGAGTGGAAAACCGCATTTAATACGCCCGAGGGCCACTTTGAGTATTTAGTGATGCCTTTTGGTCTTTCAAATGCTCCGTCAGTTTTCCAGTCCTTTATGCATGATATTTTTCGCGATTATTTGGATAAATTTATGATTGTGTATCTGGATGATATTCTGATTTTTTCGGATGACTGGGACTCTCATGTCCAGCAAGTCAGGAGGGTTTTTCAGGTTTTGCGGTCTAATTCTTTGTGTGTGAAGGGTTCTAAGTGTGTTTTTGGGGTACAGAGGATTTCCTTTTTGGGATATATTTTTTCCCCCTCTTCCATTGAAATGGATCCTGTCAAGGTTCAAGCCATTTGTGATTGGACGCAGCCCTCTTCTCTTAAGAGTCTTCAGAAATTTTTGGGCTTTGCTAACTTTTATCGTCGATTTATTGCTGGTTTTTCGGATATTGCTAAGCCATTGACCGATTTGACTAAGAAGGGTGCTGATGTTGCTGATTGGTCCCCTGATGCTGTGGAGGCCTTTCGGGAGCTTAAGCGCCGTTTTTCCTCTGCCCCTGTGTTGCGTCAGCCTGATGTTGCTCTACCTTTTCAGGTTGAGGTCGACGCTTCTGAGATCGGAGCTGGGGCAGTGTTGTCGCAGAAAAGTTCTGACTGCTCCGTGATGAGGCCTTGTGCCTTCTTTTCCCGTAAATTTTCGCCCGCTGAGCGGAATTATGATGTTGGGAATCGGGAGCTTTTGGCCATGAAGTGGGCTTTTGAGGAGTGGCGCCATTGGCTTGAGGGGGCCAGACATCAGGTGGTGGTATTGACTGACCACAAAAATTTGATTTATCTTGAGACCGCCAGGCGCCTGAATCCTAGACAGGCGCGCTGGTCATTATTTTTCTCTCGGTTTAATTTTGTGGTGTCATACCTACCGGGTTCTAAGAATGTTAAGGCGGATGCCCTTTCTAGGAGTTTTGAGCCTGACTCGCCTGGTAACTCTGAGCCCACAGGTATCCTTAAGGATGGAGTGGTATTGTCAGCCGTTTCTCCAGACCTGCGGCGGGCCTTGCAGGAGTTTCAGGCGGATAGACCTGATCGTTGCCCACCTGATAAACTGTTTGTTCCTGATGATTGGACCAGTAGAGTCATCTCTGAGGTTCATTCTTCTGCGTTGGCAGGTCATCCTGGCATTTTTGGTACCAGGGATTTGGTGGCAAGGTCCTTCTGGTGGCCTTCCCTGTCACGAGATGTGCGAGGCTTTGTGCAGTCTTGTGACGTTTGTGCTCGGGCCAAGCCTTGTTGTTCTCGGGCTAGTGGATTATTGTTGCCCTTGCCTATTCCTAAGAGGCCTTGGACGCACATCTCGATGGATTTTATTTCAGATCTGCCGGTTTCTCAGAAGATGTCTGTCATCTGGGTGGTGTGTGACCGTTTTTCTAAGATGGTCCATTTGGTTCCTCTGCCCAAGTTGCCTTCTTCTTCCGAGTTGGTTCCTCTGTTTTTTCAAAATGTTGTTCGTTTGCATGGTATTCCTGAGAATATCATTTCTGACAGAGGGACCCAATTCGTGTCTAGATTTTGGCGGGCATTCTGTGCTAGGATGGGCATAGATTTATCTTTTTCGTCCGCTTTCCATCCTCAGACGAATGGCCAGACCGAGCGGACTAATCAGACCCTGGAGACATATCTGAGGTGTTTTGTGTCTGCTGACCAGGATGATTGGGTTGCTTTTTTGCCATTGGCGGAGTTCGCTCTCAATAATCGGGCCAGCTCTGCCACTTTGGTGTCCCCGTTTTTCTGTAATTCGGGGTTTCATCCTCGATTTTCCTCTGGTCAGGTGGAATCTTCGGATTGTCCTGGAGTGGATGCTGTGGTGGAGAGATTGCATCAGATCTGGGGGCAGGTGGTGGACAATTTGAGGTTGTCCCAGGAGAAGACTCAGCTTTTTGCCAACCGCCACCGTCGTGTTGGTCCTCGGCTTTGTGTTGGGGATTTGGTGTGGTTGTCTTCTCGTTTTGTCCCTATGAGGGTCTCTTCTCCTAAGTTTAAGCCTCGGTTCATCGGCCCGTATAAGATATTGGAGATCCTTAACCCTGTTTCCTTCCGTTTGGACCTCCCTGCATCCTTTTCTATTCATAACGTTTTTCATCGGTCATTATTGCGCAGGTATGAGGTACCGGTTGTGCCTTCCGTTGAGCCTCCTGCTCCGGTGTTGGTTGAGGGTGAGTTGGAGTACGTTGTGGAGAAAATCTTAGACTCCCGTGTTTCCAGACGGAGACTCCAGTATCTGGTCAAGTGGAAGGGATACGGCCAGGAGGATAATTCTTGGGTGAATGCATCTGATGTTCATGCCTCTGATCTGGTTCGTGCCTTTCATAGGGCCCATCCTGATCGCCCTGGTGGTTCTGGTGAGGGTTCGGTGCCCCCTCCTTGAGGGGGGGGTACTGTTGTGAATTTGGATTCTGGGCTCCCCCGGTGGCTACTGGTGGAATTGAACTGGTGTCTTCATCTTCTCTGTTCACCTGTTCCCATCAAGTTGTGGGAGTCGCTATATAACCTTGCTTCTCTGTTAGTTGCTTGCCGGTCAACAATGTTATCAGAAGCCTCTCTGTGCTTGTTCCTGCTCCTAGACAACTACTAGATAAGTTGGACTCTTGCCAATGTTTGTTTTTGCATTTTTGTTCCAGTTCACAGCTGTAGTTTCGTTACTGTGTCTGGAAAGCTCTTGTGAACAGGAATTGCCACTCTGGTGTTATGAGTTAATGCCAGAGTTTTAAAGTAATTTCTGGATGGTGTTTTGATAGGGTTTTCAGCTGACCATGAAAGTGTCCTTTCTATCTTCTGCTATGTAGTAAGTGGACCTCAAATTTGCTAAACCTATTTTCATACTACGTTTGTTATTTCATCTTAACTCACCGCCAATACATGTGGGGGGCCTCTGTCTCCTTTCGGGGTATTTCTCTAGAGGTGAGCTAGGACTAATATTTTCCTCTGCTAGCTTTATTTAGTCCTCCGGCTGGTGCTGGGCATCTAGAATCAACGTAGGCATGCTACCCGGCCACTGCTAGTTGTGCGTTAGGTTTAGTTCATGGTCAGCTCAGTTTCCATCTTCCAAGAGCTAGTTCCTATATATGCTGATGCTATGTTCTCTTGCCATTGAGATCATGACACTCCACACTGTATTATGTCCTTGCAAAGCCCCCACACAGTATGATGTCCTTACAAAGCCCCCGCTCAGTATGATGTCCTTACAAAGCCCCCACACTGTATTATGTCCTTGCAAAGCCCCCACACAGTATGATGTCCCCACAAAGCCTCCACACTGCATGATGCCCCCACAAAGCCTCCACACTGCATGATGTCCTTACAAAGCCCCCACTCAGTATGATGTCCTTACAAAGCCCCCACACTGTATGATGCCCTTATAAAGCCCCCACAGCATGATGTCCTTACAAATCCCCCACACAGTATGATGCCCCCACAAAGCCTCCACACTGCATGATGTCCTTACAAATCCCCCACACTGTATGATGCCCCACACACTATTCAATGCAGTATATCCCCACATAGCCCCTCACACAGTATGATGTCCCCACAAAGCACCAACACTGTATGATGTCCTTACAAAGCACCCACTCAGTATGATGTCCTTACAAAGCCCCCACACTGTATTATGTCCTTGCAAAGCCCCCACTCAGTATGATGTCTTCAAAAAGCCCCCACACAATATGATGTCCCCACAAAGCCCCCAGTCAGTATGCTGTCCTTACAAAGCCCCCACACAGTATGATGCCCTTACAAAACCCCCACACAGTATGATGTCCTTATAAAGCCCCCACAGCATGATGTCCTTACAAATCCCCCACATAGTATGATGCCCCCACAAAGCCTCCACACTGCAAGATGTCCTTACAAAGCCCCCACACTGTATTATGCCCTTATAAAGCCCCCACAGCATGATGTCCTTACAAATCCCCCACACAGTATGATGCCCCCACAAAGCCTCCACACTGCATGATGTCCTTACAAATCCCCCACAATGTATGATTCCCCCACACAATATTCAATGCAGTATATCCCCACATAGCCCCTCACACAGTATGACATCCCCACAAAGCCCCCATGCAGTATGATGTCCTCTGATAGCCCCCATGCAGTGTATCCCCACATAGCCCCTCCCTCAGCAAGATACCCCTGCAGAGCCCCCACTTTCCTACAAGTACTAATAACTTCAAAAATAAAATAAAACTTCTCACCTAACCCCTTTCCCCATGGTGTACTGAACTCCAAACAATAGTTGTAATGTGGTGACGTCATCGTGCTCAATGGTGGAAAAGGAAGCTGATGTCTTCCATGGTCACCATTATTTTTATCTGTATCTGTATCCAAAAATTGAGATGTAAGGCAGCGGGCGGTCATGATGAGCGAGAAGTCACTATTTTCATCTGCTTGTTGTCCCGATCTGTGGGCTGCACTTTACCCTGGTCTGATCTATCTCATATCTATCTATCTATCTATCTATCTATCTATTATATATCTATATATCATCTATTTATTATCTATTTATTATCTATCTATTACTGTATCTATCTTTTATCTATTATCAATCTATTATCTATCTATTTTGTATCTATTATCTATCTATTATCTATCATCTATCTATCTATCTATCTATCTATCTATCTACCTACCTATTATCTATCTATCTATTATCTATTATCAATCTATTATCTATCTATTTTATATCTATCATCTAATTATCTATCTATTTTTTATATATAGTGTGTACAGAAAGTATTCAGACCCCTTTAAATGTTTCACTCTTTGTTTCATTGCAGCCATTTGGTAAATTCAAAAAAGTTCATTTTTTCTCATTAGTGTACACTCTGCACCCCATCTTGACTGAAAAAAACAGAAATGTAGAAATTTTTGCAAATTTATTAAAAAAGAAAAACTGAAATATCCTATGGTCATAAGTCTTCAGCCCCTTTGCTCAGACACTCATATATAAGTCACATTCTGTCCATTTCCTTGTGATCCTCCTTGAGATGGTTCTACTCCTTCATTGGAGTCCAGCTGTGTGTAATTAAACTGATAGGACCTGATTTGGAAAGGCGCACACCTGTCTGTATAAGACCTCACAGCTCACAGTGCATGTCAGACCAAATGAGAATCATGAGGTCAAAGGAACTGGCCAAGGAGCTCAGAGACAGAATTGTGGAAAGGCACAGATCTGGCCAAGGTTACAAGAGAATTTCTGCAGTACTCAAGGTTCCTAATAGCACAGTGGCCTCCATAATCCTTAAATGGAAGAAGTTTGGGAACACCAGAAGTCTTCCTAGACCTGGCTGTCCAGCCAAACTGAGCAATCGTGGGAGAAGAGCCTTGGTGAGAGAGGTAAAGAAGAACCTCAAGATCACTGTGGCTGAGCTCCAGAGATGCAGTAGGGAGATGGGAGAAAGTTCCACAAAGTCAACTATCACTGCAGCCCTCCACCAGTCGGTCCTTTATGGCAGAGTGGCCCGACGGAAGCCTCTCCTCAGACCTGGGGGTGTTTTTCAGCTGCAGGGACAGGATGAATGGTTGCCATTGAAGGAAACATGAATGCGGCCAAGTACAGAGATATCCTGGATGAAAACCTCCTCCAGAGTGCTCTGGACCTCAGACTTGGCTGAAGGTTCACCTTCCAACAACCCTAATCACACAGCTAAAATAACAAAGAAGTGGCTTCAGAACAACTCTGTGATCATTCTTGACTGGCCCAGCCAGAGCCCTGACCTAAAGCCAAAGGAGCATCTCTGGAGAGACCTGAAAATGGCTGTCCACCAACGTTCACCATTAGTGTTGAGCGATACCTTCCGACACTTGAAAGTATCGGTATCGGATAGTATAGGCCGATACCCGAAAAATATTGGATATCGCCGATACCGATACCCGATACCAATACAAGTCAATGGGACTCAAGTATCGGAAGGTATCCTGGTTGGTTCCCAGGGTCTGAAGGAGAGGAAACTCTCCTTCAGGCCCTGGGATCCATATTCATGTAAAAAATAAAGAATGAAAATAAAAAATATGGATATACTCACCCGTCCGGGGACCCCTGGACCTTACCGATTGTAACCGGCAGCCTCCGTTCCTAAGAATGAGCAGTTTAAGATCTTCGATGACGTCGCGGCTTGTGATTGGTCGCGTGCCGCTCATGTGACCGCTCACGCGACCAATCACAGGCCGCGACGTCAAAGCAGGCCCTAAACTCCTGAGGAGTTTAGGGCCTGCGATGACGTCGCGGCCTGTGATTGGTCGCGTGAGCGGTCACATGAGCGGCACGCGACCAATCAGAAGCCGCGACGTCATCGAAGGCCCTTCACGCGCTCATTCTTAGGAACGGAGGCTGCCGGTTACAGCGGTAAGGTCCAGGGGCCGCCGGAGAGGTGAGTATATCCATATTTTTTATTTTAATTCTTTATTTTTTACATGAATATGGATCCGATTCCGATTTCCGATATCACAAAAGTATCGGAACTCGGTATCGGAATTCCGATACCGCAAGTATCGGCCGATACCCGATACTTGCGGTATCGGAATGCTCAACACTATTCACCATCCAACCTGACGGAACTGGAGAGGATCTGCAAGGAAGAATGGCAGAGGATCCCCAAATCCAGTGGTGAAAAACTTGTTGCATCATTCCCAAGAAGACTCCTGGCTGTACTAACTCAAAAGGGGCTTCTACTCAATACTGAGCAAAGGGGCTGAAGACTTATGACCATGTGAGATTTCAGTTTTTCTTTTCTAATAAATTTGCAAAAATTTCTACATTTCTGCTTTTTTCAGTCAAGATGAGGTGCAGAGTGTACACTAATGAGAAAAAATGAACTTTTTGAATTTACCAAATGGCTGCAATGAAACAAAGAGTGAAAAATTTAAAGGGATCTGATTACTTTCCGTATCCACTGTATCTATTTTCTATTATCTATATTTCTATTATCTATCATCTATCTATCTATCTATCTATTATCTGTCATATATCTATTATCTATCTATCTATTATCTATATATCTATTATCTATCTATTATCTATCTATCTATTATCTATCTATCTATCTATCTATCTATTATCTATCTATCTATCTATCTATCTATCTATCTATCTATCTATCTATCTATCTATCATCTATCTATTATATATCTATCTATCATCTATTTATTACTGTATCTATCTATTATCTATTATCAATCTATTATCTATCTATTTTGTACCTATCTATCTATCTATCTATCTATCTATTATCTATCTTTTATCTATCTTTTTATTACCTATCATCTATCTATCCATCCATATATACATGTAGGTAATTCAAGATTCAATTAAAGACGTCGCAGTTTGTGAAATTTTAGTCATCGTATTTTTCACAAGTTAAATCTATTAGACTCCATTGACAGCGACTTTTTCTATTAAAAATATTCTCAATTTTTATATCCACTTGGAAAATCAATGTCGTCTATAAGTAATTCTCAGAAATTTGGCATAAAGATTTCTTATGAATTGTATGCGGCCGTTAGAAAAAGATTTGTCTTCAATGCCGGGAATGATCGAGCCGTATGTTTAATTTACTGGATACGTATAGAGCGGCTTCACCATAAATAACAGACAGCTTCACCGCATCTAGAAATCCCCGACCACCGATAACAATGGAGGAGCTGCCAGATTTATACCGCGATACAGCGTAATATATTCATGAAAGTTTCCAGGATCGATCTGAGAAATATTCATTGTCAAGAAGCATATTGTGTATACCGTCATTTACATAGAGCGGATAAAGAACACAAAATATAGAAACACAATGACCAGGCGCATAGTGGTATCAAGCCATAATAAACCATAAACAATAGGCAAAAATACACCTAAAAGGAGCCTAGATCAAAGTGACAAAAGGAGAAATAAATGGAGCTCTAAGGCTAAAAAATTCCTTTATTAATACAAATGTGGTAACGGGGGGGGAGATGATAAGCCGGTGATAGGGTTCAGATCCTACGGGTGGATAGGGAGGAAGATTACAACATTTTATTAGTTTAATATCGTGAACGACATGTGTTACCATAAAGTTTGTAACTCCTTCACACCAAGAAATATTTAACTAAGGCATAAAAAAGAATTGCCAAACCTTACCCATTCCACTGGACAATCCCCAAAAACAGCCAAAATCCCCAACGCGCGTTTCGCATCTTTATTCCATGGCTTCCTCAAGGGGTATTAATTAGAGAAAAAGAGCCCTGCCGGACCTTATAACTACAATAAAAATTTAAAATTAACACACCTGCGCTCTAGCTAATGACAAGATACAGTAAGGAGGCTGTGCAAATAAGCCTAGCAATGGCACACCTGCGTACGCGGTAATATATAATTACAATAGGCAGACTGTGTCCGTCATACAGATATTACTATTTAGGGTAAAAGCTGCCAGTGAAGGAATGCCTGTTGGTGCACATACACTTACTATTAGTAATGATGTTGATGGTCGGGGGAGTCGGAGAATGTCCAAAAACACTTCTTACTGGACGTAATGTGCTGCACCGTGCGGCTGGGGAGCGAGGTTACCCACGCCGGCTAGCCCCAGGTGGATGGCTCACCACTGGGAGTCCGGATGAGCAGGAACCGCCAACTCCTAGCGTGCCCCGGCCGGAAGCAACGCCGGAGCAGTAGCAGTGTGTGCGGGGGACGTGGCTAAAAAAGTGACGTCACAGAATGGGCGGGCGCGTGTCAGGGGAACCAATCCAACGCGTTTCGAAGGAGGTACTCCTTCTTCGTCAGGGCTGGAGTTCCCTGACGGACCCGTCCTAATGTAGCCACTGCCCCCTAATTTGGACCCGCCCCTATGGTGAGCAGAAGATGTCATTGTAATAATCCCTTGATGTGAAGCCTCCACTACAATATATATTGGGCAGATATAAGAGAATGTGTCCGGGAGGCTAATAGACAGATCTGAAATGAACAGGGACTACTTGACGGGGCATTAATAATTCAATAGCCTCTGTGTTGTACACGTATAGACAAAGACTAACACATAGGACTAAATCAGGAAAAAAAGGGGGATAGGAGGGGTAAAAGAGAAGGGAAATTGTGCAAGGGTCAGATACGTGGGGATTAAAACATTACTTTATTTCAATTCGGCTAAAACTTACATATCTAAAAAACCAGGTAAATATGCACTTGGTTCGATGCTAAGATAATGAAAAAAGTATGAAAAAATTAGCATATTAATTGTTAAAAAATATAGAATTAAAATTACATGGTTAATAAACATGGGGTACTGAATAATATCCTCGTACCTGTAATTGAATTGGGTAAAACAACATATACTTGACTAATCTAAAAGGGATTAAAATTATATAAATAAATATATAATAAACAAATTATTAGAACGCATATAGCTCTATTTCTTGGTTAAGCCCCTTAGGGGCCAGAGTGTCCAGTGTAAAAATCCATTTGGATTCGACTCTGGACATCATTTTTAGAAAATCCCCTCCCCTGGAGTTTTGTTTAACTACTTGTATACCACAAAACCGAACATTGGTGTAAGACCGATTATGTAACTAGATGAACCCTGTTCACGTGGCCTGTAGCCAACCAATCGGATCAGTTGTCAGCGCATGCACACATGTCCAGGAGCGGGTGCCAGTTGCCACTGGTCCCAGACTTGTGCACAGCGGTATAAAGATGCCGAGGTACAGAGAGAGGCGCGAGGCAGAGAGAGGTGCACATGCACTCTGATCAGAAGAGGGAGCAGGGTGACCATAGATAACAGGTACTCATACCCTAACCCAACTTAAAACAGGAAGGGCGAAAAATGAGAAGATATGGAAGTAAACCAAGGGGGAAGGGAAACAAGGAAATAAAAATTGGAAAGGAGGGGAGAAATGCAAGTGAAAATATTCTGAATGGAGTAAAATCCAACAGATAATGCACAAAAATCCAACATTTTAATCGGCAACCTGAACTCAGGCATTACAATAAATATAGCCTAAACAATCACAAATTCACGTCTAGCATGATCCGAGTGGTCCCGAATTATTCCAGACTTTCTCTCCCACATTATATAAGGTAGGTATATCTACCTGCAGTGATAGGGCACGGTCATATCAGGTCTAATGCAGGACAAAGGGTAAAACTAAAAAAATATTACAAAAAAAAAATAAATGACAAAAGATAACAAATAACAATGGATAGCAGTAAACATGGCGGAAAGCTCAGTGTCCCATAGTACCCAGGGAGACTATCCACCTTGCCTCGCACTGTGCCAAAAGCTTCGTAGTATCTCCTCCTCTTATGCCCGTAGGAATGGCCTTGATCCTCCATGATTTAAAGGTCTTGGGGTGACAATCATGGTGCATCTTAAAGTGATGCAGTATTTTTTTTTAAATCCGTGATGTTGGCAACTGTCATGGCCGCACCAAAGTTCCACACATGTTCAAGTTCTCTAATACACCGTTCCCTTGTCGTCAGCCCCATGTAAATTTTAGGGCAACCCCATTTTGCATGATAGACTCCATTGGTACAACTGCACGTAATGTATTGATTGATAGAGGAATGTTGAGATCCATCAGCAGAATCAAATAAAGTACTGTGAAAGACAATGGTGCAGGCAAAATGGGGAACGTGAGGAAAAAATCCAGGACGGGACCCCTGCTGCCGAAGGGGCTCACAGTGCGAGCTGCATTATGGCTCCTTACTAAAAGATCTTTTACATTTTTTTAACTTCTCGAGGTCATGCGGGAGCAGTTGATAGGCAAGGTCATAAAGATGGTTCAGTTTTAAGTTCAAGATTGCTGCCATATTTTGCCACTCATGATTGATGGTAGAGATGAATCTCACCTTCCCATCTTGTTTATCGTGTTTGGGTTTTGAATACAAGAGTGGATTACGTGGTCAACTTTCCTCTCCTATACCCCAAATTGATGCACTTCTGACTGGAACCCCTTTTCTCACACCTGATTTTTAAATCCCTCGCTCACCTACACCTCAAATTTTGGTCCTATGATCAAATCCCACTCATCCTGAGAAACCAACCAACAGGGACAGCCCAAATAGTTGTCGCGCTATGAGCGGATGTGGCATGAATCAAAGCATTGACAGTCGTGGACCTCCTCAACACATCAGTTTGTATACAGGCATCCTAATCTACTTCTATACTGATGTTCATCCCCAAAGAGGGTCCTCTCCCAGAAACCCAGAAAGAGGTTGGCATACCGGTTGTGCCCATCGCAGTGCCGCATTTCTGTAAATAGAAAGAATTATTAAACACAAAACAATTATGCCTCGAGGGCAAAATGGAACAGTTCAATTACTAATTCACAAGTCTAACTATCCCAGTTGCTGCCCCTCAGAAAGAAGCGGACTGCCTTCAACCCATCATCACGTCTGATGCAGTTGTAGAGGGATCTGACATCATCTGTTACTAATGTGACATCTGATTCCACAAATATCACATCAATCCTTGTCAAGACATCAGTCGTGTCTTTTTTTCTGTCTGTCTGCATCATGTGCATATAAATGTATTGCCTGCCTTTCTTTTGAGCTGGGCATTATTGATGTGGTCTCCCATGCCTGTGTGTCCACTAGTTGGGTTCAGTCCCTCTCGGCCCTTATCCTCATGTATGTCACTTGACAAGCGGTAAGGTTTTTAATATTAGAGTTAGGACTGTCCCAACTACGGTCACCGTGAGAGGTGGGATGGTTTTTTGATCAAAAAACATGTTAAATAAATATCATACATTATTTTCATGCACTAGGCTATTTATTTTTTTACTGCGGGGTATTTAATCATTATGTTGCTGTCTTTCATTTTAACATGCGAGAGAAGTGTCTCAACCAATGGCTTAAGATAGAAATCAATGAACTGGCACACGGAGTGGCAAAGAACGTCAATGCCGGACCCTATAGGACATCCTGGTGGGCTGACGGGATCCTTGTGGACTTTGGGGAGAAGATACAAAGTAGAGATCTTTGGGAAGGATAAAGAACATGAACAACCCAAAAACCAGGCCAGATTAAATCTCTGTACATATACAAAAAATAATTCCCAAATGTAAATAAAAACTGCCAGAAAATGCAAAGTGTATTTTAGATGTATTACTAAAAGTACGTGACAGTATTATAGTAGTTATATTCTTGTACATAGGAGCAGTATTATAGTAATTATATTCCTGTACATAGGGGCAGTATTATAGTAGTTATATTCTTGTACATAGGGGCAGTATTATAGTAGTTATATTCTTGTACATAGGAGCAGTATTATAGTAGTTATATTCTTGTACATAGGGGCAGTATTATAGTAGTTATATTCTTGTACATAGGGGCAGTATTATAGTAGTTATATTCTTGTACATAGGAGCAGTATTATAGTAGTTATATTCTTGTACATAGGGGCAGTATTATAGTAGTTATATTCTTGTACATAGGAGCAGTATTATAGTAGTTATATTCTTGTACATAGGAGCAGTATTATAGTAGTTATATTCTTGTACATAGGAGCAGTATTATAGTAGTTATATTCTTGTACATAGGGGCAGTATTATAGTAGTTATATTCTTGTACATAGGAGCAGTATTATAGTAGTTATATTCCTGTACATAGGGGCAGTATTATAGTAGTTATATTCTTGTACATAGGAGCAGTATTATAGTAGTTATATTCCTGTACATAGGAGCAGTATTATAGTAGTTATATTCCTGTACATAGCGGCAGTATTATAGTAGTTATATTCCTGTACATAGGGGCAGTATTATAGTAGTTATATTCTTGTACATAGGAGCAGTATTATAGTAGTTATATTCCTGTACATAGGGGCAGTATTATAGTAGTTATATTCTTGTACATAGGAGCAGTATTATAGTAGTTATATTCCTGTACATAGGAGCAGTATTATAGTAGTTATATTCTTGAACATAGGAGCAGTATTATAGTAATTATATTCTTATATATTGGAGCAGTATTATAGTAGTTATATTCTTGTACATAGGGGCAGTATTATAGCAGTTATATTCTTGTATATAGGGGCAGTATTATAGTAGTTATATTCTTGTACATAGGGGCAGTATTATAGTAGTTATATTCTTGTACATAGGAGCAGTATTATAGTAGTTATATTCCTGTACATAGGTGCAGTATTATAGTAGTTATATTCCTGTACATAGGTGCAGTATTATAGTAATTATATACTTGTACATAGGAGCAGTATTATAGTAGTTATATTCTTGTACATAGGAGCAGTATTATAGTAGTTATATTCTTGTACATAGGAGCAGTATTATAGTAGTTATATTCTGGTACATAGGAGCAGTATTATAGTAGTTATATTCTTGTACATAGGAGCAGTATTATAGTAGTTATATTCTTGTACATAGGGGGCAGTATTATAATAGTTATATTCTTGTAAATCGGAGCAGTATTATAGCAGTTATATTCTTGTACATAGGGGGCAGTATTATAGTAGTTTTATTCTTATACACAGGGGGCAGTATTATAGTAGTTATATTCTTGTGCTTGGAGGCAGTATTATAGTAGTTTTATTCTTGTACATAGGAGCAGTATTATAGTAGTTATATTCTTGTACATAGGGGGCAGTATTATAGTAGTTATATTCTTGTACATAGGGGCAGAATTATAGTAGTTATATTCTTGTACATAGGAGCAGTATTATAGTAGTTATATTCTTGTACATAGGAGCAGTATTATAGTAGTTATATTCTTGTACATAGGAGCAGTATTATAGTAGTAATATTCTTGTACATAGGAGCAGTATTATAGTAGTTATATTCTTGTACATAGGGGGCAGTATTATAGTAGTTACATTCTTGTACATAGGAGCAGCATTATAGTAGTTATATTCTTGTACATAGGAGCAGTATTATAGTAGTTATATTCTTGTACATAGGAGCAGCATTATAGTAGTTATATTCTTGTACATAGGAGCAGTATTATAATAGTTATATTCTTGTACATAGGAGCAGTATTATAGTAGTTATATTCTTGTATATAGGAGCAGTATTATAGTAGTTATATTCCTGTACATAGGAGCAGTATTATAGTACCTATATTCTTGTACATAGGGGCAGTATTATAGTAGTTATATTCTTGTACATAGGAGCAGTATTATAGTAGTTATATTCTTGTAAATAGGAGCAGTATTATAGTAGCTGTATTCTTGTACATAGGGGCATAATTATGCATTAGCCGTCCATACATTAGTCGTCCATGCAATAGTCGTTCGTGCATTAGTCGTCCATGCAATAGTCGTCCATGCATTAGTCGTCTGTGCGTTAGTCGTCCGTGCGTTAGTCGTCCATTCGTTAGTCGCCCGTGCGTTAGTTGTTCGTTCATTAGTCGTCCGTGCATTAGTCGTCCGTGTGTTAGTCGTCCGGGCATTAACCGTCCGTGCATTAGCTGTCTGTACATTAGCCGTCTGTGCATTAGTCATCCGTGCATTAGTCGTCCATGTTTTAGTTGTCCGTGAATTAGTTACCCATGTATTAGCCATCAGTGCATTAGTCGTCCGTGCATTTTTGGCATGTGCATTATTCGCCCGTGCATTAGTCGCCCGTGCATTAGTCATCCATACATTAGTCGTCCGTGCATTAGTCGCCTGTGCATTAGTCATCCATACATTAGTCGCCTGTGCATTAGTCATCCATACATTAGCCGTCTGTGCATTAGTCATCCGTGCAATAGTCGTCCGTGCATTAGCTGTTTGTGCCTGGACCGATTGGCATGGATGTCTGAATGAGCCTTTACTCTCAGTGACTTCCACACAACATCGGCAGACTCTTCTCCTGAAATACTCTGTGCCGCTCTAATGACCCCACTCCTTTCATTTACTCTGTTACTTATAACAAAATCAGTACACTCCTCTCCTGAAATACTCTGTGCTGCTGGAGAGCACTGTGTGCACTGTGACCTAACCCGACATCGCCACACTCCTCTACTTAAATACTCTGTGCTGCTGGTATGATCCTGCTCCTTCCACTCTTTAACTCTCAGTTAGCGACTACCTATGAAATTAGCGTACAGAGCTGTTCCAGGTACAGCTTTTATATAGCGATGATACTGAGCTGATCAATAATACCGCTATCAGTGGCGCATTATTTCCCTAAGGGACCCATTGGGGAAGCCTGGAGAGATGTGGTTGCCCTGTTTTGCACTTGCGCCCTAGAGCATTGGAGATACATGGCCGCGGTTCTTCTTGCAGTAGGTAAGTTTTCCTTGATGCATTATTCTTCCTGTGACAGTTGTGAATCGTGTGAGGAGGGTTATTCCTTAACACTCTAATGAAGCAAGACATCCACCATATGTCATAGGTCTTTATACCGTTACTGATTCATGCATCACAATTAAACCCGAGACCTGAATAACGCTGCCGTATTTATGGGTAATTTATGGCATCATTTTCTGCTGTCGCGTCGACTCAGAAGATGCAATAAATTGATCAAATTGTCAAAACTGTCTCAAAAAAAGGCTGAAAAAAAATAATGTACTCAGAGACCTGCAGTTCCACAAAGACACTGGTGGTGGCAGCAAAGTATAAAAGCAGCGCGCGCCTCCGCTGCCCTCCGCCACCCTCCGCTCCAAGCTTTTATATTTAAGTCTAATATTTATTTTCATCCAGACATCGGAGACCCTTTAATTTTCTACTTCTGAAATGCGTGTGAAAATTGAGAAAGTGCTGGAAATAAAGTCGAACATTTTATACTTAACTTTATTATAATTTTAATAGGAACGAAAGGCCGTTTTCGCTTTTAGCTGCATTGTGCCGCATCCAAAAGCGTAATGCACTGTAATACCGCTCAGAATCTGGATCTATTAACGCCAATAGCAATAGACAATGGCTTCTTGCTGGAATTCTCATAGTGGCAGCTATGGTTTCTGTATTCTCATCTGCGGCAGAACAAAGTCTTAAAGGGCCGGTTCACCTCTAAATGACACTTTACCTTATATTGAGAAATCATGGTGGGTTGCAGTTTTTTTTTCTCATGTTATAAAGGGGGGAAAGTAGACTGGATGTGACAGTGCCCTCTGTACAGTATCCGAGTGTAGACAGGTTTCCCAACAAGAAACCAATCAATGGAAACAGTCCAACGTAAGTTTATTTATAGTCATCCATTATACAGAGAAAAAGCTTAAAAATATACTAAGGGTATAACACTGTGCCTCCGCATTCGCCCTCCTTCCCCGCCTCCTATCTACTCTCTTTTCCATCTAGGTGGTGTATTACTCCTTTCCCCAATGGATGACTGTGCTACTATGGAGAGTCACAGAAGAAATCTCCCGTCTGCAAGCCGGCCAGACCACAATGGAAAACATTTCCACTATTCAGTAACAAGTCCTCTGTAACTGATACAATCCCTGTGTAATGGACACAATCCCTCTGTAACAGCCATAATCCCTCTTCAACTGACACAATCCCTCTGTAACTGACACAATCCCTCTGTAACTGACACAATCCCTCTGTAACTGACACAATCCGTCTGTAACAGCCATAATCCCTCTTCAACTGAGACAAACCCTCTTCAACTGACACAATCCCTCTGTAACTGACACAATCCCTCTGTAACAGCCATAATCCCTCTTCCACTGAAACAAACCCTCTTCAAAAGACACAATCCCTCTGTAACTGACACAATCCCTCTGTAACTGACACAGGCCTTCTGCAAATGACAGTTACTCTGTACCTGACACAATTTTTCTGTAACTGACACAATCCTTCTGCAACAGCCATAATCCCTCTTCAAGTGACACAAACCCTCTGAAACTGACACAATCCCTCTGTAACTGACACAATCCCTCTGTAACCGACACAAGCCTTCTGCAACTGACACAAGCAGTCTGCAACTGGCACAATTACTCTGTACCTGACACAATTTTTCTGTAACTGACACAAGCCATCTGCAACTGACACAGTCGCTTTGTAACTGACACAATTGTTCTGTGACTGACATAATCCCTCTGCAACTAACACAAGCCCTCTGCAACTAAAATGATCCCCCTGTAACTGCCCCAATCCTTCTGAAACTGACACAATCCCTCTGTAACTGATACAAAACATCTGCAACTGATGCAATCCCTTTGCAAATGACATAAGCCCTCTGTAACTGACACAAGTCTTCTGTAACTAACACAATCCCACTGTAACTGCCACAAGTCCTCTATAACTATCACAATCCCCCTGTAACTGACACAATCCCTCTGTAACTGACACAATCCCTCTGTAACTGACAAAATCCCTCTGCAAATGACACAAGTCCTCAGTAACTGACACAAGTGCTCTGTAACTATCACAATCCCCCTATAACTGCCACAATCCCTCTGTAACTGACAGAATCCCCTTGTAACAGACACAAATCCTCTGTAACTAGCACAATCCCCCTGTAACTGACACAATCCTTCTGTAACTGACATAATCCCTCTGTAACTGACACAAGTCCTCTGTAACTGACAAAAGTACTCTGCAACTGACATGATCCCTCTGTAACTGATATAATCCCTCTGTAACTGACACAATCACTCTGTAACTGACACAATCCCCCTGTAACTGACACAAGTCCTCTAACTGACACAAGTCCTCTGTAATTAGCACAATCCCCCTGTAACTGACACAATCTCCCTGTAACTGACACAAGTGCTCTGTAACTGACAAAAGTCTTCTGCAACTGACATAGTCCCTTCGTACCTGACCCAATCACCCTGCAACTGACACAATCCCTCTGTACCTGACATAATCTCTCTGTAACTGACACAAGTCCTCTGTAACTGACAAAAGTACTCTGCAACTGACATAATCCCTCTGTAACTGACATAATCCCTCTGTAACTGACACAATCCCTCTTTAACTGACACAATCCCTCTGTAACTGACACAAGTCCTCTGTAACTGACAAAAGTCCTCTGCAACTGACATAATTCCTCTGTAACTGACACAATCCCTCTGTAACTGACACAATCCCTCTATAACTGACACAAGTCCTCTGTAACTGACAAAAGTCCTCTGCAACTGACATAATCCCTCTGTAACTGATGTGATCCATCTGTACCTGACACAAGCCCTCTGTAACTGACACAAGCCTTTTCTAACTGACATAATCCCTCTGTAACTGATACAAGTCCTCTGTAACTGACAAACTCCCTCTGTAACTGATACAAGTCTTCTGTAACTGACACACTCCTTCTGTAACTGATACAAGTCCTCTGTAACTGACACACTCCTTCTGTAACAGACTCAATATCTCTGTAACTGACACAATCCCTCTGTAACTGATACAACTCCTCTGTAACTGACACAATCCCTTTGTAACTGGCACAATTACTCTGTAATTGACACAAGTCCTCTGTAACTGACACAATCGCCCTGTAACTGTTACAATATCAATGTACCTGACACAAACTGATAAAAGCAGCCCCTAATTCACCTATGCTTGTCACATGCATACTGTCTGGCCAGCCTCACTCAGTCTCCTGGACACGAGATGTTACCTTCTGATCTCCTGCAGCATTATCATAAACGGTAGATACACGATGGGCATGGCAAAAACAGTAATAAGATACACATAGGGTTTGTCAGTAACGACAATAATAAGGTTGATCTTTAAATGGGGTGCTTACCTTTTGGACTTAGGCCAAGTGAGCACAACTCCGCTGAGTACTTTAAAGCTGATAAACACAATGCAAACATTGCCTTTGTCTCACATCTGGCTGGGTGTGTCAGATGGAGACCGCAGTTGATGATCCGAAAAAATATAATGTTTGTTGATCAAAGTCCAATTAAACTTAATAGAAAGATGGAGAATCTTTTTTATTGGCTATTTTCTCAGAAACACTACTCGTTACAGAGCTCAGTTGCCCCTTATCAAGTGAGCCCTAAAACACGTTGTGTTTCTCAGATAATACCCAATAAATAAGTTTCTTTGATTTCTCTGTCATGTGTGTGCAGCGCCCCAGAGTCCTGGTCGTTGCAGTACTGTGGCTCCGCCACTAAGGGGAGCTATGGTACGTCTGATGGCACTGAAGGAGTTCATCTGACCAGGTATCACAGACACCAATACATTTCACAGCCGGGCCACCGGGGGGAGCTAAGGGTTCTATTCACTAGGCCACTCCCCACCATTGTGGGTAAACTGGGGGTCGGGCAGGAAGTTAGACAGAAAGCTGACTGGGTTGGAACCAGGCAACACCTTGTGGCAGAGGGTGTTGCAGGAGAAGATTCAGTAGGGTCCCTGTCAGGGGTGGGATCCTGACAGAGGCTTGGCAACTTGAGCGAACGTAACGGGACCGTGCCTGCTCAGTATAGCGGCGGTGCCCAAGGATGGATTGGAAGCGAGATAGATTGTGCTGAGTGAGAAACGAGGTCAAAGCAACAAGGAGAATACCAGTAGGGGTCATGCTGTAAGACCGAGGCAACATCCTACTGAGGCGCATAACCGGCGGCCGGAACGCCGAGGGAGTATTACAATATTCAGCTTCAAACAATACTCTAAACCAACAGCAGGACAGTCAGTCAAAGGCGGGCTGTCTCATCTAAATCACCTATGCAGTCTTGGGGGGCAACCTGTGGAGAGGGGCGACTCTAGGGTCCCGGAAGAGCTCCGAGCCTACCCGTCAAACGGGTGCCGTCCCAACCGTAACATCAGGGAGGGACGGAGGATTAGCAGAACATCATCTAACCGAGTTGTGAGGGAACTTAAGAAACAGACACAACAGTTGTGGGGACTTTCCGTAAGCACAGCAGGGAAGGACCGCAACACATAGCGCTAGAAGGAAGGCACAGATTTCCACCTGTTAAGAGAACTCTGGAGGTGCCATTGGACCGGCCGGACTTGCGAAGCCTGGTTATCCGGACTCCGGACTGAGGACCCAGAGATCTTCAGTAAAGAGGTAAAGAGACTGCAACCTGGTGTCCTCGTTATTTACTGCACTGCACCACCACAGCACCACTACCACCATCCACACCTATCATTCACTGTGCGCCCCTTGGCAGGGTCACGGACCGGGGCCTAGCCACCGTGACAACCCCAGAGCAGAGACTCAAAGAGGCCCGGTACCGGGTACCCCTCGGCCCTGCGGCAGTGGGGGCGCTACATGTGTTTAGATATTGATCCACAAACATTGTATTTTTGCCGCAATAGTGTAACTCAGCGTGACTCTCAGGGACACAGCACACAGATATTATGCACAGACAAAACATAAACAAGTGCACTGAACATAGCTCCATGTAAGGGCCAAAAACACACGAATTTCACAGGTCATCATCTTCCTGTGGCAGTGCTGTGACCTGGAGATAAAATACAAAGACATATACTGTGCAAAATCCTATCAGCAGTATGCCCACCATAATAATAACAGCCTGACTCGTAGGACAGCAGCTAGAGACCACCTACACCCACCTACAATGGGGTCATTCCAAATATCATAATATATAAGTAATCTGGGAGCTTTTCACCAAGTCATTGGTTCACATGTAGCTAAGGTTAGTCACTTTGTTTTCTAGCAGTTCCTGTATGAGCTGGGGACCACCGTCAGCCTGCGTGACCCACTTATTATTGTTATTATTATTATTTATTGTTATAGTGCCATTTATTCCATGGCGCTTTACATGTGAGGAGGGGTATACATAATAAAAACAAGTAGAATAATCTTAAACAATACAAGTCATAACTGGTACAGGAGGAGAGAGGACCCTGCCCGCGAGGGCTCACAATCTACAAGGGATGGGTGAGGATACAGTAGGTGAGCATAGAGCTGGTCATGCAGCGGTTTGGTGGATCGGTGGTTACTGCAGGTTGTAGGCTTGTCGGAAGAGGTGGGTCTTCAGGCTCTTTTTGAACGTTTCGATGGTAGGCGAGAGTCTGATGTGTTGTGGTAGAGGGTTCCAGAGTAGGGGTGATACGCGAGAGAAATCTTGAATACGATTGTGGGAAGAGGAGATAAGAGAAGGAGTCCACAAGTTTGAGTCCTCCATGTTGCTCTGCCTAAAAGCTACCACCTCAGCACTAACTCCTCTTCCTTCTCTGGTGACTCTGAACCCCCTCTGCTGATGTAATGGATGTTAGGCAGCACTAGTAGGCAGAGCAAACTTTATCTATTGGCGCTGATTGCCAGTACTGTAACCACCTCGCCAAACCCCAGTGCTGACCGGGTAATGGACATGCCTCCTTAATGGTGGGAATCTTAGGAAAGATAGTTTGGAACACTGCAGTAGGGAGCACCCCATTTCTCTGGAAGCTAATGAAGAAGACAGTACTTTACCTGTGTACTCATACCCTAGGGATATGCACCGTGGGACAATAGAGGTCCATGCATTGTGTTATTGCAATGGGAAAGATCAAGACATTTGCAATATTTCTTCCAAAAAGCTGCAAATTCGCAGTCACATGTGAGCTGCTTGTAAACAAGGACCATGAGCACTGGAGCATCAGCCCTGTAGTGATTGCCTGGCTGTGTCATAGACCTGAATGAAGTGAGAGGCCGTATACATGACCTGCTGCTCCATTCAGTTCCTCCATGGCATGGTCTTGTGGCCAAGGGAAAATAAGGAACATAAGTGCCCTGTTCTAATGATCTTTTATGTTTCCAGCAGTGGACATCACTCTGATCTAACAGTAATCACTCGTCCAGTGGATCGGTGATACTTTTTCTATACTGGAATATGCCTTTAATCCACCCTCTATGTCGCACGGTTTGTTGGGCTTACGACATGCTTTCTTCCTTACAGCTCTGTGTAATGTATATATCCACATGTTTAAATGATTCACTTGGACAATTGACAGGAGCGTGTAATCACTCCTGTAGTGTATAGCGCTGAGCTACCATGAGAGAGGTCACATGAGTTCATCAGCTGATGAGCCCCGGTGATCTCACTTATGGCACCTCGCATCAGCTGATGTGACTGCTCTAGAAGTGATCCGAATCGTCGCGGGACAGTATGGATTACAGCTGATAGGTAAAGGATATGATGGTTTATTATTTTTCCTCTGTTCCAGGTGACATAGGCATTGGGGATTAGGTGTTAAGGGGAAAACATTTTTTTTTTTGCAGAAAACAAGGGCTTCAGGGATTAGGTGTAAAGTCATGGTATACTGTGTTTTTTTTATTTCAATATTTACTTAAACTTTTTTTCTTTAATTTGAGCACAATCGCCAACTGATAACTTCCCCCATCAGCCGCCGCCTGCTCCCGCTGTTGTCAGCGACAGCAGGTGTAGGCTGATGGAAGTAGTAGTCTATCATCAGCCAACGTCTGTGACCTCCAGTAAGCTTTTTATCACAGCGTGACCCCACAGCACTCTGCCTGACGTAACAATCTTACCAGTGGTAACATTAGCACTGATCAGAAATGCTGTGTGCACACAGCCATAGTGGAAGCTCGATGATTTACCAAACTTTGGCCGAATTTTGCTGATTTTGAGGAAAATGCTCGGGCATCCAAACACAAATCCAAATGTGCAAGGTTTGTGCCGACTTTGAGATTGGTGAACATTTTCCGAAAAAGCTTACTCATCTCTAGTACCATCCAACATATACTGCTCTGCTGCTCCAGCTATCGTTCCAGTCTGCTCCTGGGGCTATCCAACAAATTCATCTCTGCTGTTCCTTGATGCTCCAAGGTGCTGTCCTGTGTATCCAGGTCTGACATTCCACGCTGCTCCAAGATGCACTTCAACATACCCAGCTCTGCTGTTCCACACTGCTCCTAGATACTCTCCAGCATACTCCGCACTGCTCCTAGATACTCTCCAGCATACTCCACACTGCTCCTAGATACTCTCCAGCATACTCCACACTGCTCCTAGATACTCTCCAGCATACCCAACTCTACTGTTCACGCTGCTTCAAAATGTCCACCAGAATACTCTGTTGTTCCACGATGCTCCAAGATGGCCTCCAGCATACCCAGCTCTGCTGTTCCATGCTGTTCTCAGCCTATCTGCTACTGCAGACATTAATATATATTGAACTATGTTTCTTTGCTCCACCAATTCCTCAATTCCATGCTGTATATCCACACATGTAGCATAGAGAATCCACCTTGCCAGATAAGCCATCAGAAGAATGAAGGTGAGTTTTATGTGGTTGATCTTCAGTATTCGTAAAATTTATGCTGCAACATTCGTCTTTGGAGAGTTCCCAACAGGCCCCTTGATAACAATGCACATCCTTGACTTATACTACATCAGGCACGACTATCACTTGCTTTGGGCTATAATAATGTATCATTCTTCATGTACCATTTTGCTAAGTTTGGTGCAGTTTGTCTCCTCTTCACTATCTCTTACTTTATACCATATGTGAATAATATTTGTCTAACCTGGACCTAATAATGTCACAAATGTTAGCAATAGACTTTATAAACTTTAAGAATATTGTGAATTATGAAGTGATTGTATCTTTCTCTAATTCTGCGACTATAGAGATTGTCACCTCTGATTCCAAGATCCGTTCTATTTGTAGAAGGCATCTGTGTCTCCTCTCCCGCCATGTTGATACATATGGTTGACTCTGTACCATTACGAATGTCACTCTGTTCATTTTAATAAAATGATCTTTTCCCAAGAAAACGTTTCCGTCTCCGCTTCATTAGGAAAGCAATTCACCTTCCAGGAGAAAATTCTAAATAAGGTTTAAAATATTAAAAAAATAAAGCAAGATGAATAATGAGCTGTGCCGGCCGAGGAGGAGGTAGACCTGAGGGACTTTACAATAAATGACACCATGCTAAAAAGATTTTAAAAAAAGGTTGTCCATTGCAGAAGAAAAGGCCATTCTTAAAATACACCAAAATGTGAACCAACGTTGGTTGTGGTTTTTGTCTTGCAAAGATTGGAAATACTCTTTGGGCACGTTCTCCTTCCTTTGGTGGCAGTGGTGAGATATCAAAGCTGGTCATCCTCAGAATATATATTGTATAGTTTTGGTGTTGTGTGACATACTATGGAGAGCCATGGAAGCAGATAATGATCTACTTTAAGGTTCATCTTTGACTGTTAGGTTGGTGGTGGGCTCATCTTGGTGATGGTTCGTGCCACCTCAACAGTAGACGCCAAAGTGTTTCTTCATCTCTAATTTTCCTATCTGTCAGAGATAACTCTTGGTTAACTCTTGGACCCTTTGTCCTCCTGTGATATACACATTTTTAATGTTTGTGGATAGAACCAGATCCATCAATGAGCAACAAGGCTGAAGATAAGCTGAGCTATGACCATCTACTCCACAGACTCAGTTTCTGAGCAAACTACAGTAAATATAGTAGATGCAGGGGTTGTAGCCACACATGGTCCAAGGATCCTGGTCAGGATGAAAAAGGTTCCTTTAATATTAAAGACCCATATTTATGGGTCCTATTGGAGATTCTACTTTTGGATTCAACAATCTTCAAGTTAAACTATACATTTTACCAATATCTGGGATGGTACATTGCCATTGCATATATAACCACCATTTCCTAAGAATTTGTTGGACATTGGGGTGTGAAGGAGGCCCAGGGCCATAGTCGTGGCTGAGAATATCTGTTTACATGCGCCCTGGCCTCCCGTCACATGAAAACAATGTCCCTTTGTCAACGTACCTGTCTCTCTGCATTCTGCACCCTCAAGGTCACCTCTGGTCTGTTGCAGGCTTAAGGAACCTTCACACTGAACAACTTAACAACGATAATGATAGCGATCCGTGACGTTGCAGCATCCTGGATAGCGATATCGTTGTGTTTGACACGCAGCAGCGATCAGGATCCTGCTGTGACATCGTTGGTCGGAGCTAGAAGGACAGCACCTTATTTCGTCGCTGGATCACCCACTGACATCGCTGAATCGGCGTGTGTGACGCTGATCAGCGATGTCTTCACTGGTAACCAGGGTAAACATCGGGTTACTAAGCGCAGGGCCGCGCTTAGTAACCCGATATTTACCCTGGTTACCAGTGTAAAAAAAACCAAACACTACATACTTACATTCCGATGTCTGTCACGTCCTCTGGCGTTCTGCTTCCCTGCACTGTGTCAGCGCCGGCTGGCCGTAAAGCAGGGCACAGCGGTGACGTCACCGCTCTGCTTTACGGCCGGCGCTTACAGTGCAGGGAAGCAGAACGCCGGGGGACGCGACAGACACCGGAATGTAAGTATGTAGTGTTTGGTTTTTTTTACATTTACACTGGTAACCAGGGTAAACATTGGGTTACTAAGCGCGGCCCTGCGCTTAGTAACCCGATGTTTACCCTGGTTACCCGGGGACTTCGGCATCGTTGGTCGCTGGAGAGCTGTCTGTGTGACAGCTCTCCAGCGACCACACAGCGACACTGCAGCGATCGGCATCTTTTTCTAGATCGCTGCAGTGTCGCTAAATGTGACGGTACCTTTACTCCTGACAATTGAGCACAAATAGAGACAGAGTCCAGTCCAACTTTAAACAAATTTACTTGAATTCATCCTCAGCATGTCCAAATAAGTCACAGCATTGACATGGGAATTCACATAGTATGCATCCTTCACTTTCCCTGTGCTTCTCCTGTCATCTCCCGGTATGCTCCCAGTTCGTACCATCTCGTTCGGTACCGCAGCGTCCTCCCTGTCCGGCTCAACTACTTTCAGGAGTTCCCTAGTCCATTTAGCTCCAGACATAAGGGCATCTGCCCATGTAGTAAGCCTCCACATCTTGAAGCAACCTGTGTTTTTGTTCTGCTGGGACTTCTGCTGTCACTTCTGCTGTAATTTCTGCTCCCACTTCTGCTATTACTTCTGCTCCTGCATGACTGGGTTAGCACTTGAACGTTGCGTGGTCCACTGCATAGCTGGGGGCTCCCAGGCCTAGCTGACTTACCTGGGCTCCATGGCCCCCCGACTGCCCTGGCTGGGCTCCCTGGCTCGACTGACTATTTTCAGGAAATGCTCCTGTCTTACCCACAGCTGGCCTCTCCTATGTTAACTAATTTCTATTCTAAGCTCCTGTCTCTATGTTCCTATAATGCCCCCCTCTAGTTGGCTAGCCTGAGTACTGCATTCTCCCTATCTACACAACATATATACATGGCAGCATCAGGTACATTACAATACATATAAATACAGATTAGAGCCTTAGTTAACCGGGACGTGTTTGGGGCATAGG
Organism: Ranitomeya variabilis; assembly: GCF_051348905.1. Lineage (NCBI taxonomy): Eukaryota > Metazoa > Chordata > Amphibia > Anura > Dendrobatidae > Ranitomeya > Ranitomeya variabilis. The sequence continues at coordinate 564,062,121 of NC_135237.1, read as the reverse complement.
TCAGTCTCTGTAGCCTCTTACAGGGGTACGATGACCCAAGGACTGGTTTGTTCTTGCAGTATTTGCCGTTTTTGAATTGTCTTGTGCATATGGAAACTCTCTTGGACTTTCTGCTCTGAGAACTACACTTGTGTGAGATTGAACCACTCTATTGATTTCACTTCTAGAACCTGGTTGTCCCCCACTTGCCCATTTAGCTCTATGAAGGGGAAAAAACATATCTGGCTCTTTTCATTTTAGATTATGGAGGTTGTGGAAATAATCGAGCATCTTACTATTCCCATAAGCTACAATGGAGAGAGCCATGTGCAAGTGCTGACCGCCACCTCTGAAATTCAGATACTCTTTTTTGAAGTGCCAAAATGGGATCAGGAAAACACATTTTCCTTCCTTTTGCTGAATGTGAGCAGCCACCAGACACAAACAAATGTGTATCTTCTCATGGTTGGGGTGGTACAGAATGGCAGGTGGTCCTTGGGCCACAGGTTGTTTATCTTTGCTCTATAGTATGTTCACACTTTGTTTCCCTAGATAGCAAATAGTGAAAAGATTTGTAAACCCCAATTTATACATCCAAGTCTACTTAAAGTGACTCAATCCCCAATCTCTTGAGCTGGAGATAGGACCTTTGCTTAGGTGGAGTTATGTCAAGAGTTTAAATGGAATCACCATACTCCTATCTGTCGGTAGTGTGTAGAGAGAGATGAGGGAATCTTTCAAAATTAGAATTTTCCAGCTTTGACAATTTTTTTCAAAAATTTTTGTAACAATGATGGGTGTGGACCCACTGCACCATGGGCCGGGCTTACCCTGGAAGGGCATGACTAAGAGTCTGCTGAGTATTTGCTGGAGCCTATGATGGCGAGGATGGGCTGGGCCGCTGGTAGACACCAGGTCCCACCCCAGGGCAGTCCCTGGACTGCAGCAGCTAACCCACGGGTCAGAGCAGGTATATGAGGTAGAAGAGGAGAGAAACAGAAGCATAGTCAGACGGTTGAGGGTTGGGACAGGCAGCACGAGTTCAGAATATAAGGCCGATGTATGGAGAAGAAAGGTCAGACAGAATAGGTAACTGAACCATGTCAGTAACAGAAAAGACGATACAAAATAACACGGAACTGATTGTGGACAAAGAAAGAAACTCGGAACCTAAGCTCAGGCAGGGTGTAGAGGGTGGTGTTGCCTGATATAGCACCTGCTAATTGTTGATTGGCTGGGAAATCCAAACACTGCAGGACACAGCAGGGTAAAATTCCTGCAGGATCTGGCCGCGCCCTCCTATAGCCAGTTGGGCACAGTATACTGATGCTGCAGTGCTGAGGAGTCCTGCAAGAGACAAACTCAGCAAGTCAGCCTGACAAGAAAGGAAGCAGCATGATGACCACCACGCTGAGTAATGAGTATTACTGTGAGTTACTGATGTGACAATGTTGATTTCTCCAAGAATCAAAAGTACTGCAAATCCTCCAAATGCCCTGAAAACACGTAGCACTCTGAGGGTCCCTTAGGACTGTATTGAACAGTTTTCAGGCTCTTTATCACAAAATAAGCCTTAGAAAAGTCCAAGTGACCTCCATATATATGGCTGATAACTATTCTTTCATCTGTTGCTGTCACACACTATCTGTACAATTTCAACAATGTTTATGACCTTCTCTCTCTGTCTCTATTTACCCTAAAGTGGCTGCTGCATTCCCTGCCTTGGCTTTTATACAGGCTCTGATAGTCACCTCCAATTGGCTGTGCTATACATATGATGTGATAGCTTTGTAATGTGAGTCTTTTCTGACTAATGAAATCTTCTGCACAGTGTAAAATAATGTTGGAAATGTTTTTTTGTGATTTGCACAAATCGCATCTGAATTTGTTTCTAAAATTGTACATTTGCATCGAGTCTGATCACTCACCTTTACCAGTGAGGTTACAGCAGTGTTATTCTTTATTTTTGAGCTTCTTTTTCTATATTGGTCCTATTTATGGATTTAATAACGACCTCTCATACACTTTTTTAAAGCTTTTTATAATGAATGGGTCTGTGCACGTACGTGTCAGTATGTTTCCACAGACTGTGTGTCCATGTGCCCCACACATAGATATGTCCATTTTTTACCGTCAGCATGGGCCGCAAAATGTCCCGCACATGTGCAGAAAGAGAACACACATGGATGTCATCTGTGTGACACGCATCAGCACCAGTAAGCTCTGTTCCCCAGCGACAGGTGCTGAAGACGGCTCTCATTATTCTCCCCTGCTCTGCCGGCGAACAGCGCGAGCAGAGGAGAATGATGGGAGTTATATTCAAGTCAGAACAATAGCAGCAGGTGGGGGCTTTTGGGACTATTACTCCCATCAACCAACACCTGCTGCCGCTAATAACAGTGACAACAGGAGGGGATGATGGGGGTATTCCTCACCCTCCGCCTGCACTATAACTAAATAAACAAATGAAAAAAACGGCATGGGTTCCCCCGTATTTTCTATAACCAGCCAGGCAAAACTCACAGCTAGGGGCTGCAACCCTCAACTGTCAGCTTCAGTCCATTACTAATACTATAGTTATATGGTAACTAAAGACACAGCCAGAATATAGTCTTTTATTAGAAACAAAAACAAAACACACTTTTCCTTTTTTATTTAAAAATAACAAACACAGTTACCATATTCTTCGGACTATAAGACGCACCGGACCATAAGACGCACCCCAAAATTTGGGGGGAAAATGGCAGAAAAAAAGATTTTTATAAGATGGGGGTCTGTCTTATTGTCCGAATGTAAGGTATCTCACCTGAGGGCAGGTCACAGGAGGCATTGTCCCTTCCTCAGGATTAGTCCGGTCAGGTGTCGGCGGTGCTGATGTTTGGTGTAGGCTGTGGGGAGTGCACCTTAGCAGGGTCCCTTCCTGCTAAGGTGGGTGATGCCACAGCCTGGTGTCCACAGGGGATTGTGGCAGTGGTGTGGTGGCGGCAGAGGTGTGCTGATGCTGAGGCGCAGTGGGCGGTACGGCGTGCACCTGAGCAGGGTCCCTTCCTCAGGTGAGGTGACGCCGCAGCCCGGTATCCAAGGCGAGCAGCAGAGCTGGGTTAATCACGGGTTTCTCGGTGGCGGCGGCCATATTCCTGAGGCAACGCAAGCACAGATTGAGTACTCTGCTTCCCGGGGCTTCAGGAAAATGGCCACGGGAGGCAGCGCGTGCACAGATGGAGATTGCAGCAGCCATTTTCCTGAAGCCGAGATCTCAATCTGCAAACTCGGCTTCAGGAAAATGACCGCCCCAATCTCAATCTGCGCACACACGGCCTCCTGCAGCCATTTTCCTGAAGTCCCGGGAAGTAGAGCTCAATATGCACACGCGCAGCCTCAAGAAGATGGCCGCCGCCACCAAGAAACCTGTGGACACCGGGCTGTGGGGTCATCTCAGCTGAGGAAGGGACCCTTCTCAGGTGCACGCCATACCACCCACCGCACCTCAGCATCGCTGTACCTCTGCCGCCGCCACACCACACAAATTCAGGAGTGGAACAGTTAGAGGAAAAGTATAATAGAAACATGTGAACAACTTGTGCATTTTTTGCCCACTCCTAGTTTTGGCTTACACTGATGCAAAATACTGACCAAATACTGAACGTGTGAACGTGACCTTATGGGGAGTCTGGCTGTGTCTGGCACCCGGCTTCACAGTTGCATTTTCTCGTGCAAGCTGCTTACTCTGCATTGAGGTTTTAGAATGTCAGTACAGAAAAAAGTTTGGTCCACTAGGATGATTGATGTCTATTTGCAGCCAGAATTAGTTAAGGGAGAAAAGTCTGAATGATTGTTTTAATTCATAGCTCCCAACCGTCCCTCATTGTGCGGGACTGTCCCGGTTTTCAGCCTTCGCCCCGCTGTCCAGCACGGGACGCTCTGATCCTGCAGACAGCAGGAGATTAGAAGCAGCCGACACGCCCCCTTGTGTTAAGCCATGCCCCGGGCCCTTACCCTTCCGTATGGCTACCTGCTTTCTGCGCACAGGACCTGTGATGAGGTCACAGGAGGGGAGGAGTCAGGGGTCACATGATCGGGACCTCTGTGGATTGCAGGACTCGGCTGTGCTGGTTGCCAACTTGCCACATGGTGCTGCAGGAGGTAAGTAATGTCTTGTGTGGGGTCAGGAGGTGTACAGTGTGGATGTAGCAGAGCCATGTGTGTACGAGGTGTATGGAGCGGAGCCATATGTGTATGAGGTGTATAGAGTGGAGCCGTGTGTGTATGAGGTGTATGGAGCGGAGCCGTGTGTGTATGAGGTGTATGGAGCGGAGCCGTTTGTGTATGAGGTGTATGGAGCGGAGCCGTGTATGTATGAGGTGTATGGAGTGGAGCCGTGTGTATGAGGTGTATGGAGCGGAGCCGTGTGTGTGCGCGAGGTGTATGGAGCGGAGCCGTGTGTGTATGAGGTGTATGGAGCAGAGCCGTGTGTGTATGAGGTGTATGGAGCGGAGCCGTTTGTGTATGAGGTGTATGGAGTGGAGCCAAATGTGTACGAGGTGTACGGAGCGGAGCCGTGTGTGTAAAGTGTGCGGTCATTATACAGTATGGAGCATCATGTGTGGTCATTATACAGTATGGAGCATCACGTGCGGTCATTATACAGTGTGGAGCATCATGTGCGGTCATTATACAGTATGGGGCATCATGTGTAGTCATTATACAGTATGGAGCATCATGTGCAGTCATTATACAGTATGGAGCCTCATGTGCAGTCATTATACAGTATGGAGCATCATGTGCGGCCAATATACAGTATGGGGCATCATGTGCAGTTATTATACAGTATGGAGCATCATGTGCAGCCATTATACAGTATGGAGCATCATGTGCGGTCATTATACAGTATGGAGCATCATGTGCGGTCATTATACAGTATGGAGCATCATGTGCAGTCATTATACAGTATGGAGCATCATGTGCGGTCATTATACAGTGTGGAGCATCATGTGCAGTCATTATACAGTATGGAGCATCATGTGCGGTCATTATACAGTATGGAGCATCATGTGCGGTCATTATACAGTATGGAGCATCATGTGCGGTCATTATACAGTGTGGAGCATCACGTGCGGTCATTATACAGTGTGGAGCATCATGTGCAGTCATTACACAGTATGGAGCATCATGTGCGGTCATTATACAGTATGGAGCATCATGTGCGGTCATTATACAGTGTGGAGCATCACGTGCGGTCATTATACAGTGTGGAGCATCATGTGCAGTCATTACACAGTATGGAGCATCATGTGCGGTCATTATACAGTATGGAGCATCATGTGTGGCCATTATACAGTATGGAGCATCATGTGCGGCCAATATACAGTATTGAGCATCATGTGTGGTCATCATACAGTATGGAGCATCATTTGTGGCCATTATACAGTATGGAGCACTGTGTGGCCATATTTTTTTGTTTATAATTATTGTATATGAAACAGTGTGATCAGCAGTGCTAAATGGGTGTGGTTGGGACGTGGATATGGGTGTGACTAATTATGAATGGGTGTGGTCAGAGGAGTGGCCTAAAATTTGCCGCGGCGCGCGTTGCGTGCCACAAACTTTGTCCCTCTTTCCCATCTTCAAAAGTTGGGAGGTATGTTAATTGTCCCCTGCTCTTGGTTGCTTTTTCTGTTTCTCTACACATTGAATTACCATGGTAGCATGGTGCGCACCAGTGAGATCTCGATCCCCTTTGTTTAGGCCATTTCAGGCAACCCAGAGCCTGAGTATTCAGGTAGTTGATGTACTATACACTACTCTATATCACTTTTGATATTTCACTACAGTGAGTCACCTGAGATACCAACTCTGCTACATTGATTAGAAAGGATAACACTTAACTCTGCTACACCCCTGTGCCCTACTACTTTACTACAGTGAACTTCCTAACATTCCCAGCTATGCTACTTCACTTAGCACTGCTAAAACACTGAGCTCTGCTACATCACTGGGCTTTACTACTTCATTACAGTGAATCACCTGACATATCAAGCTCTGCTATGCTACAGAGCTCTGCTACATCACTCAACTCTTCTACATTGCTGTGCTCTACTACTTCACAATGGTGAGTCTTCTGATGTCCCAGTTCTGCAACACTGCTGGGCTCTGCTACAAGACTTAAGTTTGTTATATTACTGAACTTTTACTTTAGTCACATGAATTTTTCAGCACTGCTACATCAACAAATCTACAATGCGGTTATCTCAACTCTGCTTCTTTGGACTCCGTTTTCTGAGCTCCAACTTCTTTGTTGTCCACTACTTTTATCCTCCGGTTGCAATCCAGACAGTTCAGCCTCCATTACTTTCTTTTGTACAAAGTTATGTGTCAATAACCACTGATCCAAACCAAGGGCTTGGAGAATCAACCTCACCATAGACATAACATATTACACTTTTTTCTCACACTTCTTGGGTCATCCTCCTGTTTGTAACCCAGCTATATTATCTTATAATCTTATACATTTAATGTTTTATGCTTTGGTTAAGTACATGTATACAGTTTTCACCTTTTTCTGCATTACCTTCTTGTCACTGCAGCCTGTACATCACTACCGATCAGAAGGCGTCAAGAAAAAGAGATCAATTCACCGGAATTCCCTTGATGTTCCTAGAGGTGAAGCAACGCGAGCATGCGGGAGCGCAAATGAAGTGTGAGCTGCTAAATGAACTGTACGAGAGCGAAGGAGAGACGAGAAGCAATTAACAAATCAATCAAAATATAACTTCAAGGTTCATTAATGTTAAGCATGTTGATGCAGAAATTATCATAAATTATCACAAACATTGAAAACAAATAGTTCATTGGCTTCACGAATAACTGCAAACTGGTGGTGAATCAGATCCACACAATGACACTATGACAATACTGGACCTGATTCAAGAACAGGACTGGACTTGTAGGCAGGGCCAGAACAAAGCATTTTGGTACCCTTGGCAGATGAAGCCAATGGCTGGTTGTTCTGGTGCAGTATTCATGTAGTGATGATGATTCTAGTGATACATTCATCACCAGAACCATCATCAGTACATGAATATGAAGACAAATCCATAATCAGTACATAATTAGGGCACCAGAGTAATCAATAGTACATGAATATGGCACCAGAAATATCATCAGTAAATAAATACATCACAAGAACCACCATCAGTACATGAATGTCACCAGAACCACAATCAGTACATAAATACATCACCAGAACCATCATTACTACATGAATACATCACTAGATCCACCATCAGTACATGAATACATCAACAGACCCACCATCAGTATTTGACTAAATCAACTAAACCACTATCGGTAAATTAATACGCTACCAGAACCTCCATCAGTACATGAATACGTCACCAGAACCACCATAAACACATAACCAGAACCAAGAGGACTTGAATACAAGAACCAAGCTTTGGACAACAAACTATTGTAATATCAAGTAAGCCCCATAAACAATTGTATAGCATGAACCTACAACCCTATGACTCCCAGTATGTGCTTAACAATGATAAGGAGATACTGGGAGTTGTTATTAACAGCCATCATTAGGAACCACAGTATTGATGAGAATTAGTCAGTACCACAAATAAACATTTACACCCAGGTACTTTATAGATTACATATTCTCTGGAGTTGTCTCTTTATATTCATCTCCATCTTGTCTAGATGCCATGATGACTTTTCACATCCACAGCCCTGCTCTGCAGACCTCCCTTTTCTTCAGTCTTTTGCAGCACATCCCAAAAAGGTGCCCTGAAAAATTATTATTATTATTATTTATTGTTATTGCACCATTTATTCCATGGCGCTTTACATGTGAGGAGGGGTATACATAATAAAAACAAGTACAATAATCTTAAACAGTACAAGTCACATCTGGTACAGAAGGAGAGAGGACCCTGCCCGCGAAGGCTCACAATCTACAAGGGATTGGTGTGCAGCGCCCCAGAGTCCTGGTCATTGCAGTACTGTGGCTCCACCGCTAAGGGGGGCTATGGTACGTCTGATGGCACTGAAGGAGTTCATCTGACCAGGTATCACATACACCAATACATTTCACAGTCGGGCCTCCAGGGGGAGCTAAGGGTGCTATTTATTAGGCCACTCCTCACCGTGTGGGTAAACTGGGGGTCAGGCAGGAAGTTAGTCAGAAAGCTGACTGGGTTGGAACCAGGCAACACCTTGTGGCAGAGGGTGTTGTGGGGGAAGATTCGGTAGGGTCCCTGCCAGGTTTGGGACCCTGACAGAGGCCTGGCTACAAGAAAGAACGTCATGGGACCGTGCCTGCTCAGCATAGCGGCGGTGCCCTAAGAAAGGAACAGAAGCGAGATATATTGTGCTGAGTGAGAAACGAGATCAAAGCAAGAGGAGAAATACCAGTAGGAGTCGTGCTGTAAGATCGAGGCAACATCCTACTGAGGCGCACAACCGGCGGCCGGAACGCCGAGGAAGTATTTATATATCTAGCTCCAAGCAATACTTCAAACCAATGGCAGGACAGTCAGTCTCAGGCGGGCTGTCTCACATACATCACCTATGAAGACATGGGGGGCGCACTAGGAGAGGGGCGACTCTAGGGTCCCGGAAGAGCTCCGAGCCTACTCGTCATACGGGTGCCGTCCTAACCAGAACGTCAGGGAGGGATGGAGGATAAGAACATCATCCGAACTAGTTGTGAGGGAACATCAGAAACAGACACAACAGTTGTGGGGTACTATCCCGTAAGCACAGCAGGGGAGGACCACAACACATAGCGCTAGCGGGAAGGCACAGATTTCCACCTGCAAAGAGAACTCTGTAGGTGCCATTGGGCCGGCCGTACTTGCGTAGCCTGGTGAACCGTATTCCGGACTGAGGACCCAGAGATCTTCAGTAAAGAGGTAAAGAGACTGCAACCTGGTGTCCTCGTTATTTACTGCACCGCACCACCACCACCATCTACATCTATCAGATACTGTGCGCCCTTCGGCAGGGTCACGGACCAGGGCCTCGCCACCGTGACAACCCCAGAGCAGAGACTCAGAGGCCCGGTACCGGGTACCCCTCGGCCCTGCGGCAGTGGGGCACTACAACTTGGCGTCACAAACAGGATCTACTTAAGCCTGAAGAATCAGGTCATGTGTGCCTTGGAACTGTGATTCACTGTGCTTGGACTGTACTTTATTGCAAAGACTGTGTGTTGCCATTTACCGCCAAAAGTTCCCGTCAAAAGTCGCCGCCATTGCAGTGTCACAGGGAGCGCAGAGGAAGAAGAAGGGCGTGCCATGGGAGGAGACTACCAAAGCGGCGCCAGGAGTGGCGACCGCCCCCTCCGACTCCTGCTGCAAGAGGACGACCTACCCAGCAGCAGAGGAGAACCGCCCCCTGACTTGCAACGGCGGGAACGAGGTGAAGAAGGAGCCCGACCTCGGAGACATGGCGGAGCTAGGTGCATGCGTTGCCGCCGAATGCCCGACAGCGACGACGAGCAGCAGGTGCCCGAGCAACAGCGAGGTGATCCCGGCCTGCCCTTACCCATCAGAGACGGACTCGCGCCACCGTCAGTGGAGGAGCCGAGCCTACCTATCCCAGCCACGGAACCATGGAGGGCGGAGCCACATCAAGAGGTGACTCCGGAGGAGCCGCGGTCCGGGCTGCAGCCGATTCCAGTGTCCTTGTTAACGGAACAGATCGACATCGGTGGAATCACATCAGGCGCAGGTATGGAAGGCACCCCTGCTCCCCCGACCGATCCGGCTCCCCTGACCGATCCCGCTCCTGGGACCGCTCCTCACCCCAGCAATAATCGTTTTTTCTCGGTGGAGCGGGTGATCCTCACCTCTAACGCGATGGGGAAGCCAGTGCCTCCACTACCAACCAAGATGGGAGAACCCATAGACGTGGGCCCAGACGGGGTGATCCTCTGGTGGGACACCCCCTGGACCGGGCCGGATGGAGCCCGGGAGGACGGCCTCACCCTTGCCGTGCTCACTTGGGAGCAATATAAGCAGTGTCTAATCCACCACTGGAAGGATCGAGACGAGGTCGAACAACATGATACACAACGTAGAAAGTCTGCGCACGGCAGGAAAGACATGGTAAAGCGGGGAACTGTGCTGGCCTACCACCCGAAGAGGGAATGGGGCTCCATACAGGAACCGGGACTACCAACTGATGTCTTTGTTACTAGTTACAATGTGAAAACCCCCTGCTGCAGTCGAGATGGTGACCCATTACAAAGGGGGGATCAGGTGACCTACACCCGTCATCGGAATGCACAAGGATGGTGCGCCCGGAACGTTCGACGGTATGAGCCTGAGAGAGCGCCACCTGTTGCCCCGATCATGACTGATCCCGATTTGCCAGATCTTGTTACTATCACCACCGTACGCCTTGTAGCGGCTACTGAACTTGCGAGCAGGATTAGCCTTCAAATCCAGATACCGGCTGATCTGATGGCATCTGAGAGACCAACTACCAGCACAGGTGCTGCATCGGCCGGGGATCAAAAACCACCTTCGGCATCAAAAGAGTAAGATCTTAAAACTCTTAAAGGGATCCCTTTGTTGACCCGGGATCCCTATTGTTTCTGTTGTTTGGTTTTGTTTTTCTACCTTTTTGTTCCATTATCAAGAACTGCTGGGATCATGAACAGTGCATGATACGAACTGCTTGTAAATAGTTTGCACCTTCTTAAAGGTGCTCCCTACTGGTTTTACTTAAAGAAAGTAATAATGCTGATATGTAAGAGTTAAATGTAACTAACTAGTTAATTGTAAGAAAGGTTCAATAATGTTGAAAGAAAAATGAGGACAGAAAGTGAACCCGTATGGGGTTATTCAGTGAGTCCTCTTAGGAGTCATGTAGGGATGGCTCAGTGATTTCAAACTGAAAGTAAATGTTATGTTCTATACTGTGTATAGTAGTGGAAGGACAGTAGGCCCGGGCTGAAAAGGGCGGTCCTGTAAAGAAAGGAGAGGCAGTAGGTCTGGAGCATCTAGGACAGGCGGTCCTGCAGATTTAAAGAAGGAGTATGAAGTTAATTGCCTTATAATGTGTTATAAGAAGGTCTTTAGTGGATTTAGAGTGTACATCCTTAAAGGCAATGTTAAATTATTGTTCAACAATTTTGCACTTAGTAGAATACCCGGTTGGGTAAAGGAAAGTTAGTTATAGCATGTTGCTATAATATTTGACCATGTTTTGTAACGTTCAAGTGCCCTCACCTCCCATAAAGGGAAGCCTGTTTAAATATGCTTACTGTTATTGCACTCACAGAAATTGTATGTCTTTTTGCTGACATGTATTGTTGTTTTCTTCCCAGTCCCGGAGTACTGGATTTAACCGGGGGGGAGTGCAGCGCCCCAGAGTCTTGGTCGTTGCAGTACTGTGGCTCCGCCGCTAAGGGGGGGCTATGGTACGTCTGATGGCACTGAAGGAGTTCATCTGACCAGGTATCACATACACCAATACATTTCACAGTCGGGCCTCCAGGGGGAGCTAAGGGTGCTATTTATTAGGCCACTCCTCACCGTGTGGGTAAACTGGGGGTCAGGCAGGAAGTTAGTCAGAAAGCTGACTGGGTTGGAACCAGGCAACACCTTGTGGCAGAGGGTGTTGTGGGGGAAGATTCGGTAGGGTCCCTGTCAGGTTTGGGACCCTGACAGAGGCCTGGCTACAAGAAAGAACGTCACGGGACCGTGCCTGCTCAGCATAGCGGCGGTGCCCTAAGAAAGGAACAGAAGCGAGATATATTGTACTGAGTGAGAAACGAGATCAAAGCAAGAGGAGAAATACCAGTAGGAGTCGTGCTGTAAGATCGAGGCAACATTCTACTGAGGCGCACAACCGGCGGCCGGAACGCCGAGGAAGTATATATATCTAGCTCCAAGCAATACTTCAAACCAACGGCAGGACAGTCAGTCTCAGGCGGGCTGTCCCACATACATCACCTATGAAGACATGGGGGGCGCACTAGGAGAGGGGCGACTCTAGGGTCCCGGAAGAGCTCCGAGCCTACTCGTCATACGGGTGCCGTCCTAACCAGAACATCAGGGAGGGACAGAGGAGAAGAACATCATCCGAACGAGTTGTGAGGGAACATCAGAAACAGACACAACAGTTGTGGGGTACTATCCCGTAAGCACAGCAGGGGAGGACCACAACACATAGCGCTAGCGGGAAGGCACAGATTTCCACCTGCAAAGAGAACTCTGTAGGTGCCATTGGGCCGGCCGGACTTGCGTAGTCTGGTGAACCGTATTCCGGACTGAGGACCCAGAGATCTTCAGTAAAGAGGTAAAGAGACTGCAACCTGGTGTCCACGTTATTTACTGCACCGCACCACCACCACCATCTACATCTATCAGATACTGTGCGCCCTTCGGCAGGGTCACGGACCGGGGCCTCGCCACCGTGACAACCCCAGAGCAGAGACTCAGAGGCCCGGTACCGGGTACCCCTCGGCCCTGCGGCAGTGGTGCGCTACAGATGAGGATACAGTAGGCGAGGATAGAGCTGGTCATGCAGCGGTTTGGTTGATCGGTGGTTACTGCAGGTTGTAGGCTTGTCGGAAGAGGTGGGTCTTTAGGCTAACAATGTTATTAAAATGCCCTCTGCATAAAAATATCTGTCCATATTATGACCCTAAATAAGCTTCCTATGGTAAGTGGCCTCCACTCTGTCTAACTGATAATCTGATGGACCGCGGCCTATACCATGGCTGTCCCATCTCTAATTTTCCGTTTTACTTTCTATATCTCCACACTGTCCCCCCACCATGCTAACCCCTCTCCTCTCCATATTGTGCCTCCATTTCACTGTCCCCTCATATTGCCTCATATGATGGTCACCTCACCACAGTCGCCCCTATGGTATTATATCCACAACAAACCCCCAGTATATAGTATGGTCAACACCAGAGCCCCCCATATATAGTATGATGTTCACCACAGCCCCCCATTAATAATATGATATTCAAAACAGCCCACAAGCATACTATGATCCCCACAACATGCTATACAGGATTATGACATACAAACAACACCCCAAGCAATATAATATTCACCACAGTTCCCTATCCAGTATGGTCACCACAGCTCCCAGTATAATGACCTCCAAAGCCCCATATACAGTATGGTCACCACAGCTTCTCATATACGTTGTTGTCTCCCCTTCACAACGTCTCATTTCATGGCCCAAATGGACATCCCCTCATTTTATGGCCCCCTGCACAGCCCCTCATTTCATGTCACCCCTGCACTGGCTTTTCATTTTTTGCCCTCTGCACAGTCCCTCATTTTAGGCCCCGATCATTTTATTTCCTCATCTGCATAGTCCTTCATTTTATTCCCCCTCTACACCAGCACAGCCCCTCAGCTTATTCCCCCATCAGCACAGCCCCTCACCTCCTTTTATACCACCATCAGCACAGCCCCTCACCTCATTTTATAGCACCATCAGCACAGCCCCTCACCTTTTATACTGCCACCAGCACAGCCCCTCACCTCATTTTATACCGCCATCAGCACAGCTCTTCACCTCATTTTATACCTCCATCAGCACAGCCCCTCACCTCATTTTGTACCTCCATCAGCACAGCCCCTCACCTCATTTTTTACCTCCATCAGCACAGCCCCTCATCTCATTTTATAGCGCCATCAGCACAGCCCCTCACCTTATTTTATAGTGCCATCAGCACAGCCCCTCACCTCATTTTATACCGCCATCAGCACAGCCCCTCATCTCATTTTATACCGCCATCAGCACAGCCCCTCACCTCATTTTATACCGCCATCAGCACAGCTCTTCATCTCCTTTTATACCGCCATCAGCACAGCCCCTCACCTCATTTTGTACCTCCATCAGCACAGCCCCTCACCTCATTTTATAGCGCCATTAGCACAGCCCCTCACCTCATTTTATACCATCAGCACAGCCCCTCATCTCATTTTATACCGCCATCAGCACAACCCCTCACCTCATTTTATACCTCCATAAGCACAGCCACAAACCTCATTTTATAGCGCCATCAGCACAGCCCCTCACCTCATTTTATACCGCATCAGCACAGCCCCTCACCTCATTTTATACCGCCATCAGCACATCCCCTCACCTTATTTTACACAGCCATCAGCACAGCCCCTCACCTCATTTTGTGCCTCCATCAACACAGCCCCTCACCTCATTTTTTACCTCCATCAGCACAGACCCTCACCTTATTTTATAGCGCCATCAGCACAGCCCCTCTTCTCATTTTATACCGACATCAGCACAGCCCCTCATCTCTTTTTATACCGCCATCAGCACAACCCCTCACCTCATTTTACACAGCCAACAGTACAGCCCCTCACCTCATTTTATACCTCCATCAGCACAGCCACACACCTCATTTTATAGCGCCATCAGCACAGCCCCTCACCTCACTTTATACTGCCATCAGCACAGGCCCTCACCTCATTTTGTACCTCCATAAGCACAACCCCTCACCTCATTTTATACCTCCATCAGCACAGCCACACACCTCATTTTATAGCGCCATCAGCACAGCCCCTCACCTCACTATATACTGCCATCAGCACAGGCCCTCACCTCATTTTGTACCTCCATCAGCACAGTCCCTCACCTTATTTTTTAGCGCCATCAGCACAGCCCCTCATCTCCTGTTATACCACCATCAGCACAGCTCTTCACCTCCTTTAATATCGCCATCAGCACAGCCCCTCACCTCACTTTATACTGCCATCAGCACAGGCCCTCACTTCATTTTATAGCACCATCAGCACAGTCCCTCACCTTATTTTTTAGCGCCATCAGCACAGCCCCTCACCTCCTTTTATACCACCATCAGCACAGCTCTTCACCTCCTTTTATATCGCCATCAGCACAGCCCCTCACCTCATTTTATACCGCCATCAGCACAGCTCTTCACCTCCTTTTATATCGCCATCAGCACAACCACTCACCTCATTTTGTACCTCCATCAGCACAGCCCCTCACCTCATTTTATACTGCCATCAGCACAGACCCTCACCTCATTTTGTACCTCCATCAGCACAGCCCCTCACCTCATTTTATACTGCCATCAGCACAGACCCTCACCTCATTTTGTACCTCCATCAGCACAGCCCCTCACCTCATTTTATACCGCCGTCAGTGAAGCGATGGCCGGGGGACCACCACGGTGCAGGAAGACTACTGTACACAAGATGAGGTGCAAACAACAAAGGGTAGATTTATTGGGAGGCAAGGAATGAAGTGGGTGAGGAAGATGCAAACAGGGGTATACAATGGCAAGAGACACTTTACAAGAGTTATAAACTTTATCTTGTCCATAAAATAGCACGGTGCTCCAACTATTACAGACTCAGAATATGTCTCACAAGCAAATTTAAACAATAAACAAATAACGATGCTACTCTACATATAACCTTAAAAAAAAAAAAAAAAAAAAAAAAAAAAAACTTCATGGAATACATACCAGTCACCAATAAAATAATGTTCCCAGATTGGGTTTAAATATCAAAGAGGTAATGGGACTGAATAGGACCATGATGGACAAACTGCAGATTCATTGAGAACAACCTACTCATAAAACACAATCATAGGTCCAGATAAATACAAATTACAAAAAATCTTTATTAATTACAACAGGTAAAACATAGCAGCCAGGAGGTTCTCCGTGCCATACCCAACACGTACAAAAAGGACAGGAGTGGGTGTGTACATTTATATAAATACCACCAACATAGAGGAAGACCGTATATAATACATATCAATGGATCAATATAGCTGTTTGTATTTTAATGCTAACTAATCATTCACAATCATTAGAACAAATATATGCAATATACATACCAGTCGCTGTAAATGCACAAGTGTGCAGACACCCCACACCCGTCCACCCCGACGCGCGTTTCGGCGAATGCCTTTCTCAAGGGGTGTGCAGACTTAATCCCGGGTCAGATATATATACACAAAGAAGGCCGGAAATCATTGCACATACCCTCCACAGCGTCATAAACCGTCATCGGCGATACACATGGTCGCACACCATCGGAAGTACACGGGCCCATGTAGTCCAGGGGCGGTAACACCGCGAAAGCCGAAAACCGGAAGTGACATATGGAGGGCATGGCGCGGTCAGCATAAAGCATCTAGGCATGCGCAGATCGTTCTGCGCGGCCATCTTACTGAAGACCATGCACAGATCAAACCGTGCGGCCATCATATTAGAGACCATATATGAATACTACTTATATATAATATAATACAGCGGCCATTTCAGTAAGGACATTCTCATGATCCCGCATGGTATACCCAACGAACATCTAACAAAAAACGTAAGTACAAAATATAATGTTCAAAAGTATCCATGCAGAATCATAGCAGGAGAGTTGGAACAAATATGACTCGCCTCACCAAAACCATGCCCAGATATACCCCAGCATGACACAATTAATATACAAATTCCAGCCTAATACAAATTGTGACACACTCATAGGTAGGCCCAAAATAATCTATAGCAACCAATGTCTGGGGAGACACTACAAAGATCACACAGACACCATATTACTAATAGTGCGATAACCAATGGACCACATACAGCAATTATACAGATATTTAACCCCAAAAGTAATACATGAATAGCACATCCAAGAGGGACAAGCAAATACCACCATGGTGGCAGATATCACAATTATAAACATAGTTACAAAAACAATCAATGATGATAATATTTACATATCCACCAGCCACATATACATATCCATAGATATACATATACATATATGCACATGCATACATACATATACTTATACACCCCCCATCCCTTACCATGTGCTTACATAGACATACAAATATATAAAAATAAAAATAAATGCACATCCCCGTATATTCAGATATAATGTTAGGGGTCCAAAATATCCATCACAATGCACATAGTCCAGATGAATCGCATATAACTTGTGTATCCTCCCATTGATAACAGTATCATCTTCTGCAGGACTTGGCCATATTCCATAGTAACTATGTCTTCTCATAGTGTTCACCAGACAAATCGCCCACCTTCATGTGTCACAAACAGTAATACTAAAAGAAGATAAAAACCCATTAAAATCCACAAAAATAAAAAACATGCGGAAGTATGTACAGAGAATAGGACAGCAACAACCAGTGGACTACAAATATGGAGCAAAAGATATATTTTCGTTCAAGCCATCAGGCTGAACAGTTTGAAGGCGCCATATCCACTGCGTTTCAAGTCTCCCAAGTTTCTTGGACAGTTGGCCACCCCTAATATTAATCTTCAAAGCATCAATCCCCCTGACCCTCAAAAGTGCCGCATTGCATCCATGAAAATCCCTAAAGTGTCTGGGCAGGGTTTTAAGCATGGATCCATCCGTGTGGCCAGAGGCCGCCTGTATCCCCAAAACGTGTTCCCTAATGCGGACCTTAAACTGGCGACTAGTAGTAAGGCCTACATAAATAAGTCCGCAGGGACATGTAGCATAATATATCACGTAACGTGTAGTACACGTAATATGCTGTCTGATGGAAAACAACCTAGTACCCTTCGAATTAGAGAAGGAGTTGCATCTTTCCACGTTAGGGCAGGCGACACAGCGGCCACACGGACCACATCCAGGCCCAGGTGTGAATCTATCCAAGAAGGTCAGGGGATGTTGATTCACATGATGACTACAGACCAAATGGTCCCTAAGATTCTTGGCACGCCTGAATGTTACAGGGGGTCGATCCGGAAGAAATTTCTTAATGGTGGAATCCACCATCAATATGGGCCATGCTTTTTCCAGAATCTGACGCACCTGGTCAGATCTTGAACTAAAGGTGGTAATAAACCTAATTTTCCCGTTACTCTCACTCCCATTATGATCCGGGGCCCCATATATTAAGTTCTTACGCGGGGTGTGCTTTGCTCTCAAATACGCTTTTTTAATGGATCTACCACTATATCCGCGCTCTCTAAACCGCATCTGTAACTCATCAGTTCTTTTAAAAAAAAACCCTATCGGTGGAGCAGATCCGTCTAAGCCGGAGGAACTGCCCCACCGGGATGGATCCAATCATGTGTCTCGGATGTCCCGAGGTAGCATGTAACAAGGTGTTGGTGGATGTTTTTTTGCGGAAAATATCCGTATTTAACGTCCCCGAAGGGTCCCTGTTAATCGTCACGTCCAAAAAATCAACTGATTCAGTATCAGAAACAAAAGTAAGATGAATATTACGATCGTTGCTGTTCAGGAGAAACATGAATTGCTTCAGGTCAACGGATGTGCCCTGCCAGATGAAGAAGATATCATCAATATACCGTGTCCACAACGGGACACGGTCGATTGATCCCTGTTCATCTGACAGGAGGAGGTCCCTCTCCCACAGCCCCAGGAAAAGACCGGCATAGGCAGGCACAAAGGCCGCTCCCATTGCGGTCCCCTGGAGCTGCAGGAAGAAGGACCCTTTGAATACAAAAAAATTGTGGGTGAGGGTGAATTCTAGAAGTTCCAGCAGAAGCGCTCTCATGCCCATGGAAAGTGACGATGTTTCAAGAAAAAATCTTATGTCACTAATCCCATCTCCGTGCCTGATATTGGTATAGAGAGACTCAACGTCTGCTGAAACCAATAGAGAATCACCCTCCAAACACAATCCGTCGACCCTACGTAAGAGGTCCCCAGTATCCTTGAGGAAGGATGGAAGGCTGGTAACAAGTGGCTGCAGATGGAAATCTATCCACCTGTTGACATTCTCCAGCAGGTTCCCTCTACCAGATATAATTGGTCTCCCAGGTGGGGACTGGAGGCCTTTATGGATTTTAGGGAGTAAATATAATGTTGGTATTGTTGGTTCCTTAACTATCAGGGCCTCTGCAAGATCCTTGGTGATATGGTGGTGCGCATGGCTTTCTGTCAGCTCTGTGAAGCGTGGTCTTCTCCTTGCTTCTGGATCCTAGGGATGCTCCTGGAAACTGTAAGTCCCTTTCTCTGTATCTTCGTGGCTTCACAAACTAGCACCAAACAGCCACCTTTGCTGTACCCGGAAAAGTCTTGCAAATCTCACAAGTACACTCCGTCCCAGGCTGTGGGACCTTTCTTGTAGCAAACAGCACAAAGTTCTCTCAGTAGCAGCTTCAGCTCACACACACAGTTCAGGCTCAACTCCTCCCCTAATTCTAGAGCAGCTCATCTTCACAGTCTATAGCAGGGGGAAGCAGAACATTCCATCACACCAGACAAGGGGATGCTGTCTCTTAAAGTGGCAGCGTGTTACTGTCCATAACAGCACCACCCTCTTACACGCCTCCCTTAATGATGGTCGTCCTCGGCCATCACAGAATCAAGGTTGAAGCGTAATGAAGGAACGTGCAATGCAGAAACAGCACCTATAGAGGAGGCAACAAAGGTGTAAAAACAGACAGAGCACACTGTTCTACATATCGGACTGGTGGAACCCCTGCATTAGACCTCTGGGATCTCCAAAGCTCTTGGCTGTCAGGCAAGGCTTGACTATCTTCCAGAGGAACACTTGTTGCAGGAGACATTGTGAGCTCTTGTCTGGTCTCGTCCTCGCATGGCGGTACTGGTACATCCATGGGATTACCGTCTCTGTGCGGCTGAGGACCCCCTACTGTGTCAGGGACGGTCCACCACTCATCATCGATTTCACCATCAGGCATGACAGATTCAGGAAGTGGAGTGGCCCCTTCAGGCGACAATGTCATAGAACAGACCTCAGACCGGCAAGGCCGCAGCATATTTCTGTGAAGTACTCTTGGGGCAGATGCCCCATTCTCAATCTGTACCTTGTAGACAGGGCTGTTAGCATACACTCGCTCGATAACCTTGTACGGCTGTACTTCCCATCTCTCACTTAGTTTTCCCTTAGGGCATTTCTCTCTGACTAATACTCAGTCTCCAGGTTGGAGCGGTAACTCTTGAGTCGGTTTGCGGCCCCTATGTTCTTTTTCTTGCAGCTGCTGACCCGCCAACCGCCGTATCGTTTGCAATCGTTGCCGATGCTCTTTCACCCATGAGGTGACAGTTCCCTCCATCAGCTCCTCTGGCTGTTCCAAATTCAGCTCAATGATCTCTCGTCCAGCTCTTCCAAACAACAGTAGATAGGGGGTATAACCCGTGGTGGAGTGGACCCGATTGTTGTAGGTCCAGACCAATTCTGGCAGATAGTCTGGCCAACACGCCTTCTTATCCTCCTCCAACATTTTCAGCATTTGAAGTAAGGTTCTGTTGAAGCGTTCACAAGCTCCGTTGCCTTGAGGGTGGTAAGGGGTGGTCTGGGACCGCTCGATGCCATACATGCGATACAATTCTTCCATCACCTTGCCTTGGAAACATGCGCCTTGGTCGGAGTGGATGCGCTTTGGGCACCCATACACCCGGATGTAGTCTTGACAGATGGCTCGTGCCACCGATTCCGCAGTCTGATCTCTAGTGAGTGACTACTGCGAACTTAGAGAAATGATCGGTCATCACCAAACAGTATTGCAGCCCCCGAGCCGAGTGTCCCACGAGGAGATAGTCGATCATCAAGACTTCTAGCGGTTCCTTAGTTTGTATGGTCTGGATGGGTGCCCTCTGTTCAGTACTCTTAATGAGGTCACATACTCGACATTGCCGGCAAACCTCTTCCACCACAAGCTCCAACCAGGGGCAATACACATACCGCTGTAACCATTGGTAGGTCTTTGTGGGGCCGAAGTGCGCTCCAAATTTGTGGGCTTCTTTAGCTACTTCTTGAGCCATTCTTCCTGGGATGACCACTTGCCACCTTACTTCCATATCTTTTGGATGTTGCCTCTTATGATATAGCACTGACTCTCGCACTTCCAGTCTATCCCACTGGTGCAACACACTCCTCATTTCAGAGTCCAGATCATCTATCTCTTGTTTGCCAGGCTTCCGCTTTTGCGTTACTCACCATTTCATCTGTCTCAGCCCTTCATCTTCATCCTGAACGTGTCTCCATTCCTCATTGGTTCTCCCCAGGGACCGGGGTAATGCGCAGGCCTCCCTTCTTGACTGGGCCGCAACCATTGGAGGCTTAAACTTACGAAAGTCTGGGGTTTCCTCCTCTTCGAGTTGCTCATCCAGATCCCCCACTGGAGTCTCCACAGTCACTCTTGACAGCCCATCAGCACTTGTGTTTTCGGTAGCAGAGCGATAACGGATGGTAAAGTCGAACTTGGCTAGGCGAGCCACCCACCGTTGTTCTAAGGCCCCCAATTTAGCATTCTCAAGGTGGGCCAGGGGATTATTCTCTGTTCAAACTTGAATCTTGGTACCTGTCAGGAAGCCTGCAAACTTTTCTGTCATGGCCCACACCAGGGCCAGGAGCTCTAACCGGAAGGAGCTGTAATTGTGAGGGTTTCTTTCGCTGTCTTGCAGGGACCTGCTGGCATACCCGATGACTCTCTCATGTCCATCCTGTATCTGAGAAAGTACTGCACCGAGTCCATGAAGGCTACCATCTGTGTACAACAGGAATGGTTGATCGAAGTCTGCGTAGGCCAAAATCGGGGCCGAGGTAAGGGCATTCTTTATAGCCTGGAAGGCCTCGTCTTGTCCCTGTGCCCAGGGGATGCGCTGGGTCTTCGGCACTCCAGCGGTCCCCCTCAGCAACTCATTGAGAGGACCTGCCACCTTTGCAAAGTCTTTAGCAAACCGGCGGTAGTACTCAGCGAGTCCCAGGAAGGCCTGGAGTTCTCTCACTGTTCGAGGGACTGGCCACTTCTGGATAGCAGCCACTTTTTCTGGCGAGGGCAGAACTCCATCTTGTGACACTATGTGGCCTAGGTACTCGATCTCTCTCTTGAAGAGGTGGCACTTCTTTGGCTTCACCTTCAGGTTACGGGCCCGCAGTCTTTCGAGTACCTGTCCAAGCCGGGCAAGGTGGTCTTCGAATGAGGCTGAAAACACAATGATGTCATCCAGATAGATCAGGGTAGCCTCAAAATTTAAGTCTCCCAAACACTTTTCCAACAGCCGTTGAAAGGTGCCTGGAGCATTGGAGAGCCCAAAGGGCATCCAGTTAAACTCGAACAGCCCCATAGGGAGGATGAAGGCGTTTTTCTCTCTGTGTTTCTCTGCCACGGCTACTTGCCAGTATCCGCTTGCTAGGTCCAGGGTGGAGAAGTACTTGGCTTTCCCCAATGCTGTCAAGGATTCCTCAATGTGGGGCAACGGATACGAGCCTCGAATAGTGCAGGCACTGAGTTTCCTGTAATCTACACAGAACAGGATGGTCCCATCCTTTTTCTTGATGAGCACCACCGGGGCTGCTCAAGGGCTCTGACTACTCTGCACCACTCCTGAATCCAGCATCTGCCTCAGTAATGTTTTCACCTCTTGATACATCTTGGGCAGGATCTGCCGGTATCGTTCTCGAATTAGACGAGCTTCCCCAGTCGGTATCTCATGCGTGATGGCTTCAGTACAGCCGAAATCTTCGGCGTGATGGGCGAATGTGGCCTGATTTTCCCACAGCATAGTTTCTATTGCTTGCACACGCTCAGGACCCAGAGCCTTCACATCCACTTCCATTTGATCAAGGATGACCCGTCCACTCCACTTCGGGGATGGCGTCTCTTCATCCCCCGCAGCAGCTGCTAGGGTCCACCCCACGCCTTCTTTTGGTGATAAAGACATCTCCTTCTGACTCACCACTTCACCCTTATGTAGGTACACCAGGGCTAGATCTGTCCCTCGTGGCAAGGTGACCTCCCCAGGGGCCCACATTTAAAGCTCTTATGGGGACATGTCCTCGCTGGACCACAGCTATCGTACGAGCTATCATGACTTCTTGGTCCACTCCTCCTACCACAGGCTGGACAGCCACTTCCAACCCATCATGGTTGCGGTGAGTCCCCACTGGAAGGTATACTATAGTTTCTCGCTCAGGAGGTAGGATTACAGGTTCTTTACCAGGAGCCCTGATGACCCCTACCGTCTGATAAGATGGCACACTCTTCTGCGTCCCACAGACGCGGATCAGTCGTTGAAGGGCTTCTTGAGTAGGCTTATGTGTAGTAGACTTCTTCCAATATCCAGGTCCCCGTTTGGTAAACATAATCTGATCGAGTTCACGTAGGATATTCATTCCCAGTACTACAGGCACATCTTCCTTGATAGGCTCAGGGACTAGCAGGATCCCTTTTCTCCCAACTTCTTGCCCACAGATTCGAATATTCATCCACGCGACCCCTGTGACCGGGATCGGTTGTTGGTTGGCAGCAAACAACCGGATCAATGTCTCTTTTTCTGGCTTGGCCAGGTCCTGGAAATGTTGCTTGAAGTATGCTTCTGGCATCGTTGTCACTTGTGACCCGGTATCTATCAGGCAATCCACTAGAATTCCTTCGAATTCAGCACGTAGGACGGGGCTCCCAGCAATCAAGTGTTCGTTATGATATGGAGTGGCTTCTCTCCTCGCCTCCCCCGCAGAGTGCCGTACTACTGCGGGGGGTTGGTAGTTTAACGGCGGCTTCCGCTGGCCTTCAGTATAGTTCCGACAGTCTCTGGCAAGGTGTCCCCGTCCTCCACATTCCCAGCATTGGATGCCTCCTCCTCTCTGGGGGGTACTTCGAACTTGTCCTCGTGCCTCCGATGCCTGACGGGAGGGGGCTTGCTCCCACTGATCCCTTATCGGTCGGGCTGAAAAATGGTTGCATGTGTATGGTGGGTCAGACTGTTGTAGTTCCCCCACTCTTCGCTCCACCTGGGTCAGTTTCTCTTGCACGTTGACAAGGGACCACTGCAAGTCTTGCACCACCTGGACCAGCACCTCCTGATGGTTTGGGTCCCCTCTGGTATTGGCGCCCTTGACACGCATCTCCCCAGACGCATAGCTCTTTTCTTTACTTCGGGCCACTGTTTCCGCCAGGATTTGACGAAACGTAAAGCCGGATCTGCCCAGACCCGTTCTGACAGTGTTCGCCTCAAGGATGTGCTGTGCAGTCCCAGAATGAATTGCTCCCGGAGTATCTGGTCTTTAGAGCCCATGCTGCCAAATCCATCCACCTCCTTTCTCTGCACCTCTGCTAACACTTCTTGCAGTGCTGTTGCATACTGAGAAATTCCTTCTTCTTCCCGCTGCAGCCTAGAGAAAAATTTGGCGCAAAGGTGTCCGGTGCTAGCAGTCTCACCGTAGATCTCTTCCAGGAACTTCACTAGCTCCTTCAGGGTACTGCGGGTGAGTTCTGGTTGTAGGCAGACGTTTCTACGGGCTTCTCCCTCTAGGGCAGTTAATGCAATGTCCACTTCAAGGTCTGGGCTGATGTTATAAATCTTCAGGGTACTTTGCAACCGGGACACCCAGTCGGACAGTGGCATATTCTTGCCGTCAAACTTTGGTAGCACAATAAATATGGTGCCCATAGGGAGTGTCCTTGCAGGGGTTCCACCAATGCCCACAGCATCTCCATTAACATTAGCATTCCCACCGTTGCTGTCTGCTGCCTCCATCTTAGTGTCAGTACCCTGCTCGCAGCGCCACTTGAAGCGATGGCAGGGGACCACCACGGTGCAGGAAGACTACTGTACACAAGATGAGGTGCAAACAACAAAGGGTAGATTTATTGGAAGGCAAGGAATGAAGTGGGTGAGGAAGATGCAAACAGGGGTATACAATGGAAAAAGACAATTTACAAGAGTTATAAACTTTATCTTGTCCGTAAAATAGCACGGTGCTCCAACTATTACAGACTCAAAATATGTCTCACAAGCAAATTTAAACAATAAACAAATAACGATGCTACTCTACATATAACCTCCCTGGCCTTTACTAAGCAGGCCACACGGCTCCCGTGTACTGACTACTGAAGCCTACACTAGGCCCTAACAGGTGCACCAAACAGGAACAGACTCATGGTGATGTTGGGGACTCAGCTCCAGTCCCAGGGGGGCCCCCAGCAGTCTAATATGGTGGTGGCCACGGCTTTCTGTCAGCTCTGTGAAGCGTGGTGTTCTCCTTGCTTCTGGATCCTAGGGATGCTCCTGAGAACCCTTTCTCAGTATCTTCGTGGCTTCACAAACCAGCACAGAACAGCCACCTTTGCTGTACCCGGAAAAGTCTTGCAAATTTCACAAGTGCACTCCGTCCCAGGCTGTGGGACCTTTCTTGTAGCAAACAGCACAAAGTTCTCTCTGTAGCAACTTCAGCTCACACACACAGTTCAGGCTCAACTCCTCCCCTAATTCTAGGGCAGCTCATCTTCACAGTCTATAGCAGGGGGAAGCAGGACATTCCATCACACCAGACAAGGGGGTGCTGTCTCTTAAAGTGGCAGCGTGTTACTGTCCATAACAGCACCACCCTCTTATAAGAGCACAGCCCCTCACCTTATTTTACACAGCCATCAGCACAGCCCCTCACCTCATTTTATACTGCCATCAGCACGGACCTTATTTTATTACCCCCTATTAGTATGACCCTTCCCCTCGTTTTGTGCACTGGCCCTGCTTGTAGGTACAGCTTAGAAGTCAACTGTGCAAAGAAAGTTTTCACAAAAATAAAGCACACGAAAATTCTCAGCATTTTTGGTGAGTGTCAGACTGGGAGTATTATCGGGGTATCCAGAGCTGATACAAAATTGGACAAATGTGGCAGAAGAACTAACGACAGGCATCTGGGTCA
Source organism: Ranitomeya variabilis (assembly GCF_051348905.1). NCBI lineage: Eukaryota > Metazoa > Chordata > Amphibia > Anura > Dendrobatidae > Ranitomeya > Ranitomeya variabilis. Next base: position 564,036,459 of record NC_135237.1, on the reverse strand, counting down.
GAGTCAGTGTCAGAGGCAATTTGGGGCATCTCTATGGTCTTCGTCTAGGCTGGTTTCACATTTGCGTTTAAAAACGCAGCGTTTTTTAAAAAAACTCATGTGATGAAAAAACGCATGTAAACGCGTGCAAACGCTGCGTTTTTGAGACGCATGCGTTTTTGCATGCAGAAAAAAAACTCGGCATTTTGCTGCGTTTACATGCGTTTTTTACTGCGTTTGCATTTTTTAAACGCATGCTGAGAAGTGTGTGACAGCTGCCAATCATCAAAATCAACTAGAAAACCCACTATAAACAGAAATAGCTAGGGTTAGGGTTAGGATCCCTAGTAACCCTAGGGATCCTAACCCTAACCCTAACCCTAGGGATCCTAACCCTAACCCTAACCCTAGGGATCCTAACCCTAACCCTAGGGATCCTAACCCTAACCCTAACCCTAACCCTAGGGATCCTAACCCTAACCCTAACCCTAACCCTAGGGATCCTAACCCTAACCCTAACCCTAGGGATCCTAACCCTAACCCTAGGGATCCTAACCCTAACCCTAACCCTAACCCTAGGGATCCTAACCCTAACCCTAACCCTAACCCTAAAGGTTAGGATCCTAACCCTAACCCTAAGGGTTAGGGTTAGGATCCCTAGGGTTAGGGTTAGGGTTAGGATCCCTAGGGTTACTAGGGATCCTAACCTTAGGGTTAGGGTTAGGGTTAGGATCCCTAGTAACCCTAGGGTTAGGTTTAGGGTTGTCTTGTTTTTTCTTGTGTTTTCTTGTGTTTTTCTATAGAAACGCATGCATTTAAAAACACATGCAAACGCATGTGCGTAAAAACGCATGCGTTTACATAGACAGCAATACATTTTTTTGCCTCGAAAAAACGCATGCGTTTTTTTTCGGCAAAAAAACGCAGCTAGAAATTACTACAGGTTGCATTTCTGCAACAAAACGCAAGCATAAAAAAAACATGCGTTGCCAAAAACGCGTCAAAACGCATGCAAAAAACGCATGCGTTTTTAATGTTAAGTATAGAAAAAAACGCATGCGTTTTTTAGCGCTAAAACGCAGCGGCAAAAAACACAAGTGTGAAACCAGCCTAAGACACTGAAGGGGCAAGTGAGTAGCTGAAGGACAGAAGGTTGCACCGTGAGTAGACAGTAAATAAAGCTGGACAAAATTGGGGTCATGTATGAAGTCTCTTCGGAAGGGGCACTTTATTGGAAGACCGGTGGCTCTCGGAGTAAGTGAGGAATACCTAACCTTAGGCACTTGGAAAATGTTGCAAAATTTTCGGTTTTGGAGAAAATGAAAAAAAAAAAAAATCCTCATTTTAGCAAGAACAGTAAGGAAATATTGGGCAGAGGGTGAGAAACTGAGTCCCAAACCTCGGGATGATGAGGTCATACCTTCATGGCGATGATTGACTGGTGTGAAGTATTCAAGATACACTGGAGATACATGCGATCTACATAGACCCAAGGCTCGGGCATCTGACACTACCTGATGGATTCCTCGTCTTACGCCCTATTTCTAATGTTCCACTATTTCTCTGTAGACTAAACTATCATTGCCAAACTTTTGGAAAAAGATAAACGAGCTGTCAGTGGAGTGATACATTTCACCGGGATGGTTCTCTTCGGGATAGGTTAGCAGAGCGAAGATTCAGATGAAGCATCTTGTAAGAGTCACATTGCTTCCTCATCTATCACAGAAGATGGAAGTGTCTCCTCGGCTCCTTCAGTGTTTGCTGAAACCACAAGATCAACATGTGGTTGTAGCCTTTACTGAAATACTAAGAATTTGCACTTAATGGTATGACTCACTCAGTGTCAGGAGATATGAGATCAGACACAGAAGAGAAGAGGGCAGAAGAAATAACAGGAAAGAGGAAAACTTCAGAAGAAGTTACAGTTCTAGCTGACACTGATATACTGTATATATTGTATGATCAATCCAGCCGGCCCACCCAGGTCATAGCAGGATGAGGGCAAAGCCTAAGGGGACCCCTGCAAAAATGGATGAAAAGGCTCAATATCCGTGATGTGTTTTTGAAAATCTCATGATATATATTTTCTTATAGTTAGTGGTACATTCAGTATCTTTTCCCTGGTGGTTAGTGGTACATTCAGCATCTTTTCCCTGGTGGTTACTGGTACATTCAGCATCTTTTCCGTGGTGGTTAGTGGAACATTCAGCATCTTTTCCCTGGGGGTTAGGGGTACATTCAGCATCTTTTCCCTGGTGGTTAGGGGTACATGTAGCATCTTTTCCCTGGTGGTTACAGGTACATTCAGCATCTTTTCCCTGGTGGTTAGTGGTACATTTAGCATCTTTTCCCTGGTGGTTAGGGGTACATTCAGCATCTTTTCTCTGGTGGATAGTGGAATATTCAGCATCTTTTCCCTGGTGTTTAATGGTATATTTAGCATCTTTTCCCCGGTGTTTGGGGGTACATTCAGCATGTTCTCCCTGGTGGATAGTGGTACATTCAGCATCTTTTCTCTGGTGGTTAGGGGTATATTTAGTATCTTTTCCCTGGTGGTTAGGGGTACATTTAGCAACTTTTCCCTGGTGGTTAGTGGTACATGTAGCATCTTTTCCCTGGTGGTTACTGGTACATTCAGCATCTTTTCCCTGGTGGTTAGTGGTACATTTAGCATCTTTTCCCTGGTGGTTAGGGGTACATTCAGCATCTTTTCCCTGGTGTTTAATGGTACATTTAGCATTTTTTCCCCGGTGTTTGGGGGTACATTCAGCATGTTCTCCCTGGTGGATAGTGGTACATTCAGCATCTTTTCTCTGGTGGTTAGGGGTATATTTAGTATCTTTTCCCTGGTGGTTAGTGGCACATTCAGCATCTTTTCCCTGGGAGTTGCCCGATATTGTGCTCCTTTAACCTCAGACATCTCTAGTGTTATTCCTGTTGATATCCTGCTATGTCTTTATCTTGATCTTGGCTTATCTGTTATCCCTCCTGAGTTTGACCCAGGATTATCTGATCTTGATTTTGTCTGACCTTCTGGTATCTGACCTCAGGGCAGTTTTGTTTTGTAATTGTGTCCCAGTTTTGGCCCTCTTAAGCCTAAGGGTACTGTCACACAGTGCAATTTTGATCGCTACGATGGCACGATCCGTGACGTCGCAGCGTCGTACGATTATCGCTCCAGCGTCGTAGACTGCGGTCACACTTTGCAATCACGGCGCTGGAGCGATGCCGAAGTCCCCGGGTAACCAGGGTAAACATCGGGTTACTAAGCGCAGGGCCGCGCTTAGTAACCCGATGTTTACCCTGGTTACCAGCGTAAACGTAAAAAAAACAAACAGTACATACTTACATTCCGGTGTCTGTCCCCGGCGTTCTGCTTCTCTCCACTGTGTAAGCACCATAGCCGGAAAGCAGAGCGGTGACGTCACCGCTGTGCTCGCTTTCCGGCCGGCAGGCGCTCACAGTGCAGAGAAGCTGAGACGCCGGAGGACAGACATGTGAGTATGTACTGTTTGTTTTTTTTACTTTTATGCTGGTAACCACGGTAAACATCGGGTTACTAAGCGCGGCCCTGCGCTTAGTTACCCGATGTTTACCCTGGTTACAAGCGAACACATCGCTGGATCGGTGTCACACACAACGATCCAGCGATGTCAGCGGGTGATCAAGCGACGAATGAAAGTTCCAAAGGATCTGCTACGACGTACGATTCTCAGCAGGGTTCCTGATCGCTGCTGTGTGTCAGACACTGCGATATCGTAACGATATCGCTAGAACGTCACGAATCGTACCGTCGTAGCGATCAAAATTGCACTGTGTGACAGTACCCTAAGTCACACTAAACGACTTACCAACGATCACGACCAGCGATACGACCTGGCCGTGATCGTTGGTAAGTCGTTGTGTGGTCGCTGGGGAGCTGTCACACAGATAGCTCTCTACAGCGACCAACGATCAGGGGAACGACTTCGGCATCGTTGAAACTGTCTTCAACGATGCCGAAGTCCCCCTGCAGCACCCGGGTAACCAGGGTAAACATCGGGTTACTAAGTGCAGGGCCGCGCTTAGTAACCCGATATTTACCCTGGTTACCATTGTAAAAGTAAAAAAAAAAAAAACACTACATACTCACATTCTGATGCACGCGCTGCTACCGAGAGCTTCCCTGCACTGAATGTGTCAGCGCCGGCAGTAACAGCGGTGACGTCACCGCTGTGCTCTGCTTTACGGCCGGCGCTGACACAGTTAGTGCAGGGAAGCTCTCGGCAGCAGCGCGTGCATTAGCAGCGCTCCTGCCGAAAGCAGTTTTAACCCTATGAACGCCGGGGACGTGACAGACATCAGAATGTGAGTATGAACTGTTTTTTTTTTTACTTTTGCAATGGTAATCAGGGTAAATATCGGGTTACTAAGCGCGGCCCTGCACTTAGTAACCCGATATTTACCCTGGTTACAAGTGAACACATCGCTGGATCGGCGTCACACACGCTGATCCAGCGATGACTGCGGGTGATCAGCGACCAAAAAATGGTCCTGATCATTCTCCAACGACCAACGATCTCCCAGCAGGGGCCTGATCGTTGGTCGCTGTCACACATAACGAGATCGTTAGCGGGATCGTTGCTACGTCACCAAATGCGTGACGTTGCAACGATATCGTTAACGATATCGTTATGTGTGACTCAGCCTTTAATTCTAACCTGGCTTTGTTTATATTGCTGCCGAATGTTCGATTCTCTGGTTAGAAGATACTTAGGTGGATGAGGATGAAAAAGGGGGAAAATGCTATTTCTGGTTTCTAGCCCTGCAGAATTTCCACTTCTGTGTAGAACATAGAGCCGACAAGTTAAATGGTAATGTTGATGCCCTCCCGAGAATCCCGTGTCTAGTGGTAGAAAATGCCAAACCCATGGCTTTAGACAGAGGGGGAAGGTATGTAAGGAGGCTGCTAGACACATAGTGTATTGGAGATATGTATCTCAGAGGTGGTTGTCTTCTGGCATACAAACCTGAAGTAATGCTTTAGTATACATAGGACTAAAAGGAATTAATTGGCCATGACAGTTTGATTATGAGCAGCTGAAGAGTGGTTCACTTTGTAAAATGAGACCTGTTTGCCTCACACATGTCTGTGTGTATAGAGGTGTGCAGATCTCCTGGATTGAGTGCCTTTGCTAAAGGACTAAGGAGCTGGGCTCTAAGCCAGGCGGGCTAGCCAGCACTATTGTATGGACTTTTTGCTTTATGTTCTACTTTGTGCCGGACAAGGGCTGTATTTGAGTTTCCTGTTAAGTGGTTTATGAGGACTGCAATAATAGACTTTAAATAGAAACAGTTCCTGTGATACTTCAGATCGCTCCCAACTGAGTAGAATTGTTACATGCCATATCAGTAAACATTTTGACTGACAAAAAATTATCAAAATATAACATTAGTTCTCTCACACAGTAAATGCTGTAAAGCAGGAAAAATAAATCAATTACATTTTCTGGTCACCACCTCTCCCTGAAAAACATAGTGATGAAAACATTGTAAGTATCTCAGACTTGTAAAAAAAAAACAAGCCCACAGCCCCTACAGATCTATGGGGTGAAAGGTGAAAATGTGACGGGTCTCAGAAAATGGAGCTGAAAACCAACATTTTTTTTTTTTTTTGGGGGGGGGAGTTAATATTGTTCATCATTAAAGAAAAAAAAATTATGCAAGTTTGATATCGGCATTATCGCACTGATCATGGTGACAGGTCATGGTTGCCGTACAATCAATACAATAAAAGCAAAACCCCCAACACAATGGCTGAATTTTCACCTCAAAGAGCTGGTAAGCCAGAGTTGGCTCCGTATATTCAGCAATAATTCATTGGTGATCAGTATAAAATTTAGTTCCATGAAACATTGGTGGCAAGTGATACATTTAGCACCCATTCCCTGGTGATAAGTGGCATATCTTATCCCTGGTGGTACTTGTAGTATATATTCCTGGGGAGCATAATGTATTCAGCAGCTTATCCCTGGTGGTCAGTGGTACTTGTAGTATGTATTTCTGGTAGGCATGATGTATTCACCATCTTATCCCTGGTGGTCAGTGGTACTTGTAGTATATATTCCTGGGGACCATGTTGTATTCACCATCTTATCCCTGGTGGCCAGTGGTACTTGTAGTATGTATTCCTGGGGAGCATGATGTAGTCAGCAGCTTATCCCTGGTGGTCAGTGGTACTTTTAGCATATATTCCTGGGGACCATGTTGTATTCAGCATCTTATCTCTGGGGGTCAGTGGTACTTTTAGTATATATTCCTGGGGAACATGATGTATTCAGCATTGTATCCCTGGTAACCAGTGGTACTTGTAGTATGTATTCCTGGTAGGCATGATGTATTTGGAGCGCCCCCACTGCCGCAGGGCCGAGGGGTACCGGTACCGGGCCTCTCTGTCTCAGTTCTGGGGTTGTCACGGTGGCTAGACCCGGCCCCTGACCCTGCTGAGGGGCGTCCAATGAAGGTGGAGAGTGATGCTGTTGTGGTGTGGTGCCGGTCGCAGTGAATAACAAGGACACCAGGTTGCAGTCTCTTTACCTCTTTACTGAAGGCTCCAGGATCCTCAGTCCGGAATACGGTTAACCGGGCTGCGTAAGTCCGGCCGGTCCAATGGCACCTCCAGAGTTCCCTTTGCAGGTGGATGTAGCACCCCCACTGCCAGGGCCGAGGGGTACCCGGTACCGGGCCTCTGAGTCTCTGCTCTGGGGTTGTCACGGTGGCTAGACCCAGTCCGTGACCCTGCTGAGGGGCGTCCAATGAAGGTGGAGAGTGATGCTGTTGTGGTGTGGTGCCGGTCGCAGTAAATAACGAGGACACCAGGTTGCAGTCTCTTTACCTCTTTACTGAAGACTTCAGGATCCTCAGTCCGGAATACGGTTAACCGGGCTACGTAAGTCCGGCCGGTCCGATGGCACTTCCAGAGTTTCCTTTGCAGGTGGAAATCGGTGCCTACCTTCTAGCGCTTGTGTGTTGTGGTCCTCCCCTGCTGTGCTTACGGGATAGTCCCCACAACTGTTATGTCTGTTTCTGAAGTTCCCTCACAACTCGATTATGATGTTCTTCTTCGTCCCCCAGATGATATGGCTAGGACGCACCCGTATGACGGGTAGGCTCGGAGCTCTTCCTGGACCCTAGTGTCGCCCCTCTCCTGTTGTTGCCCCCTATGTCTTCTTAGGTGACTTGGGTGAGACAGCCCGCCTATAACTGACTGTCCTGCCATAGGTTTGAAGTTAGGCCTGGAGCTCTATACTTCCTCGGCGTTCCGGCCACCGGCTACGCGCCTCAGTAGGATGTTGCCTCGTCTTACAGCACGACTCCTACTGGTGATTCTCCTTGTTGCGTTGATCTCGTTTCTCACTCAGCACAATATACCTCGCTTCTTGTCCTTTCTTAGGGTACCGCCGCGATCAGGTGCAGGCGCGGTCCCGTAACGTTCTCTCAGTTTGCTAGGCCTTTGTCAGGATCCCACCCCTGACAGGGACCCCCCTGAATCTTCACCTACAACACCCTCTGCCACAGGATGTTGCCTGGTTCCAACCCAGTCAGCTTCTCCCTAACTTCCTATCTAACCCCCAGTTTTACCAGATTGTGAGGAGTGGCCTAATACATAGTACCCTTAGCTCCCCCTGGAGGCCAGACTGTGAAGTGTATTGGTGTCTGTGATACCTGGTCAGGTGAACTCCTTCAGTGCCATCAGACGTACCATAGCCCCCCTTAGCGGCGGAGCATCAGTACTGCAACGACCAGGACTCTGGGGCGCTGCATATTCACCATCTTATCCCTGGTGGTCAGTGGTACTTTTAGCATATATTCCTGGGGAGCATGATGTATTCAGCATTGTATCCCTGGTAGCCAGTGGTACTTGTAGTATGTATTCCTGGTAGGCATGATGTATTCACCATCTTATCCCTGGTGGCCAGTGGTACTTTTAGCATATATTCCTGGGGAGCATGATATTTTGAGCAGCTTATCCCTGGTTGTCAGTGGTACTTGTAGTATATATTCCTGAGGAGCATGATGTATTCACCATCTTATCCCTGGTGGTCAGTGGTACTTTTAGTATGTATAAAAGAGTATATAAAGAAGTTGGTTCAGCTTTAGTATGCATTGAGAATGAAACGCGTGGTCTAATCCTTCATCACGTCCTCCGGATTTCTTGAATCTAGCACAGCAGTGCAGACTACTACTCTTATCCTCCTACCAATTGTTCTGCATGGTGGAATCTCCTGACCTCAGGGTCCTGCAGCAGCTGTCATACTTTGATTGCCCAAAAGGTGAGCAATTCCTATACCTCTCACGGAGACTAATTTCTACAGCGGATAAGACCGTATTGCGCTTGGTGTCTCCCCCTCTTTCGATTTGCGAATACTCATTATTTTATGAAAAAGCGTATAAAAAATTACATTATTGTAGTTGATTTTCATAAATTTTTAGAAAGAAAAAAATGTGACATTTTCTTTACGTTTAGAATACAGGGCTACAGAAATACACTGCTATCTACAGATGTATCTCTGTGTACCAGTATCATATGCCTATGGGCTGAGAGTGTGCAATGCAGCTTCATGTATACAAAATTCTCCTGATGACATCAGTTCTGGTCATGGCTCAGAGGTTTAGCTGCTTCCTGCTATGATGCAGATTGTGGGTTTAATTCATACAGAGACCAAATTAAAAGGAAAAAAGGCATTGTTGTAATTGTTTTTCAGTAATTTTCTATGAAGAAATAAGTCTGACTTTTACTTTCCCTTTAGAATACAGGTACATAGAAATTCACTGCTATGTACAGATCTATCTCTATGGACTTGTGTAATCTGCCTGTTGTGTCACAGCCTGCGCTGCTTTTTCCAGTATTCAAAATTCTGCCGTGCTGATCAGTGCAGTCTGTGGCTCGTAGCTTTAGCTGCTGCCTGCAATGATGCAGGTTGTGAGTTTGATTCCTGGAAGACACAGATCACAAATAAAGAATTGTTCCATTAATATAAGTGTGTGCAGAGATGCTGGTCCTGCCCCAAGGTGGAGGTATGATGACGCCGGAGACAGGAGATTGAGTGGAAGTTGGGACAAAGCACTGACCTGCTGGGAAACGGTACTACTTACAAATCGGCACAGTTGGAGGCTATGCCATGTGTGCAACCAGGGCTGCTGCATAGGGGCCTAACAGATAAGGGGGCCCACTTATATCTCCAAAGCAGGTGGAGAGCTATTGGACTGCAAAGGACCCCTACCTTGTTCCGTCAGTCTCCTGCCCTGACTGCTATGCTTTCAGGCTTTCCTTCAAGTCAAGTTCCAGCTGCTTTGGATTCTGAGAGAATCGTCGGAGACTTAATAAAACTGTCTTGGGGACTAATGAATTATTTAAAGACTGCATAAAGAAAATGTAACCTATGCATTTCAAGTAGGGAAATCTATTTTGAGTCGTCATTCTACAGTCTTTATCAATCTTGCCAGCTCTTAATTCATATATCGGTATTTTGTTTGTCTAAACCCAATGAATTCCAAATAAAAAGCAGAATTGTCATTTCATTCGGCTCGATCCTTTACTCTGGGTAAATTTGTATCGATCAAGAGCTTTCTACAACTGTATTACGCTACCGAGGGCTTTAAAAAGAATTTATTTTACAACAAAAATCTATAAATCCTGGGGGACATTTAAAGAGCACAGAAACGGAGACTTTTTTTTCCCCGATAACCTTTCCTGTCTTGGGTCAGTCCACCCAATCGGAGGCGCACTGCTGCTCCAAACTAGCAAACAATGTTACCGCGCGTGGTTTCTGCTGCAAGACCATTATAATTCCATTTTCATTATTGTTGAAATATAACATTTCTTTAATACAATGTCATAAAATTACCCCGGAGACCAGATTACCAGAAGAGGAGAACGGAATAGTGTTATGCACGAGCAATTATTTTGGGCAAAACATAAAATTTTCTTCTTCTTTTTTTTTTTTTTTTTTCAAATTCCCGGAGTATCTAGAAAAGTTGAGGCAAATTCCAGGATATTACTCCCAAATGAAGTGATGTGGTCAAACGTCAGCTTACATGGACTGGCAGCCACCTTGTCTTGCCAAGGGTTGAAGATGTGGATGTATGAATGTGAGTATGGCCATCTTTGCTGCCTAGGACATTTGGTAAGTATTAGATATCTATTTAGGCAGGGTTTTAGTGACCATATAATAAAGCGCATAAATAAAACAGCCATATGGTATTTACAAATAATGATGCCATATAATACACCTTCATACATGAAACATGCCTCTGTCATAGGACTGATAGCGCTGAACTCACCTCTTTTTCCTCCAAGCACCATCCTCCTGCATCCTCTAGTCAAGTGCAACATTTTACTAGGCAAACTTTGCTCACCAGTTATGGTACTGGGAGGGACATCAGTCTACTTTTTACCAGGCGCAGTCCTTCAGACTTTTGCCAGTGTCCCGTTTGGCATCTGCATCCCAGCAGACTCAGCCCCAAGCCGTCTTTTCTGTTACAGCTACAGTTGCACTTTTTGGTCTCCCAGTCTCCAAACTCCAGGTTCCAACAGCTGGGTGTACTTCCAGTCATAATGTTCTTGTAGACTATAAGCAAAGCATAGGCAATAAAAAGAGCCAGAAACATTGAGTCCAAGAGCAATTTTCTGGTTCCTGCTACTACCCATGCTCCCAGTTTCCATGTTTCTAATTCTCCCTACTGTCCATGTTCTTGGTCTCCATATTCAGGTTCTCTCTTCTGCCCATGCTCCTGGGCTCTATGATCTGGTTCTCCCTACTGCCCATGCTCCTGGGCTCTATGGTTCTGGTTTTCTCTGTTGTCCTTGCTCCTGGTCTCCATGTTCCTAGTTCTCTGTACTGCCCATACTCCTGATCTCCACATTTTTGGTTCTCTCAATTGCCCATGCTCCCGATCTCAATGTTTCTGGTTCTACCTACCGCCCATGCTTCCTGTCTCCCTGTTTATGTTTCCTGCTTCTGCCCATTCCCCTGCTCTCCATACTTCTCGTTCTTCCTACTGTCCTTGTTCCTGGTCTCCATGACTCTGGTTTCCTCTACTTCCCATGCTCCTGGTTTCCATGTTTTAGTTATTCCTACTGCCCGTGCTCCCGACCTCCAAATTTCTGGTTCTCCCTACTGCCAAAGTTCCTGGTCTACATTTTTCTGGCTTCCACTACTGGCCATGCTCCAAGACTCCAAGATTCTGGCTCCCCCACTGCCCATGCTCTTGGTCACCATGTTCTGGTTCTTCCTATTGCCCCTGTTCATGGTCTCCATGTTCTGGCTCTTCCTAATGCCCATGCTACTGGTTTTGATGTTTCTCTTTCTCCCTATTCTCATTGTTCCTTGTCTCCATGTTTCTTGTTTCCACTACTGCCCATTCTCCAGGTCTCCATGCTTCTGAATCAATCTACTGTCCATGCTCTTGATCACCATGTTCTGGTTTTCCCTACTGCTCATGCTCCTGAACTTGATGTTTCTGATTCTCCCTGCTTCCAATGTTCCTGGTGTCCATGTTTCTGGTTTCCACTACTGCCGATGCCCACGCTACTGTCCATGCTCTTTGTCGCCATGTTCTGGTTGTCCCAACTGCCCATGATTCTGGACTCGATGCTTCTGTTTCTCTCTACTGCTCATGTTCCTAGTCTCCATGTTATGGTTCTCCATACCATCAACACTACTGGTCTTTATGTTCACAATTTTCACATTCTAGCTCGCCCTATTGTCCATGTTCCTGGCCTCTACGTTCTTGTTCTCCCTACTGCTGTTCCTGGTCTTCATGTTTCTGTTTCCATTTCTGCCCATGCTCCCAGTCTCCATGCTTTCGGTTCTCGCTACTGTCCATGCTCTTGGTCGCCATGTTCTGGATCTCCCAACCATCCACATTTCTGGTCTTTATGTTCATGGTCTCCATGTTCTTCAAATGCCCTTCACCTGTAGACAGTAAGTGATTAGGAAGAGAAGATATGAAAGTCAATAAAGTATTGACAAAAAACAAATAAAAAAATAAAAGGCAATATATATATATAATGATGGAGAAAAAAAAACATTTTTCTATTTTCTTTCTCCACGATCTTATATATCCTGTCTGCATTCTCTTCCCCCTTATGGGCATTCTTCATTGCTCTTCGGCCTTTTTAAACCCTGATGTTCCTGCATTGTGCGCTTGTTTTTTTTACGTTAAGAAAGTCGACGGTTTAGTGTTGAAACACTATGGTGTGAATATAAAACCACAACATACATCAAAAATACACCTTTTTAAATATCTAAACAATTTTTTTATCAGGGTAAAATAAACATCTAAAAATGCTTTTTCTGCATTTTTGTATGGGTTATTAGTTATGATATATGACATACCAATGCATTGTGGACAGGGCTTTGTATATGGTTATAATGATTTGTTTTATATTATACTTTATCTTTCTTTTGCTTTAGTTTATTTTTAAATGACATGTCCCCCAAAATGGCCAAAGCAGCCCCAGGTAATAGGTTACTCTCAGAATGGCAATATTTTTTTTTAACAAGCATAGTATCTGCGTGATTGTTGGTAATATGCGGGTTGTGCAGCTGTGGACATTCACTTTAAAAAATGCACCATAATTTGGGTACAGAAAGACAAAAAAATCTCGAAAAAAAAGTCTTCAAGCCATATGCCTGTCTCCATCAGACTATAAACCACCGCCATCTCTCTGTGTGCCGCTTATTACAGATGCTCCTATTGCCTGTGGACTGGAGGCTTTGTTTTCACATCACGTAGCCTGCGGAGAAGAATGACACTTTTATGGCCATTTCCGTGTGTAAAATGACTGCTGAGACAGATATGATCCTGTAGACTCCCAGCATCTGCATTAATTAGTCTCCGGGTTTCTTCCACAAGCAGCATCTGATGTCCCGACAGGACTTTTTATTCTACCGTGAGATATTTCTAAGGACGTAGTTATCCTCAACATCTGGAGTTTCTACTAATGGAACTTGGAAAATTGTTTAACATGGAAACTGGCTGTAAAATCACTCCCCACATCATTATCAAGAGACCATTTTAAAGGGAACCTGATGCCAGTTTTACACCTCAGGCCTGGGGGGTGATTAAGGCCCACTATTACCTTTTTGCCCAGACCAAGAGCAGATTCCAGGGGACCAGTGCTGGGGTTGGCAGCTGCGTTTTGATGGCCGCCAGCCCTTTAATTACTTCTTTCTCTGCAAGCACATGCTGAATGCTGCAGCGCACACAATGAATGATTATGTCCTCACACTGGACGTACTACGTGGGACGAGTTAGCGCACAACACACTCTTTTCCCATAGTAGAAGACAGCAATGGCAGCCCCTGTTGTCTATATTGCAGCCCAGGAGCGGATAATGACAGCTTAAGGCCCCTGAGCAAGAAAAAATGTGTCAGCTATATACAGTATATACACACTGTATTATGATGATGGTGGTGGGGGAGGCAATGATGGTTGTAGTGGAAAGGACAATGATGATGGTGGTCGGGGAGGAGGCAATGATGGAGGTGGTGATGAGTACAATGATGTGGGTGGAGGGGGAGAACAATGATGGTGGTGGAGGGGGGCTGCATTATACCCTTTCAGGGGGGCTGCAATATACCCTATGAAGGGGCTACATTATAATTCTGTGGGGCCTGCATTATTTTCCCAAGGGGCTACATCATACTATATGAGAGGAGCTGCATTATGCTCTATGAGAGGGCTACAGTATATTCTACTGGGGCTGCCTTATGAGGGGGTTGCATTATACTCTGAGGGGGCTACATTATATTCTGTGTAGGGGCTGCATTATATTATATGTGGGGGGCTGCATTATTCTCAGGGTGCTACATCCTACTATATGAGGGGAGCTGCATTATGCCCTATGAGGGGGCTACAGTATATTCTATGGGGGGCTGCCTTATGAAGGGGTTGCATTATACTCTGAGGGGCTACATTATATTCTGTGGAGGGGTTGCATTATACTATATGAGGGCGGCTGCATTATGCCATATGAGTGTGCTACATTATATTCTATGGGGGGGTGCATTATACCTTATGAGGGGTTGCATTATATTTTGTGGGGTGCTGTATTATACCCTATGAGGGGGCTGCATTATATTCCATGAGGGAGGCTACATTATATTCTGTGAGGGGGGCTACTTTATATTCTATGAGGGGCTACTCCAACCCCTGCTACATAATTAAGATGTGTAGTACCTTATATTATACTCTGATATTAGCGCGTTTTACCACACAACATCAGACCCTTTGCTCAGTAGTGAGTAGAAGCACCTTTTGAGCTAGTGCAGCCATGAGTCTTCTTGGGATTGATGGAACAAGTTTTTCACCCCTGGATTTGGGGATCCTCTGCCATTCTTCCTTGCAGATCCTCTCCAGTTCCATCAAGTTGGATGGTGAACGTTGGTGGACAGTTATTTTCAGGTCTTTCCTGAGATGCTCAGTTGGGTTTAGGTCAGGGCTCTGGCTGGGCCGGTCGGGAATGGTCACAGAGTTGTTCTGAAGCCACTCCTTTGTTATTTTAGCTGTGTGCTTAGGGTCATTGTCTTGTTGGAAGGTGAACCTTCGCCCAAGTCTGAGGTCCAGAGCACTCTGGAAAGAGGTTTTCATCCAGGATATCTCTGTACTTGTCCGCATTCAAGTGTCCTACAATGAAAACCAGTCGTCTTTTCCCTGCAGCTGAAAAACACCCCCATAGCATGATGCTGCCACCACCATGTTTCACTGTTGGGATTTTATTGGGCTAGTGATTGTTATTATTATTATCTATTTATATAGCACCATTGATTCCATGGTGCTGTACATGAGAAGCGGTTACATACAAATTACAGATATCACTTACAGCAAGAAAACTATCAATTACAGACTCATACAGAGCGGCGAGGACCCTGCCCTTGTGGGCTTACATTCTATAGGATGGTGGGGAAGGAGACAATAGGTTGAGGGTTGCAGGAGCTCCGGTGTCGGTCAGGCGGTAGCTCCGGTGGTGGTGAGGAGGCAGCAGGATCATTGCAGGCTGTAGGCTTTCTTGAATAGGTGGGTTTTCAGGTTCCGTCTGAAGGATCCGAATGTGGTTGATAGTCTGACATGAGGAACCTGCCGATGGGGCAATTTTACAGAATCCGACGAAATTGTACCCGATCCAGTGATTTCCGGTCCCAGGCTAACTCTCTTTCAAAACGTCTACAAGCTAGAGGTTATCCAAGATCTATTGTCTCGGGAGCATACCAACGTACCAAATCTATTCCGAGGGAAAATGTATTAAAATCCAATATCAAGAGAAAGGATGACAATTTGAGATTTATTACTACATATCATAATCATTGGAACACAGTAGCAGCCTTATTTCATCAGCATTGGGACGTATTAAAAACTGACCCAAAAGTGTCAGATCTTTTACCTGAAAAACCTTTATTAACGGCCAGACGAGCACCGAATTTACGAGACTCTTTGTCCAGGAGCCATTTTGTAAGGCCAACTATGAGGATGGGCAGGGGATTCACCCTTAAAGGCATGTACCCATGTGGCGATTGTAATATATGCCCCTTGGTGAGAAAAGGCACTTCTTTTACTAACCCAGGTGATCAAGCTTCGTATAAGTTAAAAGACTATATGAATTGTAGGTCGATTAACTTGGTATATGCCATCTTATGTTCCTGCCCGATGGTATAGGTGGGACAGACTTCTCAGGAACTGCGTAGACGGGCCCAGCAATACATTTCAAACATAAGGCTAGCAAGGCAGGATCTGGCAAAAGGTAAAAATATTACTACGGTGGCCAAGCATTTTCTAGAGGTTCATTCTGGCAATATTAGTGGTTTACAGATACTGGGTCTGCAGAAGGTCACAAATAATCTACGTAAATAAGACCGACAGGGCGAATTGCTAAGACTAGAGGCACGATGGATATACCAACTTGGATCAGTATCACTGGGTGGTCTCAATGAAGACTTACTCTATACTAGTTTCCTTTTAGCTTAGAGTCTGAAGTGGCATAGATCTTGGATATTTATGAAAAAGTGGTCAGTTGTGGCTGGGATGGACATCAGCAATTTTTTGGTCATTAGATCTCTAAAAAATTTGTGATGTATCAGTGGGGGCATTTGGAACCTTAGAATTGATATCTGCAACTGTTTGTTTTAGTATTCTGCATTATATTGCTCAATTATTGGTGATGGGGATACATTAGGTTTATAGATACGGCAAGTTGCCTGGATAGTATACTAACTTACAGCCCCAATATGGCTTTATTAAGATTCATATATGGGTATTAGGTCCAAAACACTCTAGCTCGGATAGGGTCCTCTGAAAAGGAAAAAATCAGAATAAGAGAAAGATTTGTTTACGTACACAGTTTTCACTTTTTGTATTTTGTTTGTTGTGTATTTAACTTATGATAGGGGGATAGTTATACCGTGATTACTTGTGAGCTGGATACAGGTTGAGTTCATAATTAAATAACGGAGTTCTGCTTAAGAGCGGAACCTGATTATGCAACAAATAATTGATATCACCAAGAGGTCTCTCTATTATCATGGTTACATTCTGGTAGGATCAATAGTGGCGGTGGTAAGCCGCTGAATTACAAGGGCGGCAGAATGGATATTGTTGTAGAATGTGTCCGCGCAGTGGAGCCCAGAGCAAGCGGGGATGCTCACGGGATTTAGCTGGGAACTCCAGTGCTCTAATAGAGGTATTTTTAGCATAGCGCATGCGCCATACTACTAGGTAGGAGTGAATATAGCGCGAGCAGATAGAAGGGAGCACAGCGCAGGCGCAGCCAGTGACGCAATAGCTTGGACTGGACGGACTAAGGTGGGTGGTGCCAGAGGGCGGACTTAGCTCTCTAGGAGTGTTCCCATCTTTTTTGACTGACGGCGTTAGAGAAATCCAGCGCAAGCGCTCTTGTTATTTCCGACATAGAAGAGGGCGGACTTAGCTCTCTAGGAGTGTTCCCATCTTTTTTGACTGACGGCGTTAGAGAAATCCAGCGCAAGCGCTCTTGTTACTTCCGACATAGAAGAGGGCGGACTTAGCTCTCTTGGAGTGTTCCCATTTCTTTGACTGACGGCGTTCGAGAAATCCAGCACAAGCGCTCTTGTTACTTCCGACATAGAAGAGGGCGGACTTAGCTCGCTAGGAGTGTTCCCATTTCTTTGACTGACGGCGTTAGAGAAATCCAGCGCAAGCGCTCTTGTTACTTCCCATATAGAAGAGGGCGGACTTAGCTCTCTAGGAGTGTTCCCATCTTTTTTGACTGACGGCGTTAGGGAAATCCAGCGCAGGCGCTCTTGTTACTTCCGACATAGAAGAGGGCGGACTTAGCTCTCTAGGAGTGTTCCCATCTTTTTTGACTGATGGCGTTAGAGAAATACAGCGCAAGCGCTCTTGTTACTTCCGACATAGAAGAGGGCGGACTTAGCTCTCTAGGAGTGTTCCCATTTCTTTGACTGACGGCGTTAGAGAAATCCAGCGCAAGCGCTCTTGTTACTTCTGACATAGAAGATGGTTTGTGGTGAGACTAATCTTGGAGCTTGGAAAATTGCGGTACGGAAGTCCAGTAACTCCCAAGCCTATAGCATGTGTTCATGGCGATACAAATAGATGGTTCCACAGCTTAATGTTTGCCGGACACAGGTGCCGGCAACCATAAGCTATCAAGTAAGTGCACTTACAGCTATATATACCTGACATGGTCAGTGGTTCCTTACTTCCCCTGATGAAGCTACTGTGAGTAGCGATACGCGTTGGGAGCCAGTGGGCTCTGCTATTCTTAGTGAGTATAACCTTTTGCCTTATTTAAAATGTTATATGTGTAAATCAATATTGCTGTACACAACTCGGATGGAGGATATTATTGGCGCGGTGCCTAGCTTTTATTAGTGGCTATTGTAATTCTTATTGTCATGATATTATTATTACAAGTGCACTCTGGCAAGATATAGGACAATAAACATTTGACATGCTGGGAAAGCCACATCCGAGTTGTACAATCAGCTACACAAGGTTATTATCACACTAGTATTATTGGCAAGCTATTATAACTCACTTGAATTGTCTATGGGATGATTGCACCCTATTTGTTCAGAGCCTGCTTTCATAAAGTCCTTATATAAAGGGGACAATGATCATGCATGTAATGGTGTTTCTTTCACATGCTTTTTAAATGTTTTTATATTTTGTAGTTGTGCTATTTGTAGGTCTCAATAAAGCATTTTTTATTCATACTATATGGGTCATGAGTGCACTTTCTTGCGCCGCTTTCTCTTTCTCTCTATATATACAGGCATGCTTTTGGCGTATTGGTAGCACCGATCCTTCACTTGTGATTATATAGAGTGGTGCCCGCGCAATGTGTGTTTCTATACGAGGGGCACAGAATTCCAGAGGATGGGGGATATTCTGGAGAAGTCTTGGATGCGGTTGGGTGAGGAGCGGATAAGTGTGGAGGAGAGGAGGAGGTCTTGGGAGGACCAGAGATTACGTGAGGGAAGATATCAGGAGATTAGTTCAGAGATATATGGAGGAGACAGGTTATGGATGGCTTTGTAGGTCATTATTAGTAATTTGAACTGTATACGCTGAGGGAATGGGAGCCAGTGAAGAGATTTACAGAGGGGGAAAGCGGTAGGGTAGTGAGGAGAGAGATTAATTATTTGGACAGCAGAGTTAAGGATGGACTGGAGAGGTTCAAGAGTGTTAGCAGGGAGGCCACAGAAAAAGATGTTGCAGTAGTCAAGGCGGGAGATGATGAGGGCATGCACAAGCATTTTAGTAGATTGAGGGTTCAGGAAAGGATGGATTCTGGAGATATTTTTGAGCTGGAGGCGACAGGAGGTGGAAAGAGCTTGGATGTGTGATTTGAAGGACAGGGCAGAGTCGAGGGTTACTCCGAGGCAGCGGACTTCCGGTACGGGGGAAAGTGTGATATCATTAATGGTGATAGATAGATCAGGTAAGGAAGATCTGTGAGATGGAGCAAAGGTGATGAGTTCAGATTTGTCCACCTTAAAGTTGAGCAAGCGAGAGGAGAAGAAGGAGGATATGGCTGATAGACACTTCGGGATTCTGGACAGCAGAGAGGTGACGTCTGGGCCAGAGAGGTAGATCTGAGTGTCCTCCGCATACAGTTGGTACTGGAATCCATGGAACTTTATGAGTTTTCCCAGGCCAAGTGTATAGATTGAGAAGAGTAGGGGTCCTAGTACAGAGCCTTGGGGGACTCCAACAGAGAGAGGGTGGGATGAGGAGATAGTGTGGGAGTGGGAGACGCTGTATCTGCAGTTGGAAAGGTATGAGGAGATCCAGGATAGGGCGAGGTCTTTGATGCCAAAAGAGGAAAGGATCTGTAGTAGAAGGCTGTCAACTGTGTCAAAGGCAGAGGACAGGTCTAGGAGGAGGAGTACAGAGTATTGTCCTTTAGCTTTGGCTGTAAGTAGCTCGTTAGTAATTTTGGTCAGGGCAGTCTCAGTGGAGTGGTAGGGGAGGAAACCAGATTTTAGATTGTCAAAGAGCAAGTTAGATGAGAGGTGGGAGGAAAAGTTCAGCGTGGACTTGCTGCTCCAGGAGTTTGGAAGCGAATGGGAGCAGCGATAATGGGCGATAGCTGGACATAGCAGTTGGATCGAGGGTTGGCTTTTTAAGGATAGGCGTGATTGTGGCATGTTTGAAAGGAGAAGGGAAGGTACCAGAAGTTAGTGATAGGTTGAAGAGATGGGTTAGTGATGGGATAAGTGTGGTGGTGAGGTTGGGAGGAGGTGGGATGTGATGGGGTCTAGTGCACAGGTGGTGAGGTGTGATTTGGAGAGGAGACAATTAATCTCCCCTTTAGTGATGTTGGACAGGAAGGTTATGAGGTTTGGGCATTGGTTTGGTATAAAAAGGGGTTGTGGTGGTTGAACAATAAAGACTTGCCTTGTTTGATCGATCTTATTTTGGAAGTGTGTGACAGAGGTTGGAGGGGGCAGTGGGGGGGGGAGGGAGTTAAAAGTTTTGAATACCTGTTTGGGGTTGGAGGATAGGGAAGATACAAGGGTTATGATGTCTCATCTGACCAGAAAATCTTATTTCTCATAGCCTGGGAGTCCTTCATGTGTTTTTTAGCAAACTCTATGTGGGCTTTCATATGTCTTGCACTGAGGAGAGGCTTCCATCGGGCCACTCTGCCATAAAGGCCTGACTGGTGGAGGGCTGCAGTGATAGGTGACTTTGTGGAACTTCTCCCATCTCCCTACTGCATCTCTGGAGCTCAGCCACAGTGATCTTGAGGTTCTTCTTTTCCTCTCTCACCAAGGCTCTTCTCCCACGATTGCTCAGTTTGGCTGGACGGCCAGGTCTAGGAAGACTTCTGGTGGTCCCAAATGTCTTCCATTTAAGGATTATGGAGGCCTTTGTGCTCTTTGGAACCTTGAGTACTGCACAAATTCTTTTGTAACCTTGGCCCGATCTGTGCCTTGCCACAATTCTGTCTCTGAGCTCCTTGGCCAGTTCCTTTGTCCTCATGATTCTCATTTGGTCTGACATGCACTGTGAGCTGTGAGGTCTTATATAGACAGGTGTGCGCCTTTCCAAATCAAGTCCTATCAGTTTAATTACACACAGCTGGACTCCAATGAAGGAGTAGAACCATCTCAAGGAGGATCACAAGGAAATGGACAGTGTTGTGAATTTACCTTTTTTGGCTCCCTCTAGTGGTTACTAGTGATTTGACTCTGGGAATGTCTGCCATCCCTTGTATGCTCACCTGGGTCGTTAGGTCAGGGGTGTTGCTATATAAGCTCCCTGGACCTTCAGTTCAATGCCTGGCAACGTTGTAATCAGAGCTAATCTGTTGTGCTCTTGTCTACTGATCCTGGTTCCTGCTAGATTAAGCTAAGTCTGCTTTCTTGCTTTTTGCTATTTGTTTTTGTTTGCATTTTTGTCCAGCTTGTACATAATCTGTATCCTAACCTTGCTGGAAGCTCTAGGGAGGCTGGAGTTCTCCCCCCGGGCCGTTAGACGGTTCGGGGGTTCTTGAATTTCCAGTGTGGATTTTTGATAGGGTTTTTGTTGACCATATAAGTTATCTTACTACATTCTGCTATTAGTAAGTGGGCCTCTCTTTGCTAAACCTAGTTCATCTCTGTGTTTGTCATTTCCTCTTACCTCACCGTTATTATTTGTGGGGGGCTTGTATCCAACTTTTGGGGTCTATTCTCTGGAGGCAAGAGAGGTCTTTGTTTTCCTCTTCTAGGGGTAGTTAGTCCTCCGGCTGGTGCGAGACATCTAGCGACCAACGTAGGCATGTTCCCCGGCTACTTCTAGTGTTGGCGTTAGGAGTAGATATATGGTCAACCCAGTTACCACTGCCCTATGAGCTGGATTTTTGTACTTCGCAGACTTACTTGTTCCTCTGAGACCCTCGCCATTGGGGTCATAACAGTTTGCCAGGCCAGTATTAAATGTTAGATGCATTGCAGAAGCGGGATTATAAGAAAGAAAATTCTGAGTTTTTTTTTCTCTTTCTCATTTTTTTTTTTCTTTTCCCCTTTACCTCTGAGTGGCTTGTGTTTGCTGCAGACATGAATGTCCAGACCTTGATTACAGGTGTGGACCAGCTTACTGCTCGTGTGCAGGGCATACAAGATTATGTTATCAGAAATCCTATGTCAGAACCTAAGATACCGATTCCTGAACTGTTTTCCGGAGACCGATTTAAATTTAGAAATTTCAGGAATAATTGTAAATTGTTTTTGTCCCTGAGACCCTGTTCATCTGGAGACTCCGCTCAGCAAGTGAAAATTGTTATTTCTTTTTTACGGGGCGACCCTCAGGATTGGGCTTTCTCGCTGGCGCCAGGAGATCCGGCATTGGCTGATATTGATGCGTTTTTTCTGGCGCTCGGTTTGCTTTATGAGGAACCCAATCTTGAGATTCAGGCAGAAAAAGCCTTGCTGGCTATGTCTCAGGGCCAGGACGAGGCTGAAGTGTATTGCCAAAAATTTCGGAAATGGTCCGTGCTGACCCAGTGGAACGAGTGTGCATTGGCTGCAAATTTCAGAAATGGCCTTTCTGAAGCCATTAAGAATGTGATGGTGGGTTTTCCCATTCCCACAGGTCTGAATGATTCCATGGCCCTGGCAATTCAAATCGACCGGCGGTTGCGGGAGCGCAAAACCGCAAATTCCCTCATGGTGTTGTCTGAACAGGCACCTGATGTGATGCAATGTGATAGAATCCTGACTAGAAATGAGCGGAAAATTCATAGACGCCAGAATGGCTTGTGTTACTACTGTGGTGATTCTACACATGTTATCTCAGCATGCTCTAAACGTCTTACTAAGGTTGTTAGTCCTGTCGCCATTGGTAATTTGCAACCTAAATTTATTCTATCTGTAACTTTGATTTGCTCACTGTCATCGTATCCTGTCATGGCGTTTGTAGACTCAGGTGCTGCCCTGAGTCTGATGGATCTGTCATTTGCCAAGCGCTGCGGTTTTGTTCTGGAGCCATTAGAAAATCCTATCCCTCTTAGGGGTATTGATGCTACGCCTTTGGCAAAAAATAAACCGCAGTTTTGGACACAGGTTACCATGTGCATGACTCTCGAACATCGGGAGGTGATACGTTTTCTTGTTCTGCATAAGATGCATGATTTGGTTGTTTTGGGTTTGCCATGGTTACAGTCCCATAATCCAGTCTTGGACTGGAAGGCAATGTCGGTGTCAAGTTGGGGCTGCCATGGAATTCATGGAGATTCCCTGCCCTTGTCTATTGCTTCTTCTACGCCTTCGGAAGTTCCGGCGTATTTGTCTGATTATCAGGATGTCTTCAGCGAGTCTAAGTCCAGTGCACTGCCTCCTCATAGGGAATGTGACTGTGCAATAGATTTGATTCCTGGCAGTAAGTTTCCTAAGGGGAGACTGTTTAATTTGTCGGTACCTGAACATACCGCGATGCGTTCATATATCAAGGAGTCTCTTGAGAAGGGGCATATCCGTCCTTCTTCTTCCCCTCTTGGTGCGGGATTCTTTTTTGTGGCCAAAAAGGACGGATCTTTGAGGCCTTGTATTGACTATCGGCTTTTAAACAAGATCACTGTCAAATTTCAGTATCCTTTGCCGCTGTTGTCAGACTTGTTTGCCCGGATTAAAGGTGCCAAGTGGTTCACCAAGATAGACCTTCGTGGTGCGTACAACCTTGTGCGCATTAAGCAAGGCGATGAATGGAAAACCGCATTCAATACGCCCGAAGGTCATTTTGAGTACTTGGTGATGCCATTTGGGCTCTCTAATGCACCTTCAGTTTTTCAGTCCTTCATGCATGACATTTTCCGGAAGTATCTGGATAAATTTTTGATTGTTTATCTGGATGATATTCTGGTTTTTTCTGATGATTGGGACTCGCATGTGGAGCAGGTCAGGATGGTTTTTAAGATTTTGCGTGAAAATTCTTTGTTTGTTAAAGGCTCAAAGTGTCTCTTTGGTGTACAGAGGGTTCCCTTTTTGGGGTTCATTTTTTCCCCTTCTGCTGTGGAGATGGACCCAGTCAAGGTCCGAGCTATTCATGATTGGACTCAACCCTCGTCAGTTAAGAGTCTTCAGAAGTTCTTGGGTTTTGCTAACTTCTACCGTCGTTTTATCGCAAATTTTTCTAGCGTTGTTAAACCATTGACGGATATGACCAAGAAAGGCTCTGATGTAGCTAACTGGGCTCCTGCTGCCGTGGAGGCTTTCCAGGAGTTGAAACGCCGGTTTACTTCGGCGCCTGTTTTGTGCCAACCTGACACCTCACTTCCCTTTCAGGTGGAGGTGGATGCTTCGGAGATTGGGGCAGGGGCCGTTTTGTCGCAGAGAGGCCCTGGTTGCTCTACTATGAGACCTTGTGCCTTTTTCTCCAGGAAGTTTTCGCCGGCAGAGCGAAATTATGATGTGGGCAATCGGGAGTTGTTGGCCATGAAGTGGGCATTTGAGGAGTGGCGTCATTGGCTCGAGGGTGCTAAGCATCGTGTGGTGGTCTTGACTGATCACAAAAATCTGATGTATCTCGAGTCTGCTAAACGCCTGAATCCTAGACAGGCCCGCTGGTCATTGTTTTTCTCCCGTTTTGACTTTGTGGTCTCGTATTTACCAGGTTCTAAGAATGTGAAGGCCGATGCTCTGTCTAGGAGCTTTGTGCCTGATGCTCCTGGAGTCGCTGAACCTGTGGGTATTCTTAAGGAAGGAGTTATCTTGTCAGCTATTTCTCCTGATCTGCGGCGTGTGTTGCAGAGATTTCAGGCTGGTAGGCCTGACTCTTGTCCATCTGACAGATTGTTTGTGCCTGCTAAATGGACCAGCAGAGTCATTTCCGAGGTTCATTCCTCAGTGTTGGCAGGGCACCCGGGAATTTTTGGCACCAGAGATCTGGTGGCCAGGTCCTTTTGGTGGCCTTCCTTGTCAAGGGATGTGCGGTCATTTGTGCAGTCCTGTGGAACTTGTGCTCGAGCTAAGCCTTGCTGTTCTCGTGCCAGCGGGTTGCTCTTGCCCTTGCCTGTCCCGAAGAGACCTTGGACACACATCTCTATGGATTTCATTTCTGATCTTCCGGTGTCTCAGGGCATGTCTGTCATCTGGGTGATATGTGATCGTTTCTCCAAGATGGTCCATTTGGTTCCTTTGCCTAAGCTGCCCTCCTCTTCTGATCTGGTTCCTGTGTTCTTCCAGAACGTGGTTCGTTTGCACGGCATTCCTGAGAATATTTTGTCGGACAGAGGATCCCAGTTTGTTTCCAGGTTCTGGCGATCCTTTTGTGGTAGGATGGGCATTGATTTGTCGTTTTCGTCCGCTTTTCATCCCCAGACTAACGGACAAACGGAGCGAACTAATCAGACTCTGGAGGCTTATTTGAGGTGTTTTGTCTCTTCTGATCAGGATGATTGGGTGACCTTCTTGCCGTTGGCTGAATTTGCCCTTAATAATCGGGATAGTTCCGCCACCTTGGTTTCGCCTTTTTTCTGCAACTCTGGTTTCCATCCTCGTTTTTCCTCGGGACATGTGGAGCCTTCTGACTGTCCTGGGGTGGATTCTGTGGTGGATAGGTTGCAGCGGATCTGGAGTCATGTGGTGGACAACTTGAAGTTGTCACAGGAGAAGGCTCAGCGTTTTGCCAACCGCCGCCGCGGTGTGGGTCCCCGACTTCGCGTTGGGGATTTGGTATGGCTGTCTTCTCGATTTGTTCCTATGAAGGTCTCCTCTCCCAAATTTAAGCCTCGCTTCATTGGTCCTTACAAGATATTGGAAATCCTTAATCCTGTATCCTTTCGCCTGGATCTTCCGGTGTCGTTTGCCATTCACAACGTATTTCATAGGTCCTTGTTGCGGCGGTACGTTGTGCCTGTGGTCCCTTCTGCTGAGCCTCCTGCTCCGGTGTTGGTTGAGGGCGAGTTGGAGTACGTGGTGGAGAAGATCTTAGATTCTCGTCTCTCCAGGCGGAGGCTTCAGTACCTGGTCAAGTGGAAGGGCTATGGTCAGGAGGATAATTCCTGGGTGGTCGCCTCTGATGTGCATGCGGCCGATTTGGTTCGTGCCTTTCACACCGCTCATCCTGATCGCCCTGGTGGTCTTGGTGAGGGTTCGGTGACCCCTCACTAAGGGGGGGGTACTGTTGTGAATTTACCTTTTTTGGCTCCCTCTAGTGGTTACTAGTGATTTGACTCTGGGAATGTCTGCCATCCCTTGTATGCTCACCTGGGTCGTTAGGTCAGGGGTGTTGCTATATAAGCTCCCTGGACCTTCAGTTCAATGCCTGGCAACGTTGTAATCAGAGCTAATCTGTTGTGCTCTTGTCTACTGATCCTGGTTCCTGCTAGATTAAGCTAAGTCTGCTTTCTTGCTTTTTGCTATTTGTTTTTGTTTGCATTTTTGTCCAGCTTGTACATAATCTGTATCCTAACCTTGCTGGAAGCTCTAGGGAGGCTGGAGTTCTCCCCCCGGGCCGTTAGACGGTTCGGGGGTTCTTGAATTTCCAGTGTGGATTTTTGATAGGGTTTTTGTTGACCATATAAGTTATCTTACTACATTCTGCTATTAGTAAGTGGGCCTCTCTTTGCTAAACCTAGTTCATCTCTGTGTTTGTCATTTCCTCTTACCTCACCGTTATTATTTGTGGGGGGCTTGTATCCAACTTTTGGGGTCTATTCTCTGGAGGCAAGAGAGGTCTTTGTTTTCCTCTTCTAGGGGTAGTTAGTCCTCCGGCTGGCACGAGACATCTAGCGACCAACGTAGGCATGTTCCCCGGCTACTTCTAGTGTTGGCGTTAGGAGTAGATATATGGTCAACCCAGTTACCACTGCCCTATGAGCTGGATTTTTGTACTTCGCAGACTTACTTGTTCCTCTGAGACCCTCGCCATTGGGGTCATAACAGGACAGCATGTGACTTACATATGAGTGTCTGAGCAAAGGGTCTGAATACTTATGACCATGTGATATTTCAGTTTTTCTTTTTATTAGATTTTCAAAAATTTCTACATTTCTGTTTTTTTCAGATAAGATGTGGTGCAGAGTGTACATTAGTAAGAAAAAAAAGGAAAATTTAAAGGGGTCTGAATACCTTCCGTACCTACTGTATGTCAGTAGCATCTTGTCTCTATATGGTGGTATTATGTGAGTACAATATGGCGATTTTCTGCAAATTGTGTATATGTCAGTAGTATCTGGTAACTATATCGCGGTATTATGTGAGCAAAATATATATATATATATATATAATAGAAAAAATTGGAACAGCACAAATCCTTTACTTATCTTCGGGTGCAAGGCCCAGGCAACCCGTCCCTTGGTTGCTATCAGTCCGTATAAGTCACAAAAATAGGCAGCACTCCATATTCTTAAGGTAATCTGCAGGTCTTTATTGAGCCCACATCTCGTGCAACGTTTCAGCTCTCAACTGAGCCTTTCTCAAGCCTGAGCTGAGCTGAGGCTTGAGAAAGGCTCAGTTGAGAGCTGAAACGCTGCACGAGATGTGGGCTCAATAAAGACCTGCAGATTACCTTAAGAATATGGAGTGCTGCCTATTTTTGTGACTTATATATATATATATATATATATATATATATATATATATATATATATATATAAATATATATATAAATATGTTAGTAGTATCTGGTCACAATATCATGTAAGCACCATATGGTATTTTCCTAACGCTATATGTTATTAACATCTTGTCACTATATGGCGGTATTATGTGTATTATGTGGAATTCAGCAAACTGTATATATGTCAGTAGTATCTTGTCACTATGCGGCAATATTATGTGGGTACAATATGGTGATATTATATAAATTGTGTGTCATCAATATTTTGTAATAATGGGGTGCCTTCTCTACTTGTCTTTAGGGCCCCATTTCATATAGAACAAACCCTGTGTGCACGCTCAGCGGATTCAGATGTGCATGTTACCTCGAGCTGATAGCTGTCGGCTGAATTGTTTTCCCGTCTGTCCAGTATTTGCCAATTGTGTACGTTCGTCCGGATCCTTCAAGATACTTCCATAGAGGTGGATGCAACAGATGTCCAACCTCCCATGTCTCACACTATTGATCCGCTCTCACGCAGGAGTTGCATTGTGGGTGCTATCACCTCCACCAGTGAAAAGAAGCTGACTTATATATTAGTGGGAGAATGAGTAAAATATTCCACCCACATCCAATAACTCCAGAAACTCCAGTGACTACATGAGTCCTCATTGGCATTCACAGAAGTAATGAGGAGAAGTGTGAGAAAGTGAGAAGGAGAAACCCAGAGACGGCGCCTCAGTCTTATTATCTGCATTATGAAGCTGCTTCTGAAAGTCCCTCAAAATTGAGATCCCCCCGAAAGCCGTATCTGCATTCTGCAACAGGCAAGTAGGGGAAGTAGGAGAAAACAACATGGGCAATACTCCAGAAACAACCGCAGCACTCCAGAACACAACGCAACACTAAAGAAGGCAACGCAACACTCTAGAAACAACACAACACTCCAGGAAGCTACGCAACACTCCAGAAAGCAGCACAACACTCCAGAAGACAACACAACACTCCAGAAACAACTGCAACACTCCAGAAGACAACGCAACACTCCAGAAGACAACACAACACTCCAGAAGGCAACGGAACACTCCAAAAGGCAAAGCAACACTGCAAATGACAACTCAACATTTCAGAACACAACGCAACACTCCAGGAAGCAACGCAACACTCCAGAAGACAATGCAACACTACAGAAGACAACACAATACTCCAGAAGGCAACACAATGCTCCAGGAGGCAATGCAACACTCCAGGAGGCAATGCAACACTTCAGAAGGCAACGCAACACTCCAGAAGGCAACGCAACACTCCAGAAGGCAACACAATATTCCAGAAGGCAACGCAACACCCCAGAAGGCAACGCAACACCCCAGAAGGCAAAGCAACACTCCAGAAGGCAACGCAACACTCCAGAAGGCAACACAACATTCCAGAAGGCAACGCAACACCCCAGAAAGCAAAGCAACACTCCAGAAGGCAACACAACTCTCCAGAAATAACTTCAGCTCTCCAGAAAGACAACACAACTCTCCAGAAAACAACGCAGCTCTCCAAAAGGCAACACAACGCTCCAGAAGGCAGCGCAATGCTCCAGAAAGCAACGCAACACTCCAGAAGGCAACGCAACACTCCAGAAGGAAACACAACATTCCAGAAGGCAACACAATACTCCAGAAGACAAAGCAACACTTCAGAAGGCAACGCAACTCTCTAGAAACAACTGCAAATCTCCTGAAGACAACACAACTCTCCTAAAGACAACACAACTCTCCAGAAACAACCGCAAAACTCCAGAAGACAACACAAAACTCCAGACAAAACTAGAAAACTGTCCAAAACTAAAAACTAGGAAATTCCAACAGTTTCAAGTTTTTGACTTTACGGAACTATAATGTCCAGACATCGCCCTGATCGTGTATGGGACCCACCATCCTGACTGCTGTTATAGGGTGCTCCAGATTACACATCCAGACTGTTGTTATAGGGGGCTCCAGACTACACATCCAGACTGCTGTTATAGGGGGCTCCAGACTACACATCCAAACTGCTGTTATAGGGGGCTCCAGACTACACACCCAGACTACTGTTATAGGGGTCTACAGACTACACATCCAGACTGCTGTTATAGGGGGCTACAGACTACACACCCAGACTACTGTTATAGGGGTCTACAGACTACACATCCAGACTGCTGTTATAGGGGGCTCCAGACTACACATCCAGACTGCTTTTATAGGGGGCTTCAGACTACACATCCAGACCGCTGTTATAGGGGGGCTGCAGACTACACAACCAGACTGCTCTTATAGGGGAGCTCTAGACTGCATATCTAGACTACTGTTATAAGGGGTTCCAGACGACACATCCAGACTGTTGTTATAGGGGGCTCAAGACTACACATCCAGACTGTTCTTTAAGGGGGCTCCAGACTACACATCCAGACTGCTGTTATAGGGGGCTCCAGACTACACATCCAGACCACTGTTATTGGGGGCTCCAGACCACACATCCAGACTGCTGTTATAAGGGGTTTCAGACTGCACATCCAGATTGCTCTTATAGGGGGCTCCAGACTATACACCCAGACTGCTGTTAAAGGGGGCTCCAGACTACACATCCAGACTGCTGCTCTAGGGGGGCTCCATAATACACATCCAGACTGCTGTTATAGGGGGCTCCAGACTACACATCCAGACTGCTGTTATAGGGAGCTCCAGACTACACATCCAGACTGCTGTTATAGGGAGCTCCAGACTACACATCCAGACTGCTGTTATAGGGGGCTCCATAATACACACCCAGACTGCTGTTATAAGAGGCTCCCTACTACACATCCAGACTGCTGCTATAGGGGGGCTCCATACTACATATGCAGACTGCTGTTATAGGGGGCTCCAGACTACACATCCAGACTGCTGTTATAGGGGGGGTTCCATACTACACAGCCAGACTGCTATTATAGGGGGCTTCACACACATCCAGATTGTTTTAATAGGGGGTTCCAGACAGGGGGCCTGTAGACTAAAATCTAGATTTATGTTTTAGTGGGCTCCAGATTGCCTGCTCCCTTGATTGGCTCTCCTATCATCTTGGTCCTACCTTCTTTCTCAATTTTTAGCCTTTGGCCAATTCCAGCCATGTTCTTTTCACTACGATCTGCGCTGTCACTTGTGTGAGAGTGGGGTAGAGACAGACAGAAGCGGCTGTAGGTCCAAAGTAAAAAAAAAAGATGACTGGGGACAGTCAGAGTGAAGAAAAGGTACAGTGTTCAGCATAAATGAGTACATCCCTTTTGAAAAGTAAGAATTAGATCAATATCTCACTGAACATGAGAACAATTTACAAAATTTTCACAAGAGTTAGTTTCCTGTAACAATTTTTAACCCCTTTACCCCCAAGGGCGGTTTGCACGTTAATGACCAGGCCAATTTTTTACAATTCTGACCACTGTCCCTTTATAAGGTTATAACTCTGGAACGCTTCAACGGATCCCGGTGATTCTGACACTGTTTTCTCGTGACATATTGTACTTCATGATAGTGATAAAATTTCTTTGATATTACCTGCGTTTATTTGTGAAAAAAACGGCAATTTTCCAACTTTGAATTTTTGTGCAATAAAATCACAGAGATATGTCACACAAAATACTTAATAAATAACATTTCCCACATGTCTACTTTACATCAGCACAATTTTGGAACCAAATTTTTTTTTTGTTAGGGAGTTATAAGGGTTAAAAGTTGACCAGCAATTTCTCATTTTTACAACACCATTTTGTTTTAGGGACCACATCTCATTTGAAGTCATTTTGAGGGGTCTATATGATAGAAAATAACCAAATCTGACACCATTCTAAAAACTGCACCCCTCAAGGTGCTCAAAACCACATTCAATAAGTTTATTAACCCTTCAGGTGTTTCACAGGAATTTTTGGAATGTTTAAATAAAAATGAACATTTAACTTTTTTTCACAAAAAAATTATTTCAGCTCCAATTTGTTTTATTTTACCAAGGGTAACAGGAGAAAATGGACCCCAAAAGTTGTTGTACAATTGGTCCTGAGTACGCCGATACCCCATATGTGGGGGTAAACCACTGTTTGGGCGCATGGTAGAGCTCGGAAGCAAAGGAGCGCCATTTGACTTTTCAATGCAAAATTGACTGGATTTGAGATGGGACGCCATGTTGAGATTGGAGAGCCCCTGATATGCCTAAACATTGAAACCCCCCCCCACAAGTGACACCATTTTGGAAAGTAGACCCCCTAAGGAACTTATCTAGATGTGTTGTGAGAGCTTTGAACCCCCAAGTGTTTCACTACAGTTCATAACGCAGAGCCGTGAGAATAAAAATTATTTTTTTTCCACAAAAATTATTTTTTAGCCCCCAGTTTTGTATTTTTTGAAATTAGACCCCAAAAGTTGTTGTCCAATGTGTCCTGAGTATGCTGATACCCCATATGTGGGGGGAACCACCTTTTGAGCGCATGGCAGAGCTCGGAAGGGAAGGAGCATCATTTGGAATGCAGACTTAGATGGAATGGTCTGCAGGCATCACATTGCATTTGCAGAGCCCCTAATGTACCTAAACAGTAGAAACCCCCCACAAGTGACCCCATATTGGAAACTAGACCCCCAAGGAACTTATCTAGATGTGTTGTGAGAACTTTGAACCCCCAAGTGTTTCACTACAGTTTATAACACAGAGCCCTGAAAATAAAAAAAAAAAATGTTTCCACAAAAATTATTTTTTAGCCCCCAGTTTTGTATTTTTCCAAGGGTAACAGGAGAAATTGGACCGGAAAAGTTGTTGCCCAATGTGTCCTGAGTACGCTGATACCCCATATGTTGGGGTAAACCCCTGTTTGGGCGCAGGGGAGAGCTCGGAAGGGAAGGAGCACTGTTTTACTTTTTCAACGCAGAATTGGCTGGAATTGAGATCGGACGCCATGTCGCGTTTGGAGAGCCCCTGATGCGCCTAAACAGTGAAACCCCCCAATTATAACTGAAACCCTAATCTAAACAAATCCCTAACCCTAATCCCAAAGGTAACCCTAACCACACCCCTAACCCTAACACACCCCTAACTCTAATCCCAACCCTAATCCCAACCGTAAATGTAATCCAAACCCTAACCCTAACTTTAGCCCCATCCCTAACTGTAGCCCTAGCCCTAACCCTAGTCCTAACCCTAGCCCTAACCCTAGCCCTAACCCTAGCCCTAACCCTAACCCTAGCCCTAACCCTAACCCTAGCCCTAACCCTAACCCTAACCCTAGCCCTAACCCTAGCCCTAACCCTAACCCTAATGGGAAAATGGAAATAAATACATTTTTTTAATTTTTTTATTTTTCGCTAACTAAGGGCGTGATGAAGGGGGGTTTGATTTACTTTTATAGCGGGTTATTTAGCGGATTTTTATGATTGGCAGCCGTCACACACTGAAAGACGCTTTTTATTGCAAAAAATATTTTTTGCGTTACCACATTTTGAGAGCTATAATTTTTCCAAATTTTGGTCCACAGGGTCATGTGAGGTCTTGTTTTCTGCGGGACGATTTGACGTTTTTATTTGTAACATTTTCGGGCACGTGACATTTTTGATCGCTTTTTATTCTGATTTTTGTGAGGCAGAATGACCAAAAACCAGCTATTCATGAATTTCTTTTGGGGGAAGCGTTTATACCGTTCCGCGTTTGGTAAAATGGATCAAGCAGTTTTATTCTTCTGGTCAGTACGATTACAGTGATGCCTCATTTATATCATGTTTTTATGTTTTGGTGCTTTTTTACGATAAAAACTATTTTATAAAAAAAATAATTGTTTTTGCATCACTTTATTCTGAGGACTATAACTTTTTTATTTTTTCTTTGATGATGCTGTATGGCAGCTCATTTTTTGCGGGACAAGATGACGTTTTCAGCGGTACCATGTTTATTTATATCTGTCTTTTTGATCGCGTCTTATTCCACTTTTTATTTGGCGGTATGATAATAAAGCGTTGTTTTTTGCCTCATTTTTTTTTTTACGGTGTTCACTGAAGGGGTTAACTAGTGGGACAGTTTTATAGGTTGGGTCGCTACGGACGTGGTGATACTAAATATGTGTACTTTATTGTTTTTTTTAATTTAGATAATGAAATGTATTTATAGGGACAATATATATATTTTTTTTGCATTCTTTTTTTGGAATTTTTTTTTTTTTTACACATGTGAATTTTTCTTTTTTACACTATAACATTGCCCCGGGGAGGTGGGGGGGCATGATGTTGTAGTGTAAGATCGCCGATCTGACAGTTTGCTGTGCACTGTGTCAGATCGGCGGAGGTAAGAGACCCTTGGAGCAACGCGATTACATCGTGTTGCTCCGGGGGTCTCAGGGAAGCCCGTAGGGAGCCCCCTCCCTGCGCTATGCTTCCCTATACCGCCGGAACACTGCGATCATGTTTGATCGCAGTGTACCGGGGGTTAATGTGCCAGGGGCGGTCCGTGACCGCTCCTGGCACATAGTGCCGGATGTCAGCTGCAATAGCTGACACCCGGCCGCGATCGGCCGCGCTCCCCCCGTGAACGTGGCCGATCGCGCTGGATGTACTATCCCGTCGGTGGTCATACGGGCCCACCCCACCTCGACGGGATAGTACGTCCGATGTCAGAAAGGGGTTAACCCATGACACTAAGCATAATAATATAAATTTCAGTTCAAAATCTGTAGTTTTACTCAAGTTAATTGATGCAAAAATGAGCACACAACATGAAAAATAACTACATTTACTATTGCGTATGACCTTCATGATATCTAAGGACAGCATCAAGTCTTCCAGACCCGGAATGAACAAGTTGACAACATATTGCAACATCCATCTTTTTCTATTCTTCAGGATCAAGCTCATCTACAGCCCGGATACTAAATGGAGAGTGATGACAACTTGTCTCTGCAGAGCTCTACATATGTCAATATTCTTCACCCTTCTTATCAGAAGATGCTCCTGTTTAGGTGGTAACTTCCATGGTCACCTGTACGTTTCTTTGAGATGTTCTCAGTTCCATCTTTGTTACATTTTTGTATCACTTTTGCCCTACTATCTGACTGGTAAGTAAAGCTTTCCAGGTTTTCTTGCAGCCTTCACCTTTCTTGTGACAGTTCTCTCCCATGTGGTGCCATTGCTGACAGCATGAATTTGGAAGCGGTTTTCTTTCTACGTAATTCTTTTTCATAGTCCACCGTCTGCTGGACAATTTTGTTATGAAGAATTAGACTTAACTGTGGTTGAAATCTTGTTGTTTAGAATTCTGTAGTCTAAACTTTAGCTTTGCTCCCAAGACTTTTATTTGAGTGTACTAGATTTTCCAATCTGGTATGGAATGAATTTGCTAAGAAAATTACTTTTCTTTGTGTGCAAAATAATAAATCTTGTTTGCAATCAATGGATGACATTTGTGGGAGCACTTGGTAGTATGGTATCCTATAAAAAAGGAAACTAAAGGTTTTCTGACAGATTTATTGGGGGATGTACTCATGTTTTCTGAGCACTATAAATATAAGAATTTTTTTAACCCCCTATCGATCAATTCAAGTCTCATCTATCTGGATTATATCATCTCCAGTCCAGAGCTCACGTGGTTGTTGAGTTGTTTTTCAACTCTTTTACTTACGAGCGGAAATCATGAGAACCTCCATCGACCAATGAATGACGATCGATGCAAGTAATAACACAGCGTTCTACAACTTATTACGCTACCATGACGTAGAGGAGACAGAATAACTTTGTAACGCAAGAGACTTGACACGTCTTTGTCAGTAAGTTCTTCTCGAGATCCTTGTGGATTGTTGTTGCTGACTCACTTCTTTTATCTGTCAAATGTTGGAGTTTGTTATGCGTTGGTTGCATGTGGGCGGAATGTGTCACTTTCTTGTTATATCACAACCACTATTGTCTTTTACTACTATTCATTTTCCACACATTGCGGTGACAGTTCCCACTCAAACTCACATTCTGTAAATGCTTTACCTAACTGCCTTCAACACAAGACTAGAGAGACAGCGGTGGAAGCTGTTGCTGAGCGTTATCATCTAAATTATTGTCTTCATCTAAGCATCCATCAACAATTAATAAATATCATCTTCTTGTCTGCTTCCTCTTTCTCTAACCCCCCCTAACATAACATGTGGTCACTAAAAAGTTAAAGATAAGTTACAATTACATAGGAGATGGATTTTACAGTGTCTTGTTGCAGTGCATCGTAGATGGGATCCCGGATTTTGAGGCCTGTTTTTCCTTTTTCCCAGCCTGGTCATGTCAAGAGTTAACCTTTCTCAGCCTCTGTCTAGGTTCAGGTTGGCTATTTATCACCGCTGTTTCCTGCAGGCGATGTCAGTTATAGTTTTTGCCTAGTGCTGCTGTAGATGAGTCTGATTGCTCTGATTTGTCCTGCTGCGTTTGCTTTCTAAACCCGTGCCTCTGTACCCATCTTGATTCAGTGTTTCCCTTTAGTGTGCTTACTCACTGGTTTTGACTAGGCTTGTATCCTGACCGGCTTCTGTCCTTTGTCTTTTGGCTTACCTGCTCCTGACCGTTACTGACTACTTGGCTTGTCTCTGACTGTGAGTTTGCTTATTCCTTTGGTACTAAGCTACAGTCTAGGATTTGACCCGGCTTGTTTGAGTATTCTGATGCCACCTGTGGTAGCCTCACTGCTGCACTGCAGGCCAGCTCTGTTTAGGTGCAGTCCTCCTTCCACTCTACTGCCATCTAATTGAGCCTGCACCTACCTGCATTGCAGCAGCGTGGCCGGTAAAATGTGAAAACAAAAACTATGAATCTTGGAAGTCGATCTTTGAATGAAAACATTTTTTGAAAAAACATAAGGCAGACCAGAAAAGCAGAAAACACTGATTGTGGATATGGACCAGAATCAGTTCTTTCAGTGCTTGCAGCAATCAAATGGTTAATGACTGAGGTCCATTCTACCAGCAGACTGATAGTTAACGGCAGAGACATATGCAATCATCAAACGTGATTAATTGAAGGGAGCAGTGATGAAAAAGCAGATTGGTACTTGCTTTCAGAACAGGTTAGACTATTGCAGCAGAGTAATAGTGTGAACAGCACCAGTCTCAGCAGTGATGAGTTCATTATGCTTACAGCACACGAATGAGTAACAGGTCTAAACCAGGAAGTAAATGCAGATAGATGTTAAACAAGCAGGAGTTTGCTAAAGAGCTTATTAGCCAGAGGAGAGATATGGATGATGATGCAAACTCTACAAGTTCAGAAAGGAAATTGTGATGCCCCAGGGTCCTGGTCGTCACGGTGACATTGCTTTTCTGACAGGGAGAGTGATGTCACGCTTGGAAGCGAAGGAAGATCGCTTTCACCAGGTAAACACACTGCACACAACATGTTCACACTCCAGGCCGGAAGGGGGAGCTCTGAACCCGGATTAAGGGGAACTTCCCTATATTCTGGTCTGGAGGGAAAGAAAGGGGGCAGTCTGTCCAAGGACAGAGAAGAGAGCAGTCAGACCTTGTGTGTCGGAAGGACTGAAGGGGCCGTGCAGCCAGAGTCACTGCAGCTCCTGGAAAAAAAGAGAGAATACAAAAGGAAGAATATTGTTTAGTGAGCGTGCAGGAGAAGGAAGCACAGGAGAGTGACTCCAGGGGAGCATAGCAGCGTTTGTGCTACCTCCCTGGCTGAGCGCAGATTCCGGTAGCCGGAAGACCGAGACTGTGTTGGACTCTAAGAGGCATAGCAGAAACTGGCAGAACAGCTGGATTATTACAAGTAACCTGTCCACCCTAGTATCCAGGAGGCACAGTGGCACATAGAGCCCGCGTCGTGATAGAGACCCTGTAAAAAGGCTTGAGCCACCTGTCATACGGGTTTGTGTCCTAATATATATGGAGGACAGAGAGAACTGTGAGGACCTTGCCAGAAGCCATAGGCAGTAAGGGACTACAATACCACCGCGCTAATAGGAAGGCTTCTAACTCCACCTGGTAAAGGGAACTCTGACTTCGCTTCCAAGCCGGCCAGGCCCTGCCTGTCCTGTGATCTGGTGCCCTGGACTGTGGATATCTGAAGTCGCCAGTAAACCAGGTAAAGAGACTGCAAACCTGTGTCCTCCATCTTTACTGCACCATTCACCATCCTCATCTATACACCGGGATCCCTGGGCATACACTTCACCTGTGGGAAGGTATACCATCTAGTTGCCATAACATCACCCCAGCGGACCCCTTTAAGCAGCGTCGGTCCACACTGACCGAATACCACAGGAGGCGTCACAAGCATAAACTTTATTCACCGATTTCCTTAAAGATCCTTCCCTTTAATTGGGCACCCAGGACCATGGACCAGGTCACAGCCATCGAGACATCCCCTTTAAGTACCGGATCTGGTACCGAGTACCCCATGGCCCGGGCGGGCGACTCAAAATGAATGCAAAGCCATCAAACTGAAAACACTTCAGGTGATGTTAAATAGTGGTTGATAGTAAAGGAACCCAACATTGGCTTGTGCAAAGGGAACTGACCTTAAGGTAAAGGCCCCGTCTCACATAGCGAGATCGCTAGCGAGATCGCTGCTGAGTCACAAGTTTTGTGACGCAACAGCGACCTCCATAGCGATCTCGCTATGTGTGACATGTACCAGCGACCAGGCCCCTGCTGCGAGATCGCTGGTTGTGTCGGAATGGCCTGGACCTTTTTTTGGTCGTTGAGGCCCCGCTGACATCGCTGAATCGGTGTGTGTGACACCGATCCAGCGATGTCTTCACTGGTAACCAGGGTAAACATCGGGTTACTAAGCGCAGGGCCGCGCTTAGTAACCCGATGTTTACCCTGGTTACCAGCGTAAATGTAAAAAAAAACAAACAATACATACTCGCCTTTCGGTGTCCAGGTCCCTTGCCGTCTGCTTCCTGCTCTCACTGACTGACTCCCGGCCGTACAGTGAGAAGTGAGAGCACAGCAGTGACGTCACCGCTGCGCTCTGCTCTCACTGTACGGCGGCACTCAGTCAGAGCAGGAAGCAGACGGCAAGGGACCTGGACACCGAAAGGCGAGTATGTAGTGTTTGTTTTTTTTGGTAACCAGGGTAAACATCGGGTTACTAAGCGCGGCCCTGCGCTTAGTAACCCGATGTTTACCCTGGTTACCCGGGTGCTGCAGGGGGACTTCGGCATCGTTGAAGACAGTTTCAACGATGCTGAAGTCGTTCCCCTGATCGTTGGTCGATGAAGAGAGCTGTCTGTGTGACAGCTCCCCAGCGACCACACAGCGACTTACCAACGATCACGGCCAGGTCGTATTGCTGGTCGTGATCGTTGGTAAATCGCTTAGTGAGACGGGGCCTTTTGTAATCAAGCTACAGGATAAAGACACTAATTATTGGCAGAAAAAGGGCAGGAACACAATAAAGTGTGAGTTATGGCTCCTGTATATTCTAAGAAAAAAAAGGAGGACAGAGAAATCAGAGGACACCTTTATATACTGTACATGAGGGCACAGGAAGTAAAATCTACCGCCATCTGTCCTGACCATAAATCACCCGCACTCTCTCAGATCTGTGTTTATCCTTCCGTTTCAATGTAGGAGAAAGTCTGATGAATGTCACGGGGAGTAATGGGTTTCGCTGCTGGAAGATCCAGTCATTAAACATTATGGTTGAACAGAAGGTTAAACACATTCACCTCTCGGCCAAATAATTTTTGAAGAAGCTTTATGGAAACTTCTGTTGCAACACTTCTAAACACAAGACAATTCCAAGGACCTGAGGCCGCTGCATCCTTGAGTCTGAGGAGTCAGAGAGGTGCCTTCCTTAGCGAAAGACCCTGTGATCTATGGAAAGAAATAGAAACTCTGGCCACTTGACACTTAGGCTGGGTTCATACTGCGTTTTAGGCGTCCGTTAGATGGACTACGTTACACCGTGGCATAACGCGGTGTAACGCAGTCCAATAATGCCGCCATTGAGTCCAATGTCGGATGCATCGTTAGCGCACGCCCACAATGGGCGTGCCCTAGCGATGTGCCGTCATTGAGTGACGGACCCTGGGACGTGGGCTGCAGCGTTTCCGGGTCCGTCACTGCTAGCGCAGATTGAGCATCTGCTAGCTCTATCTGCTCTAGCGCGATGTCATGTCGGCACTTGCGTGTAACGCATGTGTTGAACGGGCTGCTGTTAACGCAATGTGAACCTGGCCTTAGTCTTAGCGTTTTTCTGCATCCACCACTAGGAGGAGCTCACAAGTAACTGTATAAATCCATATACAAAGAACTCCCTCTGGTGGTGGCTACAGGCAACCACAATGTTACCATGCACTGCAGGACCGGAGGCAGGAGACTTGGAGATCACCAGCGGAGATTCATCAGAGCCTTTGGGCCAGTTTTCTGAATTTCGATAATCAAATGTTACCCAAGCATTTTTGAAACTGTGCAAAAGTTACGAAACTTTTGGCTTCTCAAAACTAGGACATTTAATCCCAGCACCCAATACTGACAAGGAATCCCCCCAAAATGCTAGGAATGCCTCCAAAGACCCATGTCGAGGCGCTTTTCATAAACTTAACCTCTTTTTGGACTGATGTGAAGAATTGCCCTAACAGAATCGGACAGTTGGCAAGTCTGCTGCCCATCCTGCTGGTCTCCCCAATTCTGTGCCGGCCTCATTTGCCCCCATTGCTGAATCTGCTGTGGGAATCTGTGCCCCCAAATAAAGATCTTCAGAAATAACGGTGTCACATCGATCATTAATTCCCGAAGAAGTGGCACAGACCGTGCCGAGTGCCCCCGGGCCAATAACCAGCGGGTCCGTGACTCTGGGATTTCTGCACTTAGCGCCTGGTCTTTTGTTTTTCCCTTTCATATTATGTCCTCCCTGTTTCCATGCCATCCTGCCTTCAGCGTTTATGATCCTCAGAGCCGATCTGAAAAGATGAAAAAAAAAATGACTACTGCATTTATCCAAATGGAGGAAAATGATGACAAAAGCTCATGTAACGCTGCATCCTGCAAATTTACAGCTTGTAATTTCCTCGATTGTACTAGTGGGCGTTCCAGCAGCTAGAAACCCAGTAATCATAGATAGTGCTGGAATAGGAGAGAAAACACTGTTATGTCCCAGCTTTGGCGCCGTGACCCCGGAGCGAAGGACACGGGAGGGTTGTGAGGGAATCGAGATTACGAGACGGAACATTTCTGCAGCAATTAGAGCAAGATGAGATGTGTGAGCGGGGCACCGGTACAATAGATGAGACGTGTGAGTGGGGCACCGGTACAATAGATGAGACGTGTGAGTGGGGCACCGGTACAATAGATGAGACGTGTGAGTGGGGCACCGGTACAATAGATGAGACGTGTGAGTGGGGCACCGGTACAATAGATGAGACATGTGAGTGGGGCACCGGTACAATAGATGAGACGTGTGAGCGGGGCACCGGTACAATAGATGAGACGTGTGAGCGGGGCACCAGTACAATAGATGAGACGTGTGAGTGGGGCACCGGTACAATAGATGAGACGTGTGAGTGGGGCACCGGTACAATAGATGAGACGTGTGAGTGGGGCACCGGTACAATAGATGAGACATGTGAGTGGGGCACCGGTACAATAGATGAGACGTG
The DNA here is from genome assembly GCF_051348905.1 of Ranitomeya variabilis. Lineage (NCBI taxonomy): Eukaryota > Metazoa > Chordata > Amphibia > Anura > Dendrobatidae > Ranitomeya > Ranitomeya variabilis. The sequence continues at coordinate 563,995,794 of NC_135237.1, read as the reverse complement.
TGAGTGGGGCACCGGTACAATAGATGAGACGTGTGAGTGGGGCACCGGTACAATAGATGAGACATGTGAGTGGGGCACCGGTACAATAGATGAGACGTGTGAGTGGGGCACTGGTACAATAGATGAGACGTGTGAGCGGGGCACCGGTACAATAGATGAGACGTGTGAGTGGGGCACCGGTACAATAGATGAGACGTGTGAGTGGGGCACCGGTACAATAGATGAGACGTGTGAGTGGGGCACCGGTACAATAGATGAGACATGTGAGTGGGGCACCGGTACAATAGATGAGACGTGTGAGCGGGGCACCGGTACAATAGATGAGACGTGTGAGTGGGGCACCAGTACAATAGATGAGACGTGTGAGCGGGGCACCGGTACAATAGATGAGACGTGTGAGCGGGGCACCGGTACAATAAATGAGGCGTGTGAGTGGGGCACTGGTACAATAGATGAGACGTGTGAGTGGGGCACCGGTACAATAGATGAGACGTGTGAGCGGGGCACCAGTACAATAGATGAGACGTGTGAGTGGGGCACCGGTACAATAGATGAGACGTGTGAGTGGGGCACCGGTACAATAGATGAGACGTGTGAGTGGGGCACCGGTACAATAGATGAGACGTGTGAGCGGGGCACTGGTACAATAGATGAGACGTGTGAGTGGGGCACCGGTACAATAGATGAGACGTGTGAGCGGGGCACTGGTACAATAGATGAGACGTGTGAGCGGGGCACCGGTACAATAAATGAGGCGTGTGAGTGGGGCACTGGTACAATAGATGAGACGTGTGAGTGGGGCACCGGTACAATAGATGAGACGTGTGAGCGGGGCACCAGTACAATAGATGAGACGTGTGAGTGGGGCACCGGTACAATAGATGAGACGTGTGAGTGGGGCACCGGTACAATAGATGAGACGTGTGAGCGGGGCACTGGTACAATAGATGAGACGTGTGAGTGGGGCACCGGTACAATAGATGAGACGTGTGAGTGGGGCACCGGTACAATAGATGAGACGTGTGAGTGGGGCACCGGTACAATAGATGAGACGTGTGTTGTGAATTTGGATTCTGGGCTCCCCCGGTGGCTACTGGTGGAATTGAACTGGTGTTTTCATCTTCTCTGTTCACCTGTTCCCATCAAGATGTGGGAGTCGCTATATAACCTTGCTGCTCTGTTAGTTGCTTGCCGGTCAACAATGTTATCAGAAGCCTCTCTGTCCTTGTTCCTGCTCCTAGACAACTACTAGATAAGTTGGACTCTTGTCCATGTTTGTTTTTGCATTTTTGTTCCAGTTCACAGCTGTAGTTTCGTTACTGTGTCTGGAAAGCTCTTGTGAACAGGAATTGCCACTCTGGTGTTATGAGTTAATGCCAGAGTTTTAAAGTAATTTCTGGATGGTGTTTTGACAGGGTTTTCAGCTGACCATGAAAGTGTCCTTTCTGTCTTCTGCTATGTAGTAAGTGGACCTCAAATTTGCTAAACCTATTTTCATACTACGTTTGTTATTTCATCTTAATTCACCGCCAATACATGTGGGGGGCCTCTGTCTCCTTTCGGGGTATTTCTCTAGAGGTGAGCTAGGACTAATATTTTCCTCTGCTAGCATTATTTAGTCCTCCGGCTGGTGCTGGGCATCTAGAATCAACGTAGGCATGCTACCCGGCCACTGCTAGTTGTGCGTTAGGTTTAGTTCATGGTCAGCTCAGTTCCCATCTTCCAAGAGCTAGTTCCTATATATGCTGATGCTATGTTCTCTTGCCATTGAGAACATGACAGTTTGACCGGCCCACTAAAGGGTTAAAATCCTTGGCTGAGAAAGGAGAGAAATAAGAAGTCTGCTGAGAATTTTTTTTTTTTTTTTTCTCCTTCTAATCTTTGAATGGCTCTGTGTCCACCTGTTTGTAATGGATCTTCAGAGTGTAACTGCAGGTTTGAATAATCTCGCCACGAAGGTACAAAATTTGCAAGACTTTGTTTGTCATGCACCTGTATCTGAGCCGAGAATTCCTTTGCCGGAATTTTTCTCGGGGAATAGATCTGGGTTTCAGAATTTTCGAAATAATTGCAAATTATTTTTGTCCCTGAAATTTCGCTCTGCCGGAGACCCTGCACAGCAGGTCAGGATTGTGATTTCCTTGCTCCGGGGCGACCCTCAAGACTGGGCTTTTTCATTGACACCAGGGGATCCTGCGTTGCTCAATGTGGATGCGTTTTTTCTGGCCTTGGGGTTGCTTTATGACGAACCTCATTTGGAGCTTCAGGCAGAAAAAACTTTGATGTCCCTATCTCAGGGGCAAGATGAAGCGGAAATTTACTGTCAAAGATTCCGTAAATGGTCTGTGCTTACTCAGTGGAATGAGTGCGCCCTGGCGGCGACTTTCAGAGAGGGTCTCTCTGATGCCATTAAGGATGTTATGGTGGGGTTCCCTGTGCCTGCGGGTCTGAATGAGTCCATGACAATGGCTATTCAGATCGATAGGCGTTTGCGGGAGCGCAAACCAGTGCACCATCTGGCGGTGTCCACTAAGAAGTCGCCAGAGAGTATGCAGTGTGATAGAATTCTGTCCCGAAGCGAGCGGCAGAATTTTAGACGGAAAAATGGGTTGTGTTTCTATTGTGGTGATTCTACTCATGTTATATCAGCATGCTCTAAGCGCACTAAAAAGCTTGATAAATCTGTTTCCATTTGCACCTTACCGTCTAAGTTTATTCTATCTGTGACCCTGATTTGCTCTTTGTCATCTATTACCACGGACGCCTATGTCGACTCTGGCGCCGCTTTGAGTCTTATGGATTGGTCCTTTGCCAAACGCTGTGGGTATGATTTAGAGCCTTTGGAGACTCTTATTCCTCTGAAGGGGATTGACTCCACCCCATTGGCTAATAATAAACCACAATACTGGACACAAGTAACTATGCGTATTAATTCGGATCACCAGGAGATTATTCGCTTTCTGGTGCTGTATAATCTACATGATGATTTGGTGCTAGGATTGCCTTGGCTGCAATCTCACAACCCAGTCCTCGACTGGAGAGCTATGTCTGTGTTGAGCTGGGGATGTAAGGGGGCTCATGGGGATGTACCTGTGGTTTCCATTTCATCATCTATTCCCTCTGAAATTCCTGAGTTCCTGTCTGACTATCGTGACGTCTTTGAAGAATCCAAGCTTGGTTCATTACCTCCGCACCGAGAGTGCGATTGTGCCATAGATTTAATCCCGGGTAGTAAATACCCAAAGGGTCGTTTATTTAATCTGTCTGTGCCTGAACATGCTGCTATGCGAGAATATATAAAGGAGTCCTTGGAAAAAGGACATATTCGTCCATCGTCATCTCCCTTAGGAGCCGGTTTTTTCTTTGTGTCAAAAAAAGACGGCTCTTTGAGACCATGTATCGATTATCGGCTTTTGAATAAAATCACTGTAAAATATCAATACCCATTGCCGTTGCTGACTGATTTGTTTGCTCGCATAAAGGGGGCCAAGTGGTTCTCTAAGATTGACCTTCGTGGGGCGTATAATTTGGTGCGAATCAGGCAGGGGGATGAGTGGAAAACCGCATTTAATACGCCCGAGGGCCACTTTGAGTATTTAGTGATGCCTTTTGGTCTTTCAAATGCTCCGTCAGTTTTCCAGTCCTTTATGCATGATATTTTTCGCGATTATTTGGATAAATTTATGATTGTGTATCTGGATGATATTCTGATTTTTTCGGATGACTGGGACTCTCATGTCCAGCAAGTCAGGAGGGTTTTCCAGGTTTTGCGGTCTAATTCTTTGTGTGTGAAGGGTTCTAAGTGTGTTTTTGGGGTACAGAGGATTTCCTTTTTGGGATATATTTTTTCTCCCTCTTCCATTGAAATGGATCCTGTCAAGGTTCAAGCTATTTGTGATTGGACGCAGCCCTCTTCTCTTAAGAGTCTTCAGAAATTTTTGGGCTTTGCTAACTTTTATCGTCGATTTATTGCTGGTTTTTCGGATATTGCTAAGCCATTGACCGATTTGACTAAGAAGGGTGCTGATGTTGCTGATTGGTCCCCTGACGCTGTGGAGGCCTTTCGGGAGCTTAAGCGCCGTTTTTCCTCTGCCCCTGTGTTGCGTCAGCCTGATGTTGCTCTACCTTTTCAGGTTGAGGTCGACGCTTCTGAGATCGGAGCTGGGGCAGTGTTGTCGCAGAAAAGTTCTGACTGCTCCGTGATGAGGCCTTGTGCCTTCTTTTCCCGTAAATTTTCGCCCGCTGAGCGGAATTATGATGTTGGGAATCGGGAGCTTTTGGCCATGAAGTGGGCTTTTGAGGAGTGGCGCCATTGGCTTGAGGGGGCCAGACATCAGGTGGTGGTATTGACTGACCACAAAAACTTGATTTATCTTGAGACCGCCAGGCGCCTGAATCCTAGACAGGCGCGCTGGTCATTATTTTTCTCTCGGTTTAATTTTGTGGTGTCATACCTACCGGGTTCTAAGAATGTTAAGGCGGATGCCCTTTCTAGGAGTTTTGAGCCTGACTCGCCTGGTAACTCTGAGCCCACAGGTATCCTTAAGGATGGAGTGGTATTGTCAGCCGTTTCTCCAGACCTGCGGCGGGCCTTGCAGGAGTTTCAGGCGGATAGACCGGATCGTTGTCCACCTGATAAACTGTTTGTTCCTGATGATTGGACCAGTAGAGTCATCTCTGAGGTTCATTCTTCTGCGTTGGCAGGTCATCCTGGCATTTTTGGTACCAGGGATTTGGTGGCAAGGTCCTTCTGGTGGCCTTCCCTGTCACGAGATGTGCGAGGCTTTGTGCAGTCTTGTGACGTTTGTGCTCGGGCCAAGCCTTGTTGCTCTCGGGCTAGTGGATTATTGTTGCCCTTGCCTATTCCTAAGAGGCCTTGGACGCACATCTCGATGGATTTTATTTCAGATCTGCCTGTTTCTCAGAAGATGTCTGTCATCTGGGTGGTGTGTGACCGTTTCTCTAAGATGGTCCATTTGGTTCCTCTGCCCAAGTTGCCTTCTTCTTCCGAGTTGGTTCCTCTGTTTTTTCAAAATGTTGTTCGTTTGCATGGTATTCCTGAGAATATCATTTCTGACAGAGGGACCCAATTCGTGTCTAGATTTTGGCGGGCATTCTGTGCTAGGATGGGCATAGATTTATCTTTTTCGTCCGCTTTCCATCCTCAGACGAATGGCCAGACCGAGCGGACTAATCAGACCCTGGAGACATATCTGAGGTGTTTTGTGTCTGCTGACCAGGATGATTGGGTTGCTTTTTTGCCATTGGCAGAGTTCGCTCTCAATAATCGGGCCAGCTCTGCCACTTTGGTGTCCCCGTTTTTCTGTAATTCGGGGTTTCATCCTCGATTTTCCTCTGGTCAGGTGGAATCTTCGGATTGTCCTGGAGTGGATGCTGTGGTGGAGAGATTGCATCAGATCTGGGGGCAGGTGGTGGACAATTTGAGGTTGTCCCAGGAGAAGACTCAGCTTTTTGCCAACCGCCACCGTCGTGTTGGTCCTCGGCTTTGTGTTGGGGATTTGGTGTGGTTGTCTTCTCGTTTTGTCCCTATGAGGGTCTCTTCTCCTAAGTTTAAGCCTCGGTTCATCGGCCCGTATAAGATATTGGAGATTCTTAACCCTGTTTCCTTCCGTTTGGACCTCCCTGCATCCTTTTCTATTCATAACGTTTTTCATCGGTCATTATTGCGCAGGTATGAGGTACCGGTTGTGCCTTCCGTTGAGCCTCCTGCTCCGGTGTTGGTTGAGGGTGAGTTGGAGTACGTTGTGGAGAAAATCTTAGACTCTCGTGTTTCCAGACGGAGACTCCAGTATCTGGTCAAGTGGAAGGGATACGGCCAGGAGGATAATTCTTGGGTGAATGCATCTGATGTTCATGCCTCTGATCTGGTTCGTGCCTTTCATAGGGCCCATCCTGATCGCCCTGGTGGTTCTGGTGAGGGTTCGGTGCCCCCTCCTTGAGGGGGGGGTACTGTTGTGAATTTGGATTCTGGGCTCCCCCGGTGGCTACTGGTGGAATTGAACTGGTGTTTTCATCTTCTCTGTTCACCTGTTCCCATCAAGATGTGGGAGTCGCTATATAACCTTGCTGCTCTGTTAGTTGCTTGCCGGTCAACAATGTTATCAGAAGCCTCTCTGTCCTTGTTCCTGCTCCTAGACAACTACTAGATAAGTTGGACTCTTGTCCATGTTTGTTTTTGCATTTTTGTTCCAGTTCACAGCTGTAGTTTCGTTACTGTGTCTGGAAAGCTCTTGTGAACAGGAATTGCCACTCTGGTGTTATGAGTTAATGCCAGAGTTTTAAAGTAATTTCTGGATGGTGTTTTGACAGGGTTTTCAGCTGACCATGAAAGTGTCCTTTCTGTCTTCTGCTATGTAGTAAGTGGACCTCAAATTTGCTAAACCTATTTTCATACTACGTTTGTTATTTCATCTTAATTCACCGCCAATACATGTGGGGGGCCTCTGTCTCCTTTCGGGGTATTTCTCTAGAGGTGAGCTAGGACTAATATTTTCCTCTGCTAGCATTATTTAGTCCTCCGGCTGGTGCTGGGCATCTAGAATCAACGTAGGCATGCTACCCGGCCACTGCTAGTTGTGCGTTAGGTTTAGTTCATGGTCAGCTCAGTTCCCATCTTCCAAGAGCTAGTTCCTATATATGCTGATGCTATGTTCTCTTGCCATTGAGAACATGACAGACGTGTGAGCGGGGCACCGGTACAATAGATGAGGCGTGTGAGTGGGGCACCGGTACAATAGATGAGACGTGTGAGTGGGGCACCGGTACAATAGATGAGACGTGTGAGCGGGGCACCGGTACAATAGATGAGACGTGTGAGCGGGGCACCGGTACCATAGATGAGACGTGTGAGTGGGGCACCAGTACAATAGATGAGACGTGTGAGCGGGGCACCGGTACAATAGATGAGACGTGTGAGCGGGGCACCGGTACAATAGATGAGACGTGTGAGCGGGGCACCGGTACAATAGATGAGACGTGTGAGCGGGGCACCGGTACAATAGATGAGACGTGTGAGCGGGGCACCGGTACCATAGATGAGACGTGTGAGTGGGGCACCAGTACAATAGATGAGACGTGTGAGCGGGGCACCGGTACAATAGATGAGACGTGTGAGCGGGGCACCGGTACAATAGATGAGACGTGTGAGCGGGGCACCGGTACAATAGATGAGGCGTGTGAGTGGGGCACCGGTACAATAGATGAGACGTGTGAGCGGGGCACCGGTACAATAGATGAGGCGTGTGAGTGGGGCACAGGTACAATAGATGAGACGTGTGAGCGGGGCACCGGTACAATAGATGAGACGTGTGAGCGGGGCACTGGTACAATAGATGAGACGTGTGAGTGGGGCACCGGTACAATAGATGAGGCGTGTGAGCGGGGCACCGGTACCATAGATGAGACGTGTGAGTGGGGCACCAGTACAATAGATGAGACGTGTGAGCGGGGCACCGGTACAATAGATGAGACGTGTGAGTGGGGCACCGGTACAATAGATGAGACGTGTGAGTGGGGCACCGGTACAATAGATGAGACGTGTGAGCGGGGCACCGGTACAATAGATGAGACGTGTGAGTGGGGCACCGGTACAATAGATGAGACGTGTGAGTGGGGCACCGGTACAATAGATGAGACGTGTGAGCGGGGCACCGGTACAATAGATGAGACGTGTGAGCGGGGCACCGGTACAATAGATGAGACGTGTGAGTGGGGCACCGGTACCATAGATGAGACGTGTGAGTGGGACACCAGTACAATAGATGAGACGTGTGAGCGGGGCACCGGTACAATAGATGAGACGTGTGAGTGGGGCACCCGTACAATAGATGAGACGTGTGAGCGGGGCACCGGTACAATAGATGAGACGTGTGAGCGGGGCACCGGTACAATAAATGAGGCGTGTGAGTGGGGCACTGGTACAATAGATGAGACGTGTGAGTGGGGCACCGGTACAATAGATGAGACGTGTGAGCGGGGCACCGGTACAATAGATGAGACGTGTGAGTGGGGCACCGGTACAATAGATGAGACGTGTGAGTGGGGCACCGGTACAATAGATGAGACGTGTGAGTGGGGCACCGGTACAATAGATGAGACGTGTGAGTGGGGCACCAGTACAATAGATGAGACGTGTAAGTGGGGCACCGGTACAATAGATGAGACGTGTGAGCGGGGCACCGGTACAATAGATGAGACGTGTGAGTGGGGCACCGGTACAATAGATGAGACGTGTGAGTGGGGCACAGGTACAATAGATGAGGCGTGTGAGTGGGGCACTGGTACAATAGATGGGACGTGTGAGCGGGGCACCAGTACAATAGATGAGGCGTGTGAGTGGGGCACCGGTACAATAGATGAGACGTGTGAGTGGGGCACCAGTACAATAGATGAGACGTGTAAGTGGGGCACCGGTACAATAGATGAGACGTGTGAGCGGGGCACCGGTACAATAGATGAGACGTGTGAGTGGGGCACCGGTACAATAGATGAGACGTGTGAGTGGGGCACAGGTACAATAGATGAGGCGTGTGAGTGGGGCACTGGTACAATAGATGAGACGTGTGAGCGGGGCACCAGTACAATAGATGAGGCGTGTGAGTGGGGCACCGGTACAATAGATGAGACGTGTGAGTGGGGCACCGGTACAATAGATGAGACATGTGAGTGGGGCACCGGTACAATAGATGAGACGTGTGAGTGGGGCACCGGTACAATAGATGAGACGTGTGAGTGGGGCACCGGTACAATAGATGAGACGTGTGAGCGGGGCACCAGTACAATAGATGAGGCGTGTGAGTGGGGCACCAGTACAATAGATGAGGCGTGTGAGTGGGGCACCGATACAATAGATGAGGCGTGTGAGTGGGGCACCGGTACAATAACTGTCACATGATAGCACTAATTTAGGTCATTCCTCCATAACAGTGTCAGCCAGACGTTCCCCATAACTGTATTATCTACAGCATCCCCATAATGGTGTCGACCAGAGTGTCCCCATAACAGAGTCAATCTCTACAACATTGTCGGTTAGAGACCCCCCGTAGAAGTGTTAACCGTTTTCCCATCACAATGTAATCTAAAGTATTGCCATAACAGTGCCTACTACTGCCCCGTAATGGCATCAGCTAAAGTATATCTATGGTAGTGTATCTCCAGAGTGTGTCCATAACATCTGCAATCTATTTAAAGGGAAGTTATCAGCAGGATTTCACACCCCAAACTATTCATATGCACATGCAGCTTTTTCAGTGACAAGTTCAGCAACATCTTTACATGGCTGGTCCGTTCCACCATTACTGAGATATCATTTTGTATTGATGCGCAAATGAGGCTGAAGAGCTATGGTAGATCTGAAGCCTCTGTCACTCCAGCTCTATTCCCCGCCCAGCGCCATTTCTTCCTGTTTGACTGAAAAGCTCTATGCCGTGTGACTTCACGCAAAGGAAGAAGTGGCGCTGGGCATGAAATAGAGCTGGAGTGACAGAGAAAACTGCACCCAACCATATTCATTTGGACACACATAGTCAAGTGGCCGGGCGCCCAAGCATTGTACATCTTTTAGTGGTTGGCTCCCAATGACATATAGTTACTATAATTTTTTTGGAATTAAAACTCCTTAAACCAAAGAATAGTGGCAAGGTTAAAGGGGGTTGCCCAGATTTTCATAAAAGCTACAGTGCAGTCTCTATGAGATGGTCTTAGTCTATGGTGAGGAAAAAAACTTGAAATGTTTTTTACGCGTCTTGTGGCTTTAAGACATTGAAGCTCCCCTCGTCCTGGTTATTCTGATCATGTTGAGCTTCCCTATCTTAAACTGCATCTGAATAACAAGCCGTAATTAGACGCGCCGGCGCTTTATTTGGAGTCGGAATATCTTTTGCGCTCATTACCTTTGCAATGTTAGCAGAAAGAGTTTAATTCCCCGGTAATTTAATACACGGGCGAGCGTAGAGCTTACATGGCGGCCCCGCTTCATAAAGATCATGCCTGATACAAACCTGAGCGCGGAGAACGGCAGTGATAGAAAGAGAACGATGAAAGCCACTGACGGGTTTTGGGACCCAACTTTTATTAGCTGCACATGCAATGGAGTAGACCTCATGCACACAGTGAAAAAACTAAATACATCACATTGATTTATGGGGCACCTGTCTTACTATAGGCCTCCATGTCGGTGACCGGCTGACCTTATATCAGACCAGTCCAATCTTGACTGCTCTTATGGCGTTAAGGTCTTGATATCAGCTTATATTGGAATTCATTAAAATGGGGGCCATGGGCCAGGGACCGGTACACATAGAGAACCCGGAAACAGTCTAGGCCACATCTGAGACAACTCATATTTTCACAAATGGACAGGAACTGGACAACCTTATTTCTCAGACGTGGCAGATCCTAGAAAGTTTATATTTACATGTTTATATGACAACTTTATCTTTCAAAAGGTAGAAGAAAGAACAAGAGGATCTGCAATAGACCTAATTCTTACCAACGGGGAGGAAATGGTTGAGGAAGTAAAGGTGGCTGGGAAGTTAGGAGGCAATGATCATGCTATTCTCGAATTTTGGATACAGGAGGAGGAAGACCAGCGAGGACTCAGACTTTAAGGTTGGACTTCAGAAAGGCAGATTTCAATGGAGTCAGAAAGGGGTTAGGAAAGGTCCAATGGTTGGATGGTCTAAAGGACAGAAGTGTCCAAGAATGATGGGAGATTTTGCTAAATGAAATTCTCACGGCACAATCAGTAACAATCCTGAAAAGAAGTAAGAATTGGAAGCATTTAACGAGACCAGGAAGGATGAACCCAAAACTTAACCTAATTTAAAATAACCTGTGCCAAATGGGAGGAGTGCTCATGTTCAGTTATATATTGTGCCTAGGACATTAGGTCAATGTATGATTTTTTGGAGGTGCGATCCATGCTCATTTTTTGGTGCGTTGCATGCTCTGTCTCCTTTTTTGCCTAACATTCTTCCCATTTGGCACAGGTGATTTTAAAATAGCAGGAGACTTCAAAAACGAGGTCCAGCCTATTTTTCTTCTCACTTGAGAGCTTGAGGAAAGTGAGTTTCAATGCTCCTTTAATTTGGTGTTGGTGTTGTGTCGCAGCCATTGTTGCTTTGGCTTTGTGGGGAGGTGCGGTCTGAAGTCATGGGGACTCAGTCTTGCAGAATGGGTAATCTGAGGCACCAGGGTGCCCATCCTTCTGGTTCATTGTCACTGCGATGGTGGTCAGCGCACAATGCTTTTAAGGTGATAGTAGTTAGGACTCACTTAGAGGTTCGCCGTGACGTGACTGTCATGGGGTTCCTTCTCCGATACCACACAATCAAGAGAGTGAGGGAAGTGTCAACAATCCCAAGACCTTTATTATAGGCAAAACTAAAAGGTCCATACAATAGTCCAGAACATGAATGCAGTTCAGTAACAGGATAAAATGTCCAAGGAGATGAGCGTCCAATAATCCAGCAGACAGAGGATAAAAAATTCATACGCTTCCCTTTCTCTCTGACGTGCTGTGTTCACACCATCCTCACCACATGGGAACTGACTTCACTGCTCCAGTCCTCCCCTGCCCCCTCCTTATGTCCAGGGGTAGTCAGACAGGTCAGGGTGGTTTTCAGGCCTCCCAGACCTGACCGAGGTGCCTCGGGGATTAAGGCACTACAGGGGGTCATCAAGAGGCATAGATACAGTCAGGCTGCAGACAGTAAGTGAGCTAATTCAATTATCAGCCTTTTGGAAGGTAATTGAGACTCTAGACAATATGGGGAATACACGGAATGATACAGGGCAATGAGAGAATACTATGAAAATCAGTAAAATATAAATATACACAAAATGATACCCACATAACATATCACACCATCACAGTGACAGTGGGCTTCATACAGTGTGATCAGAATGTTAAACTAAGAACCTCATGATCAGTTATATATTTGTATAGTGGCATTAGATCAATGTATGGATTTTTGGAGGTGAGCTCCATGCTCTCTTTTTTTTGGTGTTCTGCTCTGTCCACTTCCTCCACCAACAAAACAGTTAATGTTGTACATAGAGGAATTTCCAATCTGTCAATGACACCTGTTTCTACTCTACCCCAGAAGACCCCTAACCCACAGCACCCTGGGTGGCTAAGGATCATACTCCATCAGAAGAACGTCTTCCAGTTCATACTTTGGAAGACATGAACAGGCAGGTTTTATTCTTGGAAGACACGATGGGAGGAGATGGACAACGCAATTCTAATGCCCATCTGTGTTGCAGGTTGTACAAGTCGAGGTGGTAGGGACCCTGTCCGTGGTAGTAGCATTCTGCGCCAGGGCAATTAGGCAAGGTGGGGAGGCAAGGAGCGTTTGGCAAGGCTCAAGCTAACTTTCTACCTCTTCTCGTGATCATCTGTCTGGTAACCAGTTTTCACCTGCAAGTAGTGCCTTGTCGTTGTCATCAGTCAATCATCATCCCCTCACCTTCAACACATTTCCTTCCCTACCTCCCTTACTTCATCAATTCCCCTTTTGCGTGCCCAAGAAACATGTGTCCAATTGGCCAATTCCATGGAAATTGTGTTCCCATATGTCCAAGTTCACGACAATTGATGCTTGACCATCTGGATTGTATTGCCTATTTCAAAAGAATTGTGTGCACTCAGGCTCAATGGAAAATACATAGCCACCATTATTTATTGTACCAAAACACCATCCCTACCAGGTTTAGGCACAAAATGCAACATTTTTAAACACCAACAGACCACCAAAGCTGCCCATCATCTCATGACCTGCACCATCCTACCTATCTACCATGCTGCTGATGCCACAACCACTGAACAGCCATGCCAGCGAAACCCCTCCTGGCTGCCAACTGTTTTTTCTAATGCTAGACAGTATTACTGATGCTGGGAAATAGACTATAATGCTTATGTATCCTCAAGAAACAGCTCTGAAAATAGGGATAATTTTTTTAAAGGCTGGGGATAACAAGTCATAACTTCTTCTTTTTGAAAGCAATGCAACTGTTTTGTCTCTTGAAAAAAGGGATAATTTTTGTACAGCTTGATAAAAATCCTTTATACAATATATGGCAAATCATTTTATTATTAGCAAACCTGTTGCAGACAGCAAAAAAGGATCTTTTTTTTCACTTCTAGTTGAGAGGCCATAAATTCTTCACATTCAGAACAGTACAGTGCATGTGTTTTGTCTCCCTAAATAATGGATAAATTTTGGACGGCATGTGAAAAAACTATTACCTCTTTATTAGCAAAGTAAAAAGCTATTTATACCCCCAAAGAGGAAAATTGTTGAACCCAATCATATGAAAATGCCACTTGTCTACAAACAAAAGCTGTACATACATCTGCCTCCCTAAAAGGAATTATTTTTACACCATTTGTACAATGTACAGTGGGGGAAATAAGTATTTGATCCCTTTCTGATTGTGTAAGTTTGCCCAATGACAAAGACATGAGCAGTCTGTAATTTTAAGGGTAGGTTAATTTTAACATTGAGAGATAGAATATCAAAAATAAAATCCAGAAAATCACATTGTATAAATTATATAAATTGATTTGCATTTTACAGTGAGAAATAAGTATTTGATCCCCTAACAACCATTAAGAGTTCTGGCTCCTACAGACCAGTTAGACGCTCCTAATCAACTCGTTACCTGCATTACAGACAGCTGTCTTACATAGTCACCTTTATAAAAGACTCCTGTCCACAGACTCAATTAATCAGTCAGACTCTAACCTCTACAACATGGGCAAGACCAAAGAGCTTTATAAGGATGTCAGGGACAAGATCATAGACCTGCACAAACCTGAATGGGCTACAAAACCGTAAGTAAGATGCTGGGTGAGAAGAGGACAACTGTTGGTGCAATAGTAAGAAAATGGAAGAAATACAAAATGACTGTCAATCGACATCGATCTGGGGCACCATGCAAAATCTCACCTCGTGGGGTATCCTTGATCATGAGGAAAGTGAGAGATCAGCCTAAAACTACACGGGAGAATTTGTTAATTATCTCAAGCAGCTGGGACCACAGTCACCAAGAAAACCTTTGGTAACACATTACGCCGTAAAGGTGTAAAATCCGGCAGTGCCCGCAAGGTCCCCTGGTCAAGAAGGCACATGTGCAGGCCTGTCTGATGTTTGCCAATGAACACCTGGATAATTCTGTGAGTGATTGGGAGAAGCTGCTGTGGTCAGATGAGACAAAAATTGAGGTCTTTGGCATTATCTCAACTCGCCATGTTTGGAAGAAGAGAAATGCTGCCTATGACCCAAAGAACACCATTCCCACTGTCAAACAGGGAGGTGGAAACAATATGTTTTGGGGGAGAATGGATGGAGCCATGTATCGTAAAATCATGAGTGAAAACCTCCTTCCCTCCACCAGGACATCAAAAATGGGTCATGGCTGGGTCCTCCAGCAAGACAATGACCCAAAACATACAGACAAGGCAACAAAGGAGTGGCTTAAAAAGAAGCACATTAAGGTCATGGAGTGGCCTAGCCAGTGTCCAGACCTTAATCCCATAGAAAACTTATGGATGGAGTTGAAGATCCAAGTTGCCAAGCGAAAGCCTCAAAATCTTAATGATTTAGAGATGATCTGCAAAGAGGAGTGGACCAAATTCCTCCTGACGTGTGCAAACCTCATCATCAACTACAAAAACATCTGACTGCTGAGCTTGTCAACAAGGGTTTTACCACCAAGTATTAAGTCTTGCTTGCCAGAAGGATCAAATACTTATTTCTCACTGCAAAATGCAAATAAATTTATATATATTATACAATGTGATTTTCTGGATTTTATTTTTGATATTCTATCTCTCAATGTTAAAATTAACCGACCCTTAAAATTATAGACTGTTCATGTCTTTGTCAGTGGGCAAGCTTACAAAATCAGCAAGGGATCAAATACTTATTTCCCCCACTGTAAGTAGTCTAAAAAAATCTTATACTGCAGTGTGTCGTTAAATACTCTGTTGGTTAACTCTGACTCACATTTGTTTTTCTCTTGCCTGATAGGTGGCAGTGATATGGATATTAAAAGGCTGTGTTTGCATTAGAGAGCTCAGAAAATGCTTAATTGGCTTTAGTGTTCTCTACATCGTTTCCAGGCAATAAGAGTTTTTTTCATTTTGCAATTCACGCAAGTTTATTGGCGCAAATCAAATGGGGAAAATTTATCGAATTCGAAAAGATCGGCTCCTCTCTGCTTTGCACACCTGACCCATTTTTGCCTTCTTATACACTTTACCTGGGAGTTTATGGACTCCTAATTAGTCAGTTAACGGGATGATTATTCTCCGAGTCCTTGTAGGCGAATGGCATGAAATACCAGCTCTATATTTAGACTGATTCATCCAAAAATGCTAATTAATATCAACAGATACTCATCAATTTTGCAAATAAGCTGCAACAAAGAGAACTCTGCTCCGAGCGGCGAGAGATCGTGTGAGTCATCTGTCTCTACCCACGAGCGGCTTTCGACATGACCCCACCGCCTCCTCTCTCCTCTCTCTCCTCCGCTTACCTTTAAGTCACCTGAAATAACGACTCCCAGATCTCTCCCGTAATAAGGAAGTGACATTCTGCTTCTATTACCTCCCGATCGCTTTTCACCATTTTTAAGACCCCGATGAATTCCTCTGTACTTTTTAACATTAAAGTGTAATTGATGGAGCCGTGTGAGGCCCTTTCATTTACCTAATGGATATTGCTCTCCAACAGGGAAAAAGCCGTAGAGAGCTCGTTATTACCACTGGAGTGATGGACGGATGCGTAACGCCCCGTCCTCCATTATCGCTCATCATGGAGATGTTATCCCTGGGAATATATTACTCATCTATCTAGGAACATAGAATATTTAACCCCTTTGAGACAAAGCCTGTTTTCACCTTCCTGACCCGGCCAATTTTTACAATTCTGACCACTGTCCCTTTATGATGTAATAACTCTGGAACGCTTCAATGGATCCCGGGGATTCTGACATTGTTTTCTCGTGTATTGTACTTTATGATAGCAGTAAAATGTATTCGATATGACTTGCGTTTATTTGTGGGAAAAAAAAGAATTTTGGTAAATATTTTGAAAATTTCGCAATTTTCAAACTTTGAATTTTTATGCTCTTAAATCAGAGAGACATGTCACAAAATAGTTAACGGATAACATTTCCCACATGTCCGATTTACATCAGCACAATTTTGGAAACATAATTTTTTTTGTTAGGGAGTTATAAGGGTTAGAAGCTGACCAACGATTTCTCATTTTTCCAACAAAATTTACAAAACCATTTATTCAGGGAACATCTCATACTTGAAGTGACTTTGAGGGGCCTATATGGCAGAAAATACCCAAAAGTGACACCATTCTAAAAACTGCACCCCTCAAGGTGCTCAAAACCACATTCAAGAAGTTTATTAATCCTTCAGGTGCTTCACAGAAATTTTTGGAATGTGGAAGGAAAAAAATAAACATTTACTTTTCTTTCACAAAAATATTCCTTTAGACCTAATTTTGTTTACTTTTGTAAGGGTAACAGGAGAAATTGCACCATACATTTTGTTGTATAATTTCTCCTGAGCATGCCGACCCCATGTGTGGGGGAAATCTACTGTTTGGGCGCACGGCAGGACTCAGAAGGGAAGGAGCAGACCCTGATGTGCCTAAACAGTGGAAACCCCCCCACAAGTGACACCATTTTGGAAACTAGACCCCTTTGGACCTTATCTAGATGTGTATTGAGGACCTTGAACCCCCAGGTGCTTCACAGAAGTTTATAATGTAGAGCTGTAAAAAAAAAAAAAAAAAACATTTTTCACACAAAAATCTTTTTTAGCTACAAATTTTGTATTTTCACAAGTGCAAAAGGAGAAAATGGATCCCAAAGTTTGTTGTGCAATTTCTCCTGAGTTCACCGATACCCCATCTGTGGTCAAAAACTACTTTTGACGCACAGTGCAAAGCTCAGAAGGGAAGTAGCACCATATTGCAGTGCAGATGTACCCCCCCCATACGTGACCCCATTTTGGAAATTAAACCCCTTTGGGAATTTGTCTACAGGTGTATTGCTGATTTTGACTCCATGGGTGTCTTCTAGAAACAGGCAGCAGTGGATGTTGCTGAGTGAAAATTGGAAACTGCCACTGTAGTGACCAGTACGCTGTAGTGACCAGTACATTATGCTCAGCTCAAGCTTCTGTTCTGTCTGAATCACATATTTCAGAGATTTACATGGAAACCCCGATGTAAATATAATACATAGGATAGGATAAAGGATAGGATAAATGTGCGCCGAGCCTTACTGTGATCTTTGGGAGGCAGAATGAAAAAATCAACAGCAGGTGAAGAATTGGTTTTATTTATTTTTTATGCTGTTCCTTGTGCGATATAAGTGACTTTATTCTTTGGGTTGGTTTGATTACAGCGATACCAGATTTATATCAGGTTTTTATGTTTAGCTGCTGTCACACACTAAGGGTATGTGCACACGCCCGGAATGCATGCAGAATTTTCCTGAGATAAACCAGAGGTTTTCCGCAGGAATTCTGCATGCGTTTTTTTTCGCATTTTTTGCACGTTTTTTTGCTTGGCTTTGATGCGTTTTTTGCAGATTTTATGCGGATTTTTTGCGTTTTTTTCCTGACACTCCAAAACAATGGGAAATCCGCAAAAAATCCACAAAAATAATGAACATCATGCTTCTTTTCCTGCAATGCATTTTTTTTTGCGGAAAAAAACGCATCATGTACACAAAAAATGCAGAATGCATTCTAAATGATAGGATGCATATCTATGCGTTTTTTATGCTTTTTTATAGCGTTTTTATCGCGAAAAAATGTGCAAAAAATGCAAAAATTCCTGAACGTGTGCACATACCCTGAAAGATGCTTTTTATTGTGAAAACTATGTTTTGCATCACCATAGTTTGAGAGCTATAATTTTTCATATTTCGGCCGAAAGAGTCATGTGAGGTCTTGTTTTTTGCGGGACGACCTGATGTTTTTATTGGTACCATTTTTGGGCACATGACATTTTTTCTATTCCGATTTTTGGGAGACAGAATGAACAAGAACCAGCAATTCAGGAATAGCTTTGTTTTAATACCATTCCGCGTTTGGTAAAATTAGATAGACAGCTTTATTCTTCGGGTCAGTATGATAACAGCGATACCTCATTTATATTTTTTTAAGTTTTGGCATTTTTACACAATAAAAACTAGTTTATAGAAAAAATAATTATTTTTGCAATGCTTTATTCTGAGACCTATATTTTTTTATTTTTCTGCTGATAGAGCTGTATGGTGGCTTGATTTTTGCAGGACAAGATGATGTTTTCAGCTGTATCATTTTTATTTACGTCCATTTTTTTGATCGCGTTTTATTACAATTTTTGCTCAGTGGTATGATGATAAAGTATTGTTTTTTGTCTAATTTTTTATTTATTTTTTGACGGTGTTGACAGAAGGGATAAACTACTGGGACAGTTTTATAAAGCGGGTCGTTACGGACGCGGTGATACCAAATATGTGTACTTTTATTGTTTGTTTTTATTTTCATAAATAAATGTATTTATTGGAAAAATATACTTTTTTTATTTATTTGGGGATTTTTTTTTTAAATATTTTTACACATTATAATTTTTTTTAAACTTTACTACATTGTCCCTTTATGGGACATCACTATGTAATGTCAGATCGCTGATCTGACACTCTGCACTGCAGTGTTAGATCAGGATCTGACAGGCAGGGAAGGAGGCACACTGATGCCTGCTCTTAGCAGGCGCTCACAAGCCACCCTTCCTCCAGGACCCAGAAGGACTCCACGGCCATCTTGGTGCCAGGGGTATCCATGGAGACTATCAGAATAGCGTGATCACATCTTGTTATTCTGAAGGAAGTGCGCAGGGAGCCCCCTCCCTGTGCGATGCTTCTCTATGCAGCTATCACTACTGACAGAGGGGTTAAATGCCCACGATCGGTGCTAGAACCAGAAGTTTCCATCTACTATATAAAAAAGGATACATCTGCAGGTTTTTCTCAATATCTGACATGAAATCAGAATAAACCTTTCCGGTTTTAGGTCAATTAGGATTACGATAATTATTATTTGTCAAATGCCAGAATAATGAGAGAGAGAGAATGTCTTAAGTCATTTTTATTAATTACTGCAAAGTCAAAAGTTTCCTTCCATTTCATTAGTATTTGGCACCATTGCCCTTAAACTGAATGAATTGGGTCACATGTTTGGGATATCGCGGCCGCGGTCGAAACGCGTTGCTTGTCCTCACGTGCGTTATGGTGATGTTCGAGGAGCTCTCTGTATTTTAATATATATGGAATAAAAGAATCATTTTATCAAGAAGGAGCTGGAACACTTCATTCATGAGTTCCTATAGTGCAGGGAGCTGGTGGACCTCAGAAAGACGGCAGCATGGTGACTGATATACCGGTGGGACGAGATGTATCGCTATGTGTTCTGTATTTTTAGCCCTGTCTCCAGCATTTTGTCCTTCTTCTTTTCCACACCTGACTTGGTTGTGTTACTTAGGGCTGAGATCCTCATTCACAACTCCGGTATAATTTCATAGAATGGTAATAATTTCCCTTTTGTTGCAATAAGCCATGAAAACGTCGCACCGACACATTCCCAGCAGGAGAAACAGCTTCTGCAGAAAAGGTTAATGAGATCATTCACATTACAGGCAGTGAATCATGTGCGACCCATCCAGTAAAACACCAAGACGCTGGGTCTACTTATCGAGAGTGCAACCAATAACTCGAAAGGTTGTTACCATCATTTGATGAGAGAAATGTAATTCATTTCCGGTGGAAACTGTTCAGAAATTTCAGATTTCTCAGAGGCCCAAAATACCATTGGGGACCTGTAAATCGGGACCGCAAAAGTCACAAGAACCCCCATCATCATGGACCACTTATCAAGGACCTTGACAACTGCATCGTAAGCATGCTCATAAATTCTGCTAACTTTAGTGTAAGCGGAGCGCTACCTTGGTCGAGTGCCACGTTCTTCCTCTTTTCCAGCGGTTTCCCCATTTGCTGTGTTCCATTGCAGTTCTTTTGACCTTCAGCATGGCTGCCCATAACTCTGTATTCGATTAGCTTGGAAATTCACATGATGCTGTGACCTCATTGTGTTGTAGAACATTAAAGTGGCCCTCACCCTCAATATCATGAATGAACTTTAGGCTAGAGTTCTTGAGCTATGTATTTTACACAATGTCTCTGCATTCGAGCATCTTTCTTCTTGCCGGTTCTCCTTATTTGTCCATTTGCATCTATGCCTTTTACTGTGCTTCTTCTATTCCTTTATTCTACTACAGTTCATTCATCTCTGGTGCTCCTGTCCTGCTAGGAGGGCCTCAATGGTATCGACGGTTGGCTATCCTGTGTTATGCACCTGTCCCAGATGTGGGCTTGCTACCGTTACCTCGGTCTGCTTAACTTTGTTGTGCCCCACGTCAGGATTTACAGATGGCCTGTGTGATCCCATGTGACCAGGCTTTACAAATGGCCAGCATAATCCGATGTGATCATCTGGCTGGGATTATATAAAGCCTAACAAGACACACAACTGGGACTTGGTATTAAAACTATCTAGTTCTCCGGTTCTGTCTGCTACCCATTACCCAGTGTTCCTGGACCTTGGCTTCCTGTTCCTGGTGTTTAAGGACCTTGCTACGTGTTCCTGGTGTTTAAGGACCTCTGTTACATGTTCCTTTTGTTTTACAACCTCTGCTACCTGTTCCTGTTAGCAAATGACAGAAGGATGGGGTCCAAGAACAACTAGTAACTTGAACCAGGAACATGTTGCCCAGAGGTGTGACCAGGAGGTGGAACCAGGAGCATGAAGCTCAAGTCCTGAGACTGGAACCTGTAGATCAACAAGGAACCAGAGTGTGGGGAGCAATCAGAGTCCTAGAACAGAACTGTGACTGTGGTCACCATACAGGAATGGTTTAAGAACAGTAACAAGACCAAAACACGGTCACAGTATATTAGGATAAGGTCCAGGAAGAACTGGGAGCTTGAACCAAGACCATAAGGCCCAGGAGCTAGTCAAG
Organism: Ranitomeya variabilis; assembly: GCF_051348905.1. Classification (NCBI taxonomy): domain Eukaryota; kingdom Metazoa; phylum Chordata; class Amphibia; order Anura; family Dendrobatidae; genus Ranitomeya; species Ranitomeya variabilis. The sequence continues at coordinate 563,974,681 of NC_135237.1, read as the reverse complement.
GATCTAAAACTAGGAAGTCAGTAAAGGAGCGGGGAGCAAGTAGAGTCCATAAAGAGCACATGTTGGAACTATGAGAACAACAGGGCTAGGAGGAATCCAGGATACAAGGAACTGGGCATCTGGAGGCAATAGATACAGGAACAGTAGAGACCAGGACAGAACCTGATCAGGAACTGCACTATGCAATGCTTAATCATAGAACAGTTGGATGCTCGGGGTCCCAGAACGAGGCATTTGGTAATCTGTCAAGGAACTCTTCCAAGAAGTTGGGATTATCAAATGTAGAATACCTCATTATACAATTACTTTTTGCATTTATGTTTTCACTGAGCTAAATTTCTAGAAATGGTAGGATAAAAAAGGTTTTATTTTGCTTGCTGAATTTCTATAAAAATGAATTTAATTCACAAATACAGAATCTGCCCTGAACTTTCGCTGATTTTCTGCGTAGGTGGATTTTTGTCTTCTTTCTCATATGACATTCTCTGAAAGCAGCACCTGATGAGGCAGCCTCATAAATGTCACTTCGGTTGTGACAGCTAATAGATGTAGAATTAGAAGAGCAAATTATCACTCCAAGAGCTTTAAAAATAATGGGGTCCAGGTTTTGTCCGTCCTTTCAGAACCTCTTAGAAACTGAACTTCTGAGACCTGGCGACATCGATGCAGCCGCTCAATAAAAGGTTTGTCTGCCTGAGATAAACACCTTTCAAATACATGAAGAAGGCGTCCCTCAATCATAACCTTCATGAGTTCACCAGAAGAAAAAGAGAAAAAAGCAGCTATAAAGCGTATGTCTCTATCTGTCCTTGCATTACACCCAGTCTCTACAACACAACAGGAGGACTTGCAGTACTGTTCCACTACAAAAGGAAGTATCAGACAATTGTGAAGCTCAAAGTAAAAATTGCAACATTTTAGGATTTTTAATATTAAAGAGACAAGGTAAAGAAAGAAAAGTTGAAAAAAATAATTCTAAATGTACGGTACATAAAATCTTGATCGAAAACTTCGACAACTTACCTCTTCTGCTCCAGTATGAAGTTGACTTTGCTTCTTGGCGATGGTTTTGATGGTTCAGGAATGGGGCCAAGTGCCGAAACCCTAATGACTATTTTTAAGGCTCCTGATAGAAACCTCACGTGAAGAGCAAAGCTTCACCTCCCTGCTTCATGGATCATGGTCCGTGACCTTCCTAATGAGAGAACCACGTTGGTCCACCATCTCTATCGAACACTAGTCCATACTCTCTTGAATGGGTTCCAAGATCAAGGTCACTGGTTTAAAGACTCCATTCCAGTCCCAATCCAGAAGAATCTGGTAGATCTGCAAAATGGAGGTCATTATGGATTATTCCCATTACTTACCCGTGGTTCAGGGATTCCAGGATTTCTAGGATCACCAGCTTGTTTAGCTCTACCTTCACTTCATGTTCAGTGCTTACTTTACCATAATTACTAATTTGCATCTTTGGCATTTTACCATTACTTTATTTCAAGTTCTGGCCAAGTTGTCACCCTGGTAGTCCAATTTGATGCTACATTTATGGAAAAAACAAGTTCTCGCAAAAATCAGTGCCAATACAAAGTGAGTTCGGAATTTTATAAATTAACATTAGATTATAATTATTTTCTTTTTTTCTCCATTATAATTTTTTTCCATAATTTTTAGTGAATGTATTTCTTTTAAATAAAGTAACGTCTGACTTGACAATGCAGCAAAGTTCAAGGATGCGGCAGTGAGTAATTTCACTATGACTACTTTCGGAATCTTTGTTGCCATGACAAATCCATAAAAAATTGCTACATTCTCTTTCATCGTTGTATCCCTGCATGTGGATACCAGCAATTGCGCTCGCATCCAAGCCTAGCACCGCTGACTGAACGCACGGTACAACCCTCTCATCGCCTCCCACAGACTTTCATTTCGTTGCTTTGGGTTTATCACAATGAAGTGCTGTAAATTACTGATGTTATGAACCATCACCAATCAATGGGGGTGACGAGAGCGGAATCATAAGAGCACTGTGTTTTTCTGGATGGAACAGCAAAAAAAATCAAACAAATGCAAATATGTGACTTTTGGATTACTTACCAAGCTTTTTCAGTAGACAACTATGTAATAAGAACAATACAAACCCCAAACTTCTTGTATATGTTGTTTCAGGCTATAATTGACAATCCTTTCCATCTTTCAGATTTTTTTCCCCATGTATCAGTAGAAAATGTAAACATAGCAAAATATAAGGCATCTTCCTCCCTCCCAATATTCAAGCTCTCTGCAAATGTTCACAAACCTCCTTGGACACCTAAAATTCCATCTAGTGTAATGCAATAAGTAGTAGATAGAAGAGAGGGGAAGGAGGGGTGCGCAGCTGCAGTTTCTCTTTCTCTCTTGCTGACTGTGCAGATGCATTATCTGGAAGGGGAAGGACTTCTGAAGTCTGGAGTCATCTGATTGGTTCAGAGCGTTGAGCACAGGACTAGAGTCACTCCTTAAAGGATCCACCCACTAAACTCGCAGGGGGAGAGGGGATATGCAATGTTAAAATTCAGAGAGATAATAAGAATGCCAGGGGTGCAGAAAGTTAAATGCAGGGGTGCAGAAAGACGGTAGGGGGCCTATATGCGAAAACAATATATGGGCTCCTCTGAAATTGCTCCTCTGCCATTATATATCAACCCAATAAAATAGTCATTAGGAATCTGCTTCTATCATAGCTGACAACAGTCCTGGATTTAATTATCACAAAAAGATGAAGCCAAACAATTGGATGTACCAGGGATTAAACAGACTCTGTGCTCAGAGGGGCATTTCTACTCACGTTATGCCCAATCCCAAGTGGGATTGAAGTGGTCTCAGGTGGGAATAGGGGCAGAAGTTTGCCTCCATATCATCAAACACCTATTCCTATCTTCAAGACTTTACTCATGCTGCACCAGTTCTCTGGAATGCACTACTCCAGAAAGTCAGGTTAATTTGCAACATATATAGTTCTAACTGTGCTTTAAAAAAAAAAAAAAAACATTTTTAAGACAGAAGTATCACATGTAATAAATTGATGTCTTTCCTCAACATGATGCCTCCGAATTTTTGCCTTTCATTCGAGAGTTTGCCCCTCACTTCCTGCACCTAAACGCAGTTAATATCTGTACATATACAAAGTCTGGTCAGTGAGTGACAAACATATGGGACAAATGTCATTGAAAGACAATTTAGGCATCAGGATGATATCGTTGTGTGAGAGTAAATTCCCTTAACTTCTGGCTATTATAGAAACCTGGATCCAGCATTCAGACACTACCACCGCTGCCGCTCTCTCGTTTGGTGGGCTGAAATTTTCACATACCGCCAGAGCTGAGAACAGACAGGGTGGAGGTTTTGGTTTGCTCCTTTCATCACAATGTGCTTTCTAGGTCATCCCCCCAGTTCCTTCACTTACATTTCCTTCCTTCGAAGTCCACGCTGTCAGACTCTTTAAGCCCTTTTCCTTGTGAGTGGCGGTTGTTTATCGCCCTCCAGGCTCCTCCCGCCAGTTTCTAGACCACTTTGCCACCTGGCTTACTCACTTCCTATCCTGTGGCATCCCCGCCCTCATCATGGGAGACTTTAACATCCCCATCAATGATCCCCTCTCCCAATCTGCCTCTCATCTTCTTTCTCTAACTTCTTCATTCGGCCTCTCACAGTTTACTAATTCTCCTACGCATGAGGATGGGAATACTCTGGACCTGGTTTTCCCCATCCCGGCTTGCTGCATGACTTTACTAACTCCCCTCTCACGCTCTCGGACCACAAGCTTCTTTCCTTCTCTGTCAAGAATTGTCTCCTCACCTGAGACACCCCCACTTATCACACTTATCAGAATACATGTACCATTAATACCTAGCAGCTTATGGACAATCTCCACACATCTTTAGCCCCCATCTCCTCCCTCTCCTGTCCAGACTTAGCATTGTCAATAATACACTGAAGAATGCCCTAGATGAAGCAGCACCATCTACACGCAGAAAGACCCGACACAGACAACGGCAGCCCTGGCACACTATGCAAACACACTTTCTTCAGCGTTGCTCAAGGTGTGCAGAGCGGCAGTGGAGAAAATCTCTCTTAGCAGAAGACTTCATCCACTATAAGTTCATGCTCAAAACCTATAACTCTGCCCTTCACCTGGCCAAACAATCCTACTTCACCAAACTTATCACCTCACTATCCAACAACTCAAAACGACTTTTTGAAACCTTAAACCTTCTCCTGAAACCTAAAGTACAGGCCCCCATCACCAACCTCAGCGGTGAGGATCTGGCCACTTATTGCCTAGAAAAAGCAACCACATCCATCAGGATATCTCAGCCCAATCTCCTCAGTGCCTGGATCCCCTGCCGTGCCACACCTCAAGCTCACTAGACATCTTTGAGCCTGTTTCAGAAGAAGAAGTTTCCAAGCTCCTCGCTTCTGCTCAGTCTACAACCTGCAACAGTGACCCCATTCCTTCACATCTCCTGCTGTCTCTCTCACCAGTGGTCACCACCCACCTGACTAAAATATTTAACCTCTCTCTTTCTTCAGGTATCTTTCCCTCCTCATTTAAACATGCCATCATAACCCCTTTACTTAAAAAGCCATCCCTGGACCAGAACTGCACTGCTAACTACAGACCTGTCTCTAACCTTTCCTTCATCTCTAAACTCCTGGAACGCTTGGTCCATTCCCATCTGATCCGCTATCTCTCGGATATCTCTCTTCTCGACCCCTTACAATCTGGTTTCCGCTCTTTACACTCCACAGAAACTGCACTCACTAAAGACTCTAATGATCTAATAAAAGCCAAATCCAAAGGTCATTGCTCTCTGCTGATTCTCCTGGATCTCTCTGCCTCATTTGACACTGTGGATCACCAGCTCCTTCTCACTATGCTCCGCTCCATAGGCCTCAAGGACACAGCCCTCTCCTGGTTCTCCTCCTACCTCTCTGACCGCTCCTTCACTGTATCCTTTGCCGGCTCCTCTTCCTCTCCTCGTCCCCTTACTATCGGGGTTCCGCAGGGCTCAGTCCTAGTCCTCTTCTCTCTATACACGGCCCCTATTGGACAAACAATCAGCAGATTTGGGTTCCAGTATCATCTCTATGCTGATGACACCCAATTATACACTTCTTCCCCTGACATCACCCCCTACCCTAATTCAAAATACCAAGGATTGTCTGTCTGCTGTCTCTAACATCATGTCCTCCCTCTATTTGAAACTAAATCTCTCCAAAACGGAACTTCTTGTGTTTCTCTCTTCTACTAACCTCACTCTACCCAACATCGAAATTACCCTGGAAGGTTCAACCATAACTCCCAAGCAGCATGCCCGCTGTCTTGGGGTCATATTCGACACCGAACTTTCCTTTACTCCCTATATCCGATCACTCACTCGCTCTTGTCACCTGCATCTTAAAAACATCTCCAGAATCCAACCTTTTCTCGCCTTTGAAACTGCTAAGACTCTTACTGTCGCTCTTATTCATTCCTGTCTGGACTACTGCAACTCTTCTGATCGGTCTCCCTCTTACCAAACTTTCTCCTCTCCAATCCATCTTGAATGCGGCAGCCAGGGTCATATTTCTGTCCAGCCGCTTCACCGATGCCTCCATCTTGTGCCAGTCATTACACTGGCTACCCATTTGCCACAGGGTCCAGTACAAACTCATCTCTCTCACCCACAAAGCCCTCCACAGTTCTGCACCGCCTTATATCTCCTCTCTCACCTCTGTCTATCGCCCTACATGTGCCCTCCGTTCTACAAACGACCTAAGGCTAACATCCCCCGTAATCCGAACCTCACACCTCTGTCTCCAAGACTTCTCTCGTGCTGCGCCAGCTCTCTGGAATGCACTTCCCAAATCAGACTGATACCTAGCCCCGACCTATTCAAGCGCGCTTTGAAAACCCATCTCTTCAAACAAGCCTACCACTTCAACTACTCAGTAAACTAACTTTGCCCTGTTCCCTCCTTCCAAATATTATTCTGAATCTGCACCCTACTATCCATCTGTCCCCACACCCTCCATGCACACGATATCTGCACTTGATACTTGACTATTGCACTTAAACACACGGGCTGATGACCGAATCATGCAGCTTTGTATGAAAATCCCTATGTATTATAATTGCCAGACCTGAAATAACGAGCACTTTTCACCTATTGTGTCCCCCCCATTTCCTTGTAGATTGTAAGCTCGCGAGCAGGGACCTCACCCCTAATGTCACTGTTTAAATTGTCTTAACTTGTATTGAATTTATTGTCTGTACATGTCCCCGCTTAATTGTAAAGTGCTGCAGAATGTGCTGGTGCTATATAAATAAAAAAATATTATTATTATTACTATTATTATCATTATTATTATTATTATTATTATTAATCCTACAGAAGGGTAATCTGCAATCGCCAAATAGGTATATCTTTGGTTGGATTAAAACTTCAATACTCAGTGCTATAATGCCACAGTGCTAAGCAATGAGAAACCATGCTGCCTATAAGCAAGTATATCGTATATAATTATTTAGAATGTAAAAAAAAAAATATTCTTGTAATACCGAGATTCACCACTTGGCGAGCCAATAATTAGCAAAAGTAAGGATAAGACACACCTAGTGGTAGAAATATGTATTACACTCACCTCACACTGTGTCTTATGTCATACAGTAAATAACACATTATCCTAATCCTCTAATTATGTAAATGTGTTTTTAACCAGGGTGAGGAGACAGTAAACTATCTGTTGTCAGTGATGGATATGGAATCGGATAAGTGTGAACATATGATGGTAAGTTGGATGCTTATTACAGATGCATGGAATAATTACTTCTGCAATAAATGAGTCGTGCGCTAAATGTGATTCTGCCTCGTTCCAAGGTAAATGAGGGAACTCACAAACAAAATATGCCAGACGTGACAACTGGAGAGCAAACTTTGGCCAAGATCCAAAATGATTGCTGAGAATAAAATACTTGGAATTTTAATATAGTCATCTATAATATTCTGCACTAAAGGAATAGTCATCCTTAAAGGGACAAGACGATGCAGAGCTTTCAGAGTAACGGCGACATATGAGACTGAGAAATGGTGACATCAGAGGTTGAGTAGTAGTCATATAAGGCTAGGTTCACATTGCGTTAATGGGTTAACGCTAACGGACTGCGTTGCACGGCGAAATTGTCGCAATTAACGCTGTGCAACAGGTCCATTAGCGCACCCATTAACAGCAATGTGATTTGTCTCTAGCGCATCGCTAGCGCATGCCATTTTCGGCACGCGCCAGCGATGTGCCGTTCTTTTGTGACGGACCTCGGACGCTGCTTGCAGCGTCCGAAGTGCGTCCAAGGTCCGGTCCTCGCTAGCGCAGATCGGGGATCTGCGCTAGCGGGAACGATGAACGCGAACCCTAAAGAAACATTGCGTTAGCGCAATCCGCTAGCGCTATGCGCTTAACGGATTGCCCTACCGCAATGTGAACCTAGCCTAAGGGTTAAGTAGTGGTCACATCAGAGACTGAGTAGTGGTCATATCAGGGGCTAAGTAGTGGTCATATCATGGGTTGAGCAGTGGTCACATCAGAGGCAGAGTAGTGGTCACATCATGGGCTGAGTAGAGGTCACATCAGATGCTAAGTAGTGGTCACATCATGGGCTGAGTAGTGGTCACATCAGATGCTGAGTAGTGGTCACATCATGGGCTGAGTACTGGTCACATTAGGGGCTGAGTAGTGGTCACATCATGGGCTGAGTATTGGTCACATTAGGGGCTGAGTAGTGGTCACATCATGGGCTGAGTATTGGTCACATTAGGGGCTGAGTAGTGGTCATATCAGAGGCTGTGTATTGGTCATATCAGGGGCTGAGCAGTGGTCACATCATGGGCTGAGTGGTGGTCACATCAGGGGGTGACTAGTGGTCATATCAGAGGCTGTGTATTGGTCAAATCAGGGGCTGAGTAGTGGTCACATCAGGGGCCGAGTAGTGGTCATATCAGGGGCTGAGTAGTGGTCACATCAGGGGGTGAGTAGTGGTCATATCAGGGGGTGAGTAGTGGTCACATCAGGGGCCGAGTAGTGGTCACATCAGTGGCCGAGTAGAGGTCACAACAGGGGCTGATTAGTGGTCACTTCAGAAATGAGGAGATGCCAATGTCGCTTGATGCCATTAATGTCCTTTCTACCCATTACAATATGTGCCCAGGTATGGTTTGCACTGTGTCAGGGAGGCACAAAATCTTCAATGTGGAAAAAAACTGTGGGAATTTTTAATACAAAAGAACAAAACTGACTTTCTGGATGGCGAATGTGTCTTTATTGCTATTTCATAAATCAGAAGGCGAGCAGTGTGAAACAGATGGTTCAGGTGCGGAACTATCCAGCAGAGCCCGTCTGCTAGGGAAGGAGTGCAGTAGTTACAAGTGTAAGAGGAAGCAGTGATGCCCCTGAGGAGCCCTTGTGAGATGTGACCATGGTGAGGAAAGACTGTCATCTGCTGGCCGGGCGCAATCAGGTGGAACCAATTTGTACAGGAAGAATTGCAGGGGGAGCAGCTTCATGTGCTGGACCTGGTCAGGTGACTTGCAGGGCAGAGTTTGGGGATATAAAAGCCCTGCGCACCAAACCTCAAGCAGATTTGAGGCCAAGAGAGAGAAAGGTAGTTAGGAAAACACGACACTTCTGGAATTCTGGTGGTGCACAAGTAGAATAGCCAAATCCGTCAGCTGTGGTGTAGAAATGCTTGGCGCTCGTATAGGTGTGTTCAAGAACTTATTTATTGAGTGAAGAAATTTCAGAAATAAATTTGATGAAGGTCAGGTATTGACCGAAACATCTGTCATCTGGATAGAGGAGATCTGTGTGGCAGCGCGCTGTGCGGGAGTCCGCAGTGTCCACATCAGGAGCGCTTCCTGTCTAAGCAGTGGACACTGCAGACTCCCGCACGGCGCGCTGCCACACAAACCTCTATCCAGATGACTGATGAAGGTCAGGTATTGACCGAAACGTCTCATTTATATCTGGAAATTCTTCACTCAATAAATAAGTTCTTGAACACACCTATACGAGTGCCAAGTATTTCTACAAAGTTAAAGAGAGAGAACCTACGTGGTAACTCCCGTGAAGGGGCAGACCACCTCCGTGAAGAGAACATTAGTCTTACATAGTGGAGAACTTCTGTTATTTCCCTCTTATCGTTGTTTGGTTTATCGGTGATTTGCTTTGTTGTTATCACCGACTGTTTGGGATTACTGTAGATTATTATTGTATTTAAACAGAAATATCCCGTTCTTGCCTTTCGTTATCTGTGTGTTGCGTCCAGGCACCTGTATAGCACAACCTTGCCTAGGAGGAGGCTGAATTGTTGGATCTGGCCATCTTCAACATCCATGCCCACCGCCAATGGTGGAGAAGCCATTGGTGGCATCAGGATGTGCCTAGTTCTGAGCAGCAACACAACCATGTCATGTCATCTGCTCTTGGGGTATGGATTCATTTTGGGGTTAGGTGGACATTGTGCATGGACTACAGGTTTTGCTCAGGGGTATGTTTTATATGCTTGGGCTGGCATGAGATAAAAAATAGGAAGGGACTTTCCTTCTCAGGTCCATATGATGTCTTTTTTTTTGCTTCATTTGTGTTTGTCGTGTGTGTCATGCTGCTGCAATGCAGGTAGGTGCAGGCTTCGCTAGATGGCAGTAGAGAGGAAGCAGGCCTGCACCTAAACAGAGATGACTTGCAGTGCGGCAGTGAGGCTACCACAGGAGGCAGAGGAATAGTCAAAACAAGCCGGGTCAAATCCTAGACTGTAGCGCAGTACCAAAGGAATAAGCAAACTCGCGGTCAGAGACAAGCTAGGGGGTCAGTAACAGTCAGGAGCGGATAAATAAAAAGACAAAGGACAGAAACAGGTCAGGACACAAGCCAAGTCAAAACCAGGGAGTCTACACACTAAAGGGAAACACTGAGTTAAGACAGGAACAGGGGAAAACAGAGATACGGGTTCAGACAGCAAACGCAGCAGGACAAATCAGAGCAATCAGAGTCAGCTACAGCAGCACTAGGCTAAAACTATAACTGACATCGCCTGCAGGAAGCAGAGGCAATAAATAGCCAACCTGAACCCAGAGGCTGAGAAAGGTTAACTCTTCACATGACCAGACCGGGAAAAAGAGGAAACAGGACTCAAAACCCGGTCTGGATCATGACAGTGTGGCTAAGCCCCAATTTATTAGGGAACGTGCACTTTCATTTTTCCCACCAAGAGTTTATGAAAACCTGAAGAGGAAGAAAAGTGCTGAAAAGATGGAACGTATGAGCAGAAAAGTGGTTTTACAATAAAAGGAATAGGAAAAGACTTTCAAGGGGTTTTGGGGGCATTTTTTGAGGCATCTTTTGGAATGGACTCACCCCCATAAAACCCTTGTGTGCACATACCCTTCCTATTGGCTGACATTTATGGGGACTTGTGTTTCGGCAGGTCTCTGGATCGGAGTCTGCTCGGCTGTTCTCGCTTACATTCGTTGTGCTTTGTCTTTTGGATCCTCTCATACTGCCGGATGGTGGATCGTTATCGCAGGTACTTTGCGCTATAAAAATAATGTGATTTGCATATTATGGCTTTGTGTGCGGCTATTAGACGGTTAGCAGGGAACATCTCGCTGAAGGATATGCAATTCGAGAAAGGTCAGGACGGCTTGTTTCAGAGAATAAACTGACATTTGTGAGCACAGAGCGGCGTGGAGAGGGTCATCCGGTCACACTGTAGTGATAATGGGGCCCGCGCCAAAAATTCATTGCCTCTAACCTGCAGTGAAAAGGAACGGCGAGCAGGAAAAATCCATTTATATTTCCCTGCTTGTATTGGTCTTATTATTTCGTGATATATTCAGCGGTCTAGGGGCAGTGGGTTACAGGGGGCATTAACCCAAAGGGTCCTCAGGTCTTATTGACACTGCAAACCCTACAGGACTCGACACTAAATCTCCCGCTGGTGCAGAGTATCATGGCGCTGTGCAAGGAGGAATGAAGTGATGCCCGGAAGTAGAGAGAGGAACCTTATGAGATTGGGAATTATTTTATAGACTTATTTCGGGATTCAATGAATCTTGGGTTTAGAGGGAATTTATCAGCAGAAAATGAACTATGGCTCCAGTCGGGTTTTTTTGTGGTAAATGGATTGTCTTTTACATATCACAATCTTCATTAAAAATAAGAATCAGAAATCTTGCAATTCTCACACCGACCACTGGGGGATTGGTAAACTATAACTTCCTGTTGTTTTAGGAAACACATGTACATTAGATGCAATGAGCAGAAGCAGACCCTATCTGTTGTATCAAAGCATCTGATTAGCATTGTACAGAAGGGGGAAGAGGTGAGCTGTGATACTACCTATTGTGAAAGATGGATTCTGTATTGACTGTATATAGAGGTGTTATCAGTCATTGTACAGGAGGAGGAGGTGAGCTGTGACTTTATTGTGAATGGTGGATCCTGTGTAATCTACTGTATATAGAGGTGTTATCACTCATTGTACAGGAGGAGGAGGTGAGCTGTGACATCACCTATTGTGAATGGTGGATCCTGTTTAATCTACTGTATATAGAGGTGTTATCACTCATTGTACAGGAGGAGGAGGTGAGCTGTGACATCACCTATTGTGAATGGTGGATCCTGTGTTATCAGCTGTATATAGAGGTGTTATCAGTCATTGTACAGGAGGTGGAGGTGAGCTGTGACATCACCTATTGTGAATGGTGGATCCTGTTATCTACTGTATATAGAGGTGCTATCAGTCATTATACAGGAGGAGGAGGTGAGCTGTGACATCACCTATTGTGAATGGTGGAGCCTGAGTTATTTACTGTATATAGAGGTGTTATCAGTCATTGTACAGGAGGAGGAGGAGGTGAGCTGTGCAATCATCTATTGTGAATGGTGGATCCTGTGTTATGTACTGTATATAGAAGTGTTATCAGTCATTGTACAGGAGGAGGAGGTGAGCTGTGACATCACCTACTGTGTATGGTGGATCCTCTGTTATCTACTGTATATAGCGGTGTTATCAGTCATTGTACAGGAGGAGGAGGTGAGCTGTGACATCACCTATTGTGTATGGTGGATCCTCTGTTATCTACTGTATATAGAGGTGTTATCAGTCATTGTACAGGAGGAGGAGGTGAGCTGTGATATCACCTATTGAGAAAGGTGGAGCCCGTGTTATCTACTGTATATAGAGGTGTTATCAGTCATTGTACAGGAGGAGAAGGTGAGCTGTGACATCACTTATTGTGTATGGTGGGTCCTGTGTTATCTACTGTATATAGAGGTGTTATCAGTCATTGCACAGGAGAAGGAGGTGAGCTGTGACATCACCTATTGTGTATGGTGGATCCTGTGTTATCTACTGTGTATAGAGGTGTTATCAGTCATTGTGCAGGAGGAGGAGGTGAGCTGGGATATCACCTATTGTGAATGATGGACCCTGTGTTATCTACTGTATATAGAGATGGTATCAGTCATTGTACAGGAGGAGGAGGTGAGCTGTGATATCTCCTATTATTAATGGTGGATTCTGTGTTATCTACTGTATATAGAGGTGTTATCAGTCATTGTACAGGAGGAGGAGGAGGTGAGCTGTGACATCACCTATTAATGGTGGATTCTGTGTTATCTACTGTATATAGAGGTGTTATCAGTCATTGTACAGGATGAGGAGGAGGTTAGCTGTGACATCACCTATTGTGAATGGTGGATCCTGTGTTATCTACTGTATATAGAGGTGTTATCAGTCATTGTACAGGAGGAGAAGGAGGTTAGCTGTGACATCACCTATTGTGAATGGTGGATCCTGTGTTATCTACTGTATATAGAGGTGTTATCATTGTACAGGAGGAGGAGGTGAGCTGTGACATCACCTATTGTGAATGGTGGATCTTGTGTTATCTACTGTATATAGAGGTGTTATCAGTGATTGTACAGGAGGAGGTGATCTGTCACATCACCTATTACTAATGGTGGATTCTGTGTTATCTACTGTATATAGAGGTGTTATCAGTGATTGTACAGGAGGAGGAGGAGGTGAGCTGTGACATCACCTATTGTGAATGGTGGATCCTGTGTTATCTACTGTATATAGAGATGTTATCAGTCATTGTACAGGAGGAGGGGGATGTCACGGTGGCTGACCCGGTCCGTGGCCCTAGGGAGGTCCATTGCAAATGGGGGAAAGGTCTTTAAAGGGATAATGTTCATGACGCCTCCTGTGGTATTCGGTCAGGGTGACCGACGCTGCTTAGGGGTCCACTGGGGTGATGTTATGGCAGCTAGATGGTATACCTTCCCACAGGTGAAGTGTATCCCCAGGGCTTCCCAGTGTGTAGATGGTGGATGGTCTGAGGTGCAGTGAAGAACGAGGACACAAGGTTGCAGTCTCTTTACCTTTACTGAAGACTTCAGCGTTCACAGTCCAGAGCACCAGATCACAGGGCAGGCAGAGTCCGGCCGGTCTGAAGGCAAATCCAGAGTCCCCTTATCCAGGTGGAAATCAGTAGCCTTCCTCTAGCGCCTGGGTGTTGTAGTACTCCCTGCTGAGCTTCTCGGTAAGGTCCTCACAACTGTTGTAGATGTTCTAGATGTTATGTCTCTCTCTCTCTGTCCCCCTGATGGTAAGGATAGGACAAACCCATATGACTGGTGGCCTGAGGCTTTTTACAGGGACTCTAGCATGCCCTGGCCCCCACAAATTGCCACCGTGCCTCCTGGGTATAGGTCGGGCAGGTAACGTGGAATTGGCTGTCCTGCCAGTCTCTGGAGCCAGGCTTGGAGACGATGACTCCCCCGGTGTTCTGGCTACCGGATCCTGCGCCTCAGAAAGGAGGCAGCGTTTTACAGGGCAGAACTCCTTCTGGATTCCTCTCCTTTTGCTATGACTTCGTTTCTCACTCTCTACAATACAATTCGCTGTTCTTGTCTCTTTCTTAGGATGCTGCCGTACGCCGGGCAGGCGCAGCTCCGTGGCCTTCTGTCTAGGCCTCTGACAGGATCCCACCCCTGTCAGGGACCCACTACCTGAGCGGAGCTCAGATAGCAGCTAACTGGGTGAAGCCCAGCTCGCTTCTGCCTCACTTCCTATCCAGCCCACCATTTTTACCTAATTGTGAGGAGAGCCCTAATAAATAGGACCATAGCTCCCCCTGGTGGACTGGAGTGTGAAGTGTGTTGTGTGGTATGTGATACCTGGTAAAGTGATCTCCTTTATTGCCTTCAGACTTAACATCACTCCCCCTGGTGGAAGAATGACATTACTGCAATGACCAGGACCCTGGGGCACTGCATGGAGCGGTACTGGACGCACATCATACACCCGCACCCGACGTGGATGTGCAATCATGTCCTATGCCGCGAAGGGGTTAATGAGAATAACCGCTCTTCCTTTTTTCTTTCTTCAGAACTATTGCTATTATTTTATTTTCTGCACTGGAAAATTCGAATGTAAAAGAAGCTAATAAATTCGCAGATGGAAAAATTAAATTTTTTTGTCTTATTCCAAGACTGTAATGACGGCAATAACAGTGAGATAATCAGGCACTAAGTAAAAAACAGTCGTTAAATGTAAATAGCCCCGGACCAGGGAAAAATAGAAACGGGCCTGGAAATGATCCTATTAAACTAAGGAATATGTAAGGTTGGGGCTGGCAGCTATCATGTCCTCATCTCCGGTCCCTGGAGGAAAGAAGGCACGGGTTATAGCGTGATAACGTCCGCGGACAACGCCGCACCGACATCATCTGGAACGGATGGATCCCGACTGGACCATAAAGGCCAGGACCGCTGCCCGGACACGGTGGTGTCACTACGAAACTTCCATGGAGCATCTTTTTCATGACTCGAAGAGCATCTAAACTGCACAGAAAAAAGGATTAAAATAAAAATAATGGTTTTTTTTTTTTCCAGTTTCTCCAGTATTATTCACGTGCATTGTTTCGTCGTCTGGATGATGCAAATGCTGAAACAAGTGAAACGCGCAGTAAAGGCCACAATGGTCAGTTTGTCTTCTACATGGGCCTAATGCAATATCTACAGAAATATGGTTCAGTGACATGGTTCATCAGTGGGTTTTGGGGTCCTACGAGGGGATGGGGGTCACCATTACTGCGGCCCGAATGGAGTAGAGAGCGCATGGTTTCACAATCTGTCTTTCAATATTTTCTGTGGAGTGACCAGTGTTGTAAGGAGGGAGGTAAAAAGACGAGGGGAGACATCTGGGCACAATGGGGCAGAGCTGGAATGAAATCTCTAGGTAGAGTAGACCTCCTAATAGGAGCTGATCAGCCGTCACCGTGACAGGACACAGTGTAGAGACCTGAGCTGTTCTGGCTTTCTACACCCTGAGCTCCAAATAGCTGGTCAGTGGGGTGCCGGACCCCCGACTATCTGATTGATGACCTCAAGAGACGACAATTTTTTATAGAACTGTTTAACTAATAATTAAACATGGTGAACTGTAATATTTCCTTCACTCCCTGTCTCACTCATGCGCCCTTGTCACCTACACCTCAATGGCACCTCCACAATCTCCCCCTTCCTTACCTTTAAAGCCTCAAAACCCCTTATTGTTATTGAAATTCATTCTAGACTGATGCACAAGTACCATAATTATTTTCCTCTAAGTAAACCCCAATCTATCCGGAATATTGCCATCAGGCTTACATTTCTTTCCAGCTGCTCCACTGATAGCTCCATCCTGTAGAAGTGATTGATCTGGTTGCCTGTCCGCTATATAAAACAATGCAAACTTATCACACTCACGCACAAAGTTTTGCACAGTGCTGCACTGCCCTACATCTCCTCCTGATCACTGCCCACCATCCTAGCCGTCCTTTCCACAATTCTGCACCACTCTACATCTCCTCCTCACTTCTGCCCACCACCCTACCTCTCCTGTACACCATGCTATACCACTCTACATCTCCTCCTCATCACTACCCACCTTCCTACCCATCCTCTCCACAGTGCTGCACTACCCTACATCTCCTCATCTCTGTCTATCACCCTACCCATCCTCTCCACAGTGCTGCACTACCCTACATCTCCTCATCTCTGTCTATCACCCTACCCATCCTCTCCACAGTGCTGCATTGCCCTACATCTCCTCCTCATCTCTGTCTACCACCCTACCCATCCTCTCCACAGTGCTGCACCTCTCTACATCTCCTCATCTCCACCCACCACCCTACCCATCCTCTCTACAGTGCTGCATTGCCCTACATCTCCTCATCTCTGCCCACCACCCTACCCATCCTCTCTGCAGTGCTGCATTGCCCTACATCTCCTCATCTCTGCCCACCACCCTACCTGTCCTCTACAACGTGCTGAATTGCCCTACATCTCCTCCTCAGCACTGCCTACCATCCTACCTGTCCTCTCCACAATTCTGCACTGCCCTACATCTCCTCCTCATCTCTGCCCATCACTTTACCTGTCCTCTACACCGTGCTGTAACATCCTACATCTCCTCCTCATTTCTGCGTGCCCACCACCCTACCTGTCCTCTCCACAATGCTGCACCTCCCTACGTCTCCTCCTTATCTCTGCCTTCCATCCTACCTGTCCTCTCCACAATGCTGCACCACCCTACGTCTCCTCCTCATCTCTGCCCACCACCCTACCTGTCCTCTACAACGTGCTGAATTGCCCTACATCTCCTCCTCAGCACTGCCTACCATCCTACCTGTCCTCTCCACAATGCTGCACTGCCCTACATCTCCTCCTCATCTCTGCCCACCACTTTACCTGTCCTCTACACCGTGCTGTAACATCCTACATCTCCTCCTCATTTCTGCGTGCCCACCACCCTACCTGTCCTCTCCACATTGCTGCACCTCCCTACATCTCCTCCTTATCTCTGCCTTCCATCCTACCTGTCCTCTCCACAATGCTGCACCACCCTACGTCTCCTCCTCATCTCTGCCCACCACCCTACATGTCCTGTACACCATGCTGCATTGCCCTACATCTCGTCCTCATCTCTACCCAGCACCCTACCTGTCCTCTCCGCAATGCTACACCGCCCTACATCTCCTCATCTCTGCCCACCACCCTACCTGTCCTCTCCACAGTGCGGGGCCCTACATATCCTCCTCATCTCTGTCACCTACCTTACTTGTTCCCTCCACAGTGCTGCACTGCCCTACATATCCTCCTCATCTCTTCCAATCACTGTATCTGTCCTCTATGCATTGCTGTTTCACCCTATATCTCCTCTTCATCTCTGTCTACCATCCTATCCATTCTTTCCACATCACCTCCTCATCTCTGCCCACCTCCCTATCTGTAATCTCAGAGTGCTGCAATGACCTACCGCTCCTCCTCATCTCTGCGCATTCATCCTATCCCATTGCTGCACCATCCTGCATCTCCTCTCTATCTGTGCCCGACACCCTAAACATTGACTAGAAAGCTCTACATCTCCCTTTTCTCTTTCTACCACCCTACCTGTCCTCTTGTAGTGTGGTGCAGGACGATAGCCGCGGGTGAGGCACTTGTCTCCTTTTATGCCCCACCGCTAGATGAAAGAGTGCGTCCTGGTTGGGTGTGTGGACTTGTGCTGGGAGGGCACTACGATCACACAGGCCGCATGTACCCGGTGGTGTGGGCTGGCCAAGACCATGTGTTTTACAGTTCAAAGAGAGAGACTTCTGTTCCAAAACAAACTCTTTAATCAATGGTAACTTGGTAAAGGTTATATACAAGGGTACAAAGTATTATGGACGTTTGATTTACAGTATAAAGCATTTTCCACTTTCAATCACCTTCTTCAATAGATTAGTCCAGAGCTGGTGAAGTGCACTGTTTTGTTGTACTCTGCCACAATCCAGCTTTAACCTTACACTCCTCAGCAAGTCTCCTTACTTGCTCTCCTGCTCCATGTTCTATTTCTTCCACCAATGGCGCCCTGGAAACCTTGCACTGGAACACCCACTAGTCCGTCATATTCAGTCCTGCTTAGGTCCTGTCACAGGGGTAGAAGATTGCGGTGTCTGGCTACATGCGCACCTCCACTGGTTGGATCTATTTTACCTTCCAGTTAGCTGTGCAGATTCCCTTGCTCTGTTATTGGAAGGGTTAAACACTCCTGCTTTCCATCCTGAGTTGCCTCAGCTGTTCTGATTTCTCCACTCCCCTCTGGTATAAATGCTCACCTCTTAGCTTGAGTTTTTGCCAGTGATAGCTTGCAATAACCTGGTTTGGAGCTGGAGGTGTGAGCCATGTGAAGAGAGGTCATCTTAATATCTTCACTAGAAATATCTGTTTGGAAGTTTGTTTGAGTGTCTTCCTTTTATCTTATCTCCTATTTGTTTACCCTCACCTTTTCATTCTCTTTCCCATTTCTTTAGTCTGGGAGTGCGTTGAGTGATTTCTCTTTCTTTTATCCTTGTCGGTTTTCCTTTGTGTCTTTATGTTAGAGCTGGACTAGCATGCCTGCTGCCCTACGCACTAGTTAGGGTTGTTCTCAGGTTAGGACAGGGATAGGAATGTGATCGATACACGGGGTGAAAGAACCCAACTAGGGACGTCAGGGAGCTTAATATTGTGCAGGGCAAGTGTCAGGGGCGCTCCGCTTTAATCTTTCCATAGTGGCAGAGATCTCCTTCTCTTCTGTCTCACCGTGCACCATCTTGCTTCTGGCAGAAGCGTGACAGGCCCGTTACCTTCTGTGTTACAAGCTCTGGGGTTTTCCTGACTCAGCATCCTCTCCATTGACCCGTCTCTGGAAGGCCACTCAGTCTTGTCAGTTACTTTTCTGCAGAATCATACTATCCCTCGCCTTAGTCTCCTCTCATTCCGGATCATCCTTAAGGTAGCATTGCTTACTTCGCACTCCAAACTCGAACTGTCTGATTCACAGGAAGCAGTCACTTACCCTAACACTAAGGAGCAGAGAGCGGAAAAGTCACCACCACTCTGCAGACTTAATAGTTGCAGAGTCCAGACCTCCTATTTTATAACAGCAGCACAAACACTACGCCCCCACCAGGAGCTTCATGGCCAAGCAGCTGCATACAGCCTTACGTCACCAAGCACAATGACGAGCGTTGGATGGAGTGGTGTTGAGTCGCCACCAATGGACTCTGGAGGAGACGTGTTCTGCGCGGTAATAGATCACACTTCTCCATCTGGCATCTGAAGGAGGATTCTAGGTTTGGTGATTCCAGAAGGAAATTACCCCCTTACTTTATTGTGCCTCCTGTACAGATGGTGGAGGAGGATAATGCTATGGGCTGTTATCAGGGTGCGGCCTTGGCCCCTCAGTTCTAGTGATGGGAAATCTTAATCTTCAGCACAAGGCATTGTGGATAATTGTAGGTTACAGCTTTGCGGGAGCAGTTTGGAGAAGACCCTTTTCTGTTCCCTATGACTGAGCCCAGTGGACAAGATCCATACAGACATAGCGAGGTTGGAATGTGACCGTCCGCACAAAGCCCTTGCCTCAACCCCAACGCCTTTGGAATATAGCAGACAGGAGATTGTCATCTCTTCTGCGTCACCTCCCCGGTCTTTTATTCTTCTGTCGCTCCATTCCGGCCTCCTACAAGACCGCTTCACGCCAGTCACAAACCTCAGGCTGGCCTCAGTGCTGGAGAACGCACTTCTCTGAGACTGGGACGTTGGACGGGACATGACAACAGGAGATTAAAAGTGAGTAATAATATTAAAAAAAATAATTATTATTACTTTTAGCCACCACAACTTCTGGGGACCAACTTTTATCTTTCTGCAAAATTAGAATATAACTGCCTAAATCAAATTCTTGTTAGATTCCATCATCTCTATGTAGGACCTTTCGCTATCTGCACATGGATGAAAGGAAGAAGAATCACAGAAGACCTTAACAGACGGAGGCTCTGGCTACATAGTGATTTGCTTCTATACTGGGGAGACCTCTCCAACATTGTCTGCCCCAAAGACTGAGAAGCCATGACTGTCCAATAATTACAAAAAAAGTTTGTTAATTAGTAAATAGGAGTTTTCCAGAGCCTCATCCAATTATTATAATGTCCTCACCTCGATTGAATTATTATTTATAGGTCACTGTAAATCCGCCCTATTAATCATCATGATTTAAATAGATTATCCTTCCTTTTACACTAATATCTTGGACATTTTGTACACTCTTTGATAAATCGTTTACAAAATTAAATTTCGCCGAAACACAATTATTTCCAAATTACTGAAGATGCCTTTGGACGACAGAAATTGCACAAAGAATACAAAGTATCAGGGAGGCACAATACATCACTAATCCAGGCGGGAAACTCCAGCAAAACCCCTCGCATCTCCAAGTCAGTTTTGTGGTCGTTTTTTTTATTTTGTGTATTTATTGTCACTTTTAGACTATTTTTTAATACAGAAGCGTAATTTTGGAATAAGGGGCAAAATAAAATTTCAAAGTTTCTAAACTAACTTTAAGTTGACTTCATTATGTTAAATGCATAAGGAAAACAAAAAGTCTGTGTCCCCTGTGTCTTTAATTTCTCAACCGATGTCCATGAAAACTGTTTTCAAGGGATCTCAGCCCCTAGACCTTCACCAATAAAACTTGTCTTTAGAGCATCTCTAAAGTTTTCTAAAAGTTGGCTCAGTCCTTAAAGGGATATTCCCATCCCGTACATCTTTGGCATATACTGTATATCCCCAGCATAGGAATTCTATAGCACTTACTTGTTGTCCTCTGGGTTATTGATTTGTGGCTTATGTCCTTTTTGCCTTTGTCTTTTCTTTCGGCTTGTCTCATCATAGCCCAATTTTCTGGGGTTGACTCTTGGAAATTACACTGACTCTTTTCCTGACATAACTACTCCACACGGGCTGATTATAGGCGGAACAACATGGAAAGCTAACTGGGAAACGCCATATTCCCTGCAGGGTATTTTAACCATGAAATACTGGAAAATTCTTTAGACTCATTTCTGAGTTTAGCTTATTATCAGGATAAACGTGGCCTAAAGCTGACCTATCAATTCGGGTGACTTTTCAGAAAAAGCTGTGTGTACATGAGGAGTAACATTATTTCTGGCCATTATATGACTTGTATCCTGCATTTTTCACCAGGTTTCCTTTCTGCAGGTTTTATCTCTAATTTCCGTTGTCTCTGTGCTAATTACTGGAAACTAGTGGCTATGATGTCTCCCATATACACAAAAACATGAGGGATTCCTGCTCTCCGATCTCTATATAGCACCTATTCAAAAGTAGCAGCATCATGGAGGACAATATATAGAAGGACTGAACAGTGTGGCTGTGAATTCAGCTTTGAAGTGTGATAAAACACCTAAAAAAGAAGCACTGAGGATATTGTACTGCAGCAGTGAGCAGTGTTCCGGTGAATTCAGCTTTGCAGTGAAATAAAACACCAGAAAGAAGAAGCATGGATTACATTATACAGCAGTACTGAGCAGTTTTGCTGTGAATTCAGCTTTGGAGTGTGATAAAACACCTGAAAGATGCAGCGCAAAGGATATTATACAGCAGTACTTAGCAGTATTGCTCTGAATTCAGCTTTGGAGTGTGATAAAACACCAGAAAGAAGCAGCACAGAGGACATTATACAGCTGGACTGATCAGTGCTGCTGTGAATTCAGCTTTGGAGTGTGATCAAACTCCATAAAGATGCAGCACAGAGGATATTATATAGCAGTGTTTAGCAGTGTTGCTGTAAAATCAGCTTTGGCGTGAGATAAAACACTGGAAAGGAGCAACATGGAGGTCATTATATAGAGGTACTGAGCAGTATTGCAGTGAATTCAGCTTTGAAGTGTGATAAAACACCTGAAAGCAGCAACATAGAGCACAGTATACAGTAGTACTTAGAAGTGTTCTTGTGAATGCA
Source organism: Ranitomeya variabilis (assembly GCF_051348905.1). Lineage (NCBI taxonomy): Eukaryota > Metazoa > Chordata > Amphibia > Anura > Dendrobatidae > Ranitomeya > Ranitomeya variabilis. Next base: position 563,952,771 of record NC_135237.1, on the reverse strand, counting down.
GCTTTGGAGTGTGATAAAACACCTGAAAGAAGCATAGATGACAGTATACAGTAGTACTGAGCAGTGTTGTTGTGAATTCAGCTTAGGGGTGAGATAAAACGCTTACTAAAAAGCAACAGCACAGTCTCTGTCTCTTTTCTTTCTAGTTGGATAACGCATCCAATGACTTCAATGTGGAAAATCAGGACATTGAAAATTACAAAAACTTGCTACTAGCGGCGCCCATTAGTGGAAACACTGTAGCAAAAAGGTTCTTCAAAGTGGAGTTCCCCTTTAAACAGTGAGTTCTGCGCCCAGTGACCGACCACACTGCTCGATATAAAACATCTCTTGTTGTACAGATGTTAATAGAGTCGTGTCTGGCGCCTCTGATGTATTTGCTCTGCTCTCTCCGGTAAATGCACATTCACGTTCAATCAAGACTTCCTTTCAACCTTCATTAGACGACTGATAGATTTATTGAAGTGCCGTTCTACATATTTTACATTTTCACATAAAAGCGGCTAATTAATATTTTCAAGTAGTTTAAGTGAACTAAAAGCTAAAAGCGGCTTCACAACCTCCGTCTGCGGCGCGGTCTGCGAGCGCTGGGATCGCTTCCTAGCTAAAATAAACGTTGTTACAATTTATATAGAAGAAATCAGAAGTAATAATCAATTACCGCACTTCAATCAGGATCGGTCATATACGGAGCTATTTTGGGGTTTTACCGTATTGTGTTCACAGGTACAAGTGTTTTGTCACAAAATTAGAATATCATCAAAAAGCAAATTTATTTCAGGTCTTCAATACAAAAAGTGAATCTCTTCTATTCTATAGAGTCATTACAGAGTGATCTATTTCACGTGTTTATTTCTGTTAATGTTGATGATTATGGCTTACAGCCAATGAAAACCCAAAAGTCATTATCTCAGTAAATTAGAATAATTAACAATAAACATCTGCAAAGGCTCCTAAGCATTTAGAAAGGTCCCTTAGTCTGTTTCACTAGCTCCACAATCACGGGGAAGATTGCTGACCTGACAGATGTCTAGAAGGCAATCACTGACACACACAACAAGGAGGGGAAGCCTTATAACACCAGCTTGAAAAATGATTTTAAAATATTGGCCTACTGAAATGTATGTTCAGTAAATGCGCTCAATACTTGGTCGGGGCTCCTTTTGCATCAATTACTGCATCAATGCGGCGTGGCATGGAGGTGATCAGCCTGTGGCACTGCTGAGTGGCCATGGAAGCCCAGGTTGCTGTAAGCCATAATCATCAACATTAACAGCAGCGTCAGACTGGAGCACCTTGGGCCCACCAGAGAAAATCATTCTTGGGGCCTACTATGTAGCTACATAGTAATAAATACAAGACCACCAATTGTGCGGTAAAACACGCTTATATCAGGGTACAATATAAGGTAGTACACGTCTTAATTATGTAGCAGGGGTTGGGGTAGCCCCCTCAAAGAAAATAAAGTAGTCCCCTCATAGGGTACAATGTATCCCTCTCACAGAATATAATGCAGCCCCCTATAGAATATAATGTAGCCCCCCATAGAATATAATGCAACCAGCCTCAGAGTATAATGCAGCCCCCATAGGGTATAATGTAGCCCCCTTAGAGTATAGTGCAACCCCCCTCATAAGGTATAATGCAGCCCCTTCATGGAATATAATGTAGCCCCCTCATAGGGTATCACGCTGCCCCCTCTCATAGGGTATCATGCAGATCACCCTCATAGGGCATCACACAGCTCCCCCCATAGGGCATCATGCAGCTCACTCCCCCCATAGGGCATCATGCAGCTCACTCCCCCCATAGGGCATCATGCAGCTCACTCCCCCCATAGGGAATCATGCAGCTCACTCCCCCCATAGGGCATCATGCAGCGCATTCCCCCATGGGGTATCAGGCAGCTCACCCTCCCCATAGGGCATCATGCAGCTCACCCCCCCTTGCCCCATAGGGCATCATGCAGCTCACCCCCCTCCTTGCCCCATAGGGCATCATGAAGCTCACCCCCCTTGCCCCATAGGGCATCATGCAGCTCACCCCCCTTGCCCCATAGGGCATCACGCAGCTCACACCCCCTCCTTGCCCCATAGGGCATCATGCAGCTCACCCCCCCTGCCCCATAGGGCATCATGCAGCTCACCCCTCCCTTGCCCCATAGGGCATCATGCAGCTACCCCCCCTTGCCCCATAGGACATCATGCAGCTCACCCCCCTTGCCCCATAGGGCATCACGCAGCTCACACCCCCTCCTTGCCCAATAGGGCATCATGCACCTCACCCCCTTGCCCCATAGGGCATCATGCAGCTCACCCCCCCTTGCCCCATAGGGCATCATGCAGCTCACATCCCCTCCTTGCCCCATAGGGCATCATGCAGCTCACATTCCCTCCTTGCCCCATAGGGCATCATGCAGCTCACCCCCCTTGCCCCATAGGGCATCATGCAGCTCACACCTCCTCCTTTGTTGTGAGCTATGTTTCTTGGCTCCCTCTTGTGGTCATTAGCGGTATGGCACTTGGAGTGTCTTTCCCCAGGTTGGCACCCACCTGGTTCGTTTGGCCTGGGTGTGCCTATATAAACTTCCTGGATACTCTGTATTGTGCCTGGATTCGTTGTTATCAGACCATGTCTGTTTTCTCCTGTCTCCTGGTCTCCTGATTTTGCAAGATAAGCTAAGTCCTGCTTTCTTATTTTTGTGCATTTGAATTTCCCTTATTTTGTTCCAGCTTTGTTTAAAATGTGATTCCTGATTTTGCTGGAAGCTCAAGGGGGGCTGTTATTCTCCCCCCACACCGTTAGTCGGTGCGGGGTTCTTGGATATTCAGCGTGGATATTTTGTAGGGTTTTTTGCTGACCGTATAAGTCATCTTCCTATTTTCTGCTATTAGTCAGTGGGCCTCTCTTTGCTAAATCTAGTTCATTCTTACGTTTGTCATTTCTTCTTACCTCACCGTTATTATTTGTTTGGGGCTTGTATTTTAACTTTGGGGTCTTTTCCCTTGAAGCAAGAGAGGTCTTATTTTCTCTGAAAGGGTTAGTTAGTTCTCCGGCTGGCGCGAGACGTCTAGAACCAACGTAGGTACGTTCCCCGGCTGCTGCTAGTTGTTGTGCCAGGATCAGGGTATACGGTCAGCCAAGTTACCACTTCCCTATGAGCTGTTTTTTTGTGTTTGCAGACTTAGCTGGTACTCCTGAGATCCTCTGCCATTAGGATCATAACAGTAATCCAGGCCTTAAAGTGCATTGCTGAAGCGGGATTATAAGAAAAGAAGTCTGAGTTGTTTTTTTTTGTTTTTTTTTTCTTCCTCCCCTTTATCTCTGAGTGGCTTGAAGCTCTGCTGCAGACATGAATGTTCAGACCTTGATTACTAGTGTGGATCAGCTTGCTGCACGTGTGCAGGGCATTCAGGATTTTGTTATTAGCAGTCCTATGTCAGAACTTAAGATACCTATTCCTGAGCTGTTCTCTGGAGATCGATTTAAATTTGGGAATTTTAGGAATAATTGTAAATTGTTTCTATCTTTGAGACCTCGTTCGTCTGGAGACTCAGCTCAACAAGTTAAAATTGTTATCTCCTTCTTGCGTGGCGACCCTCAGGATTGGGCTTTCTCATTGGCGCCAGGAGATCCGGCATTGGCAAATATTGATGCGTTTTTTCTGGCGCTCGGATTGCTTTATGAGGAGCCCAATCTTGAAATACAGGCAGAAAAAGCCTTGCTGGCTATCTCTCAAGGCCAGGATGAAGCTGAGGTGTACTGCCAAAAATTTCGGAAATGGTCCGTGCTTACTCAATGGAATGAGTGTGCTCTGGCCGCAAATTTCAGAAATGGCCTTTCTGAAGCCATTAAGAATGTGATGGTGGGTTTTCCCATTCCTACAAGTCTGAATGATTCTATGGCTCTGGCCATCCAGGTTGATCGGCGTTTGCGGGAGCGCAAAACTGCCAATCTTCTGGCGGTGTTGTCTGAACGGACACCTGACTCAATGCAATGTGATAGAATACTGACTAGAACCGAACAGCAAAATCATAGGCGTCAGAATGGGTTGTGTTTTTACTGTGGTGATTGTACACATGTTATATCAGCATGCTCTAAACGGCCATCAAAGGTTGTTAGTCCTGTCGCCATTGGTAATTTGCAGCCTAAGTTCATTTTGTCTGTGACTTTGATTTGCTGATTATCTTCCTACCCTGGTATGGCATTTGTAAATTCAGGTGCTGCCCTGAGTCTTATGGATTTATCGTTTGCCAAGCGCTGTGGTTTTGTCCTAGAGCCTTTAGAAAATCCTATTCCTCTTAGAGGAATTGATGCTACGCCATTGGCGGAGAATAAGCCGCAGTATTGGACACAAGTGACCATGTGCATGACTCCTGAACATCGGGAGGTGATTCGTTTTCTTGTTCTGCATAAAATGCATGATTTGGTCGTTTTAGGTCTGCCATGGTTACAGACCCATAATCCAGTTTTGGATTGGAAGGCAATGTCCGTGTCAAGTTGGGGTTGTCAGGGAATTCATTGCGATTCCTCGTCGGTGTCTATTGCTTCTTCTACTCCTTCTGAAGTTCCTGAGTATTTGTGTGATTATCAGGATGTATTCAGTGAGTCCAGGTCCAGTGCCCTTCCTCCTCATAGGGACTGTGACTGCGCTATAGATTTGATTCCTGGTAGTAAATTTCTTAAGGGACGACTATTTAATCTGTCTGTACCTGAGCATGCCGCGATGCGTTCTTATATAAAGGAGTCTTTGGAGAAGGGACATATTCGTCCATCCTCTTCCCCTCTTGGTGCGGGATTCTTTTTTGTGGCCAAGAAAGACGGGTCTTTGAGACCGTGTATAGACTATCGGCTTTTGAATAAAATCACTGTCAAATTTCAGTATCCTTTGCCACTATTGTCGGACTTGTTTGCCCGGATTAAGGGTGCCAAGTGGTTCACCAAGATAGATCTTCGCGGTGCGTACAACCTTGTGCGCATTAAGCAGGGAGATGAATGGAAAACTGCGTTCAATACGCCCGAAGGTCATTTTGAGTACTTGGTGATGCCCTTTGGGCTTTCTAATGCCCCCTCAGTGTTTCAGTCCTTTATGCATGACATTTTCCGGAAGTATCTGGATAAATTTATGATTGTTTATCTGGATGATATTCTGGTTTTCTCTGATGATTGGGATTCTCATGTAAAGCAGATCAGGATGGTGTTTCAGGTTTTGCGTGATAATGCTTTGTTTGTGAAGGGCTAAAGTGTCTCTTTGGAGTGCAGAAGGTTTCCTTTTTGGGTTTTATTTTCTCCCCTTCTTCTGTGGAGATGGACCCAGTCAAGGTCCGAGCTATTCATGATTGGACTCAACCCACGTCCGTTAAGAGTCTTCAGAAGTTCTTGGGTTTTGCTAATTTCTACCGTCGTTTTATTGCTAATTTTTCTAGCGTTGTAAAACCTTTGACGGATATGACCAAGAAAGGTTCTGATGTTGCTAATTGGGCTCCTGCGGCCGTGGAGGCCTTCCAGGAGCTGAAGCGCCGGTTTACTTCGGCGCCTGTTTTGTGCCAGCCTGATGTCTCACTTCCCTTTCAGGTTGAAGTAGACGCTTCTGAGATCGGTGCAGGGGCTGTTTTGTCGCAGAAAGGCTCTGGTTGCTCTGTGATGAGACCATGTGCTTTTTTTTCTAGGAAATTTTCGCCTGCTGAGCGGAACTATGATGTTGGTAATCGGGAGTTGTTGGCTATGAAGTGGGCATTTGAGGAGTGGCGTCATTGGCTCGAGGGAGCTAAGCATCGTGTGGTGGTCTTGACTGATCACAAAAATCTGATGTACCTCGAGTCCACTAAGCGCCTGAATCCTAGACAGGCTCGTTGGTCGTTGTTTTTCTCCCGTTTTGACTTTGTGGTCTCGTACCTGCCTGGTTCAAAGAATGTGAAGGCTGATGCTCTTTCTAGGAGTTTTGTGCCTGACTCTCCTGGAGTCTCAGAGCCAGCGGGTATTCTTAAAGAGGGAGTAATCTTGTCGGCCATTTCTCCTGATTTGCGACGTGTGTTGCAGAGATTTCAGGCTGGTAGACCTGACTCTTGCCCACCTGACAGACTGTTTGTTCCTGATAAATGGACCAGTGAAGTTATTTCCGAGGTTCATTCCTCAGTGTTGGCAGGGCATCCTGGGATTTTTGGTACCAGAGATTTGGTTGCTAGGTCCTTTTGGTGGCCGTCCCTGTCGCGGGATGTGCGATCTTTTGTGCAGTCCTGTGGGATTTGTGCTCGGGCTAAGCCTTGCTATTTTCGTGCCAGCGGGTTACTGTTGCCCTTGCCCGTCCCGAAGAGGCCTTGGACGCACATTTCCATGGATTTCATTTCAGATCTTCCAGTGTCTCAAGGAATGTCTGTCATCTGGGTGGTCTGTGATCGTTTTTCCAAGATGGTCCATTTGGTGCCCTTGCCTAAATTGCCTTCCTCTTCCGATTTGGTTCCTTTGTTCTTTCAGAATGTGGTTCGTTTGCACGGCATTCCTGAGAATATCGTGTCTGACAGAGGATCCCAGTTTGTGTCCAGATTCTGGCGATCCTTTTGTGCTAGGATGGGTATCGATTTGTCATTTTCATCTGCCTTTCATCCTCAGACTAATGGCCAAACGGAGCGTACTAATCAGACGCTGGAGGCTTATTTGAGATGTTTTGTTTCTGCGGATCAGGATGATTGGGTGACCTTCCTGCCATTGGCTGAGTTTGCCCTTAATAATCGGGCAAGTTCCGCTACTTTGGTTTCACCATTTTTCTGCAACTCTGGTTTTCATCCGCGGTTTTCCTTGGGACATGTTGAACCTTCTGACTGTCCTGGGGTGGATTCCATGGTGGATAGGTTGCAGCGGATTTGGAATCTTGTGGTGGACAACTTGAAGTTGTCACAGGAGAAGGCTCAGCGCTTTGCCAACCGCCGCCGCGGTGTGGGTCCCCGACTTCGTGTTGGGGATTTGGTTTGGTTGTCTTCTCGGTATGTCCCTCTGAAGGTTTCCTCTCATAAGTTTAAGCCTCGCTTTATTGGTCCTTATAAAATTTTGGAAGTCCTTAATCCGGTGTCTTTTCGTTTGGATCTTCCGGTGTCGTTTGCCATTCACAATGTGTTCCATAGGTCTTTGTTACGGCGGTACGTGGTGCCTATGGTTCCTGCTGCTGAGCCTCCTGCTCCGGTGTTGGTTGAGGGCGAGTTGGAGTATGTGGTGGAGAAGATCTTGGACTCTCGTCTCTCTAGACGGAGGCTTCAGTATCTGGTCAAATGGAAGGGCTATGGTCAGGAGGACAATTCCTGGGTGGTCGCCTCTGATGTTCATGCGGCCGATTTGGTTCGTGCCTTTCACGCTGCTCATCCTGCTCACCCTGGTGGTCTTGGTGAGGGTTTGGTGACCCCTCCTTAAAGGGGGGGTACTGTTGTGAGCTATGTTTCTTGGCTCCCTCTTGTGGTCATTAGCGGTATGGCACTTGGAGTGTCTTTCCCTAGGTTGGCACCCACCTGGTTCGTTTGGCCTTGGGTGTGCCTATATAAACTTCCTGGATACTCTGTATTGTGCCTGGATTCGTTGTTATCAGACCATGTCTGTTTTCTCCTGTCTCCTGGTCTCCTGATTTTGCAAGATAAGCTAAGTCCTGCTTTCTTATTTTTGTGCATTTGAATTTCCCTTATTTTGTTCCAGCTTTGTTTAAAATGTGATTCCTGATTTTGCTGGAAGCTCAAGGGGGGCTGTTATTCTCCCCCCACACCGTTAGTCGGTGCGGGGGTTCTTGGATATTCAGCGTGGATATTTTGTAGGGTTTTTTGCTGACCGTATAAGTCATCTTCCTATTTTCTGCTATTAGTCAGTGGGCCTCTCTTTGCTAAATCTAGTTCATTCTTACGTTTGTCATTTCTTCTTACCTCACCGTTATTATTTGTTGGGGGCTTGTATTTTAACTTTGGGGTCTTTTCCCTTGAGGCAAGAGAGGTCTTATTTTCTCTGAAAGGGTTAGTTAGTTCTCCGGCTGGTGCGAGACGTCTAGAACCAACGTAGGTACGTTCCCCGGCTGCTGCTAGTTGTTGTGCCAGGATCAGGGTATACGGTCAGCCAAGTTACCACTTCCCTATGAGCTGGTTTTTTGTGTTTGCAGACTTAGCTGGTGCTCCTGAGATCCTCTGCCATTAGGATCATAACACTCCTTGCCCCATAGGGCATCATGCAGCTCACTCCCCCCTTGCCCCATAGGGCATCATGCAGCTCACACCCCCTCCTTGCCCCATAGGGCATCATGCAGCTCACCTCCCCTTGCCCCATAGGGTATCATGCAGCTCACTCCCCCTTGCCCCAGAGGGCATCATGCAGCTCACACCCCCTCCTTGCCCCATAGGGCATCATGCAGCTCACCCCCCTTGCCCCATAGGGCATCATGCAGCTCACACCCCCTCCTTGCCCCATAGGGCATCATGCAGCTCACCCCCCTTGCCCCACAGGGCATCATGCAGCTCACACCCCCTCCTTGCCCCATAGGGCATCATGCAGCTCACCCCCCTTGCCCCATAGGGCATCATGCAGCTCACACCCCCTGCTTGTCCTATAGGGCATCATGTCATGCAGCTCACCCCCTTGACCCATAGGGCATCATGCAGCTCACCCCCCCTTGCCCCATAGGGCATTATGCAGCTCACACCCCCTCCTTGCCCCATAGGGCATCATGCAGCTCACCCTCCCCCCCTTAGGGCATCATGCAGCTCACACCCCCTCCTTGCCCCATAGGGCATCATGCAGCTCACCCCCCTTGCCCCACAGGGCCTCATGCAGCTCACACCCCCTCCTTGCCCCATAGGGCATCATGCAGCTCACCCCCCTTGCCCCATAGGGCATCATGCAGCTCACACCCCCTCCTTGCCCCATAGGGCATCATGCAGCTCACCCCCCCTTGCCCCATAGGGCATCATGCAGCCCACCCCCCCTTGCCCCATAGGGCATCATGCAGCTCACCCCCCCCATACAACCAGCCAGGACTCAATAATAAAAAAACACAAAAAAAGCACAGTACTCACCTCTCCTCCTCGCTCCCACGTTGACTCCAGCAGCGGCTCTGCTCCAATGTCAGGAGCTGCGCTGCTGTCGGCCTCACACACAGCAGCTGTGATATGAAGTGACATCATCGCGCACCTGCTGTGTGTCAGCGGCGAGGGGAATCATGGGAGAGGGAGCATCATCTAACGCTCTCTCCCCATTAACGAGCGCTGGGGGGCAGCATTGGCGCTGGGACCCCTGGCTTACGGCCCCATAGCGGCCGTGTGAGCTGGGGGCCCCTGAGGGAGCGGCAAGGTCCCCTGAGGGAGTGGCAGGGGGCCCCTGAGGGAGCAGCGGGGGGCCCTGGTCTGCAGGCTCTGATAGCGGGCAGTGTTTAGCCGCAATTTGCGGCAAACGCTGCCCGCTATTATAGTGAAATGAATTCACTCCTCTCCACGCCCATGGGGGCGTGGGGAAGCGTGAATATTCATTTCACTTTAGCAGCGGGGACAGGCTTAGGCTTCCTGTCACCCGCTGCTTCTCCGCTGGTACTGGGGGCCCCATAGCAGCTGCATGGTGTGCCGCTATTAGCGGCACCCCACTTGCTGGGGGCCCCTGGAGCAGCGGAGGCCCTAGGCACTGCTGGCACTGTATGCCAGCAGGTGTCAGGGCCTGGGCCCACCGGAGAATCCTCCGGTTCTCCAGTGGGCCAGTCCGACCCTGATTAACAGAAATAAACACGTGAAATAGATCACTCTGTGTGTAATGACTCTATAGAATATACAGTGCCTACAAGTAGTATTCAACCCCCTGCAGATTTAGCAGGTTTAATAAGATGCAAATAAGTTAGAGCCTTCAAACTTCAAACAAGAGCAGGATTTATTAACAGATGCATAAATCTTACAAACCAAAAAGTTTTGTTGCTCAGTTAAATTTTTATAAATTTTAAACATAAAAGTGTGGGTCAATTATTATTCAACCCCTAGGTTTAATATTTTGTGGGATAACCTTTGTTTGCAATTTCAGCTAATAATCGTCTTTTCTAAGACCTGATCAGGCCGGCACAGGTCTCTGGAGTTATCTTGGCCCACTCCTCCATGCAGATCTTCTCCAAGTTATCTAGGTTCTTTGGGTGTCTCATGTGGACTTTAATCTTGAGCTCCTACCACAAGTTTTCAATTGTGTTAAGGTCAGGAGACTGACTAGGCCACTGCAACACCTTGATTTTTTGCCTCTTGAACCAGGCCTTGGTTTTCTTGGCTGTGTGCTTTGGGTCGTTGTCTTGTTGGAAGATGAAATGACGACCCATCTTAAGATCCTTGATGGAGGAGCGGAGGTTCTTGGCCAAAATCTCCAGGTAGGCCGTGTTATCCATCTTCCCATGGATGCGGACCAGATGGCCAGGCCCCTTGGCTGAGAAACAGCCCCACAGCATGATGCTGCCACCACCATGCTTGACTGTAGGGATGGTATTCTTGGGGTCGTATGCAGTGCCATCCAGTCTCCAAACATCACGTGTGTGGTTGGCACCAAAGATCTCGATCTTGGTCTCATCAGACCAGAGAACCTTGAACCACTCAGTCTCAGAGTCCTCCAAGTGATCATGAGAAAACTGTAGACGAGCCTTGAGATGACGCTTTGAAAGTAAAGGTACCTTACGGGCTCGTCTGGAACGGAGACCATTGCGGTGGAGTACGTTACTTATGGTATTGACTGAAACCAATGTCCCCACTGCCATGAGATCTTCCCGGAGCTCCTTCCTTGTTGTCCTTGGGTTAGCCTTGACTCTTCGGACAAGCCTGGCCTCGGCACGGGAGGAAACTTTCAAAGGCTGTCCAGGCCGTGGAAGGCTAACAGTAGTTCCATAAGCCTTCCACTTCCGGATGATGCTCCCAACAGTGGAGACAGGTAGGCCCAACTCCTTGGAAAGGGTTTTGTACCCCTTGCCAGCCTTGTGACCCTCCACGATCTTGTCTCTGATGGCCTTGGAATGTTCCTTTGTCTTTCCCATGTTGACCATGTTTGAGTGCTGTTCACAAGTTTGGGGAGGGTCTTAAATAGTCAGAAAAGGCTGGAAAAAGAGATAATTAATCCAAACATGTGAAGCTCATTGTTCTTTGTGCCTGAACTACTTCTTAATACTTTAGGGGAACCAAACAGAATTCTGGTGGGTTGAGGGGTTGAATAATAAATGACCCTCTGAAAATACTTTTCACAATTTGAAAAAAAAATAAACAAAGAAATAACATTCTTTTTTGCTGCAGTGCATTTCACACTTCCAGGCTGATCTACAGTCCAAATGTCACAATGCCAAGTTAATTCCAAATGTGTAAACTTGCTAAATCTGCAGGGGGTTGAATACTACTTGTAGGCACTGTATGAGTCACTTTTTGTATTGAAGAACTGAAATAAATTCACTTTTTGATGATATTCTGATTTAGTGAGAAGCACCTGTAGATCGATGCCTCCTTATGGTAACAGACTACAAACAAATCCTGTGAGCTCTGATCTTTCAGTTCTGTTTCTTTCCATCTATAACTTTTACCAACTAATGTGCCAATTATAGGTATATTACAGAACAAAACAAAGGCGTGTTACTGCAGGATCAGACTACGCAAGGTTTGTTTTGTTGTCTGTTACCGTGGAGATGCATAAGTCTGCTCAGGAGCTATGGACACAAAATAGTAGGAAATATAGATAAGCAAATTAATTTGTGATGATTTTAAATCAGTTATTATGAGTTTCTGAAAAAAATTGGATTCTCCAGAAGATGGAGCGCACAAGCAACCGGAGATTGACTGGCGTTTAAATCTTTAACAACTGCAGCCACAGCTCATTTGTAGCCGCTCTGGTTGCCTATTTGTTACTCACCTGTCCTGGCCCTTCTCCTCTGGACTCTTTCCTTTGCAGCAGTCCATGCTGAGTTTCTTAGGTCACGTCTGACATCTGACGTAACCTCTGACATAACGCTAATATCATTGCCCGAGGCCTTTCACGGTCGACCCTGTCAAAGCTCGAATGTTTGGGTTGCAAGCAGCATTGTCCACATTTGCCTCAAATTTGTCACTAGATTTCATTTACGTCAATTGACTGAGCTCCAGCCAGATCATCTATCATCTTCTCCGCTAATGCTGACTTCCATGCTACAAGCAGCATGTTTTCTAACTCAGTCCAGCTTATTAGGTGTTGTGCCCGCCAAGTTCTCTGCATGCAAGTTACCAATTCCTTGCAACTGTTCTCAGTCATTTGTCCAGTTTGCATCATTGCTAGTAACCATTGTACTGGATGATACCAGACTGCATTTACTTCTCATTTACATCACGGCTAATTGACCATATTCTTGTTGGAAGATAGCAAAGTGAAGGTACTACTCTGGAAAATTGCTGAAATTACCATTGGCTTGCTAGAAGATACCAGATTGCATTTTGTTTTGTGCTGTATTGCTGATAATCAGTGTGAACCTCCTAGAAGATAATAGACTGCATTTACTTATCTGTTAAATTGCTGCAATTAACCTGTGCTTTGCTGGAAGATACCAAACTGCAGGTGCTTTACTGTTACAATGCTAATATTAACCAATGCCTTCCAGGACTATATCAGAGTGTATTACTTCTTTTTTTTACATTGCTGCTATTAACCATTGCATTGCTTGAAGATATCAGACTACTTTCACTTTTCTGTTACATTGCTGTATTTACTTTTCTATTGCTATTATTAATTAACGACTTGCTGAAAGTTACCAGATTGCCCTTACTTCTCTGTAAATTGCTGCTATTAACCATAGTCTTGCTAAAATGTATCAGAGTGTACTGCTAATCTGTTACATTGCTGATATTAACCATTACCTTGCTGTAAGATACCAGACTGCTTTTCTTTCATCTCTGTTACTTTTTATTAACCATTGCCCTGCTGGAATATACCAGCACTTCTGTGATTAACTACTTCCCTTCTAGAAAGTACTCGTTCCCCTTACAGTTACTGTTCCCATTGGTATCCTCACGCTTGACTCTGCTTCATCTATGCTACCTGCTCTGCTTGTTATTGATCCAATGGGGCTCCTCATTTGCAGGTGTCAGTGAATGGGACGCCATAAGTTGCAAACTGTGTATAAAAGTTATGATACAGACGCCCACACAGTGATATTTCTGGCTCAGAATATCCTCCCTTGTTCACACTGACCAGATTTTCTAGCTTTTTCTCTGTCCTAGAGGGTAAAGGTTTTTTTCAGGACACAAGAAAATTGAGGGCTGCCGCAGAGAAGTTCTATAACTGTGCACAGCGACAACTCCCTCTATTGTGATAATAATTACACAGTCAGCTTTACATAGAACAAGTCTGTAATGATTATTGTAATTTTTTTTTATTACTAATAGGATTTTGTAGACCTATGCAAGAAACACGTTCCTGAAAAAAAATACTAGAATATGTTTAATATTTCATTGTACCTCTGAGAAACCCGAAATGTCACGGCTATGAAAATGTGGTATAGTGCCGGAACTGCACATTACAGACTCAATGAGGGAAATTACACGTTAGTTTATAGGAAATTTCACCTGTTATGTACAAAATGGAATATGGATGGAAGGGAGATTTATAAAATGCAAGTTCCATACGATACATTAGAATCACGTTCAGGACTACAGTGTTTTATAGCATATTATATATTCTATAGTCCTACCTGTAGGTGCAAAACAATAGTAATAATGAATAATTATTAAACCTATCAACAAGAATAAAGAGTACATATTATAATACTTCCCCCATGTACAGGAATATAACTACTATAATACTGCTCCTATATACAAGAATATAACTACTATAATACTGCTCCTATGTACAAGACTATAACTACTGTAATACTGCCCTCTATGTACAAGAATATAACTACTATAATACTGCTCCTATGTACAAGAATATAACTACTATAATACTGCCCCCTATGTACAAGAATATAACTACTATAATACTGCCCTCTATGTACAAGAATATAACTACTATAATACTGCTCCTATGTACAAGAATATAACTACTATAATACTGCTCCTATGTACAAGAATATAGCTACTATAATACTGCCCCTATGTACAAGAATATAACTACTATAATACTGCCCTCTATGTACAAGAATATAACTACTATAATACTGCCCCTATGTACAAGAATACAACTACTATAATACTGCCCTCTATGTACAAGAATATAACTACTATAATACTGCTCCTATGTACAAGAATATAACTACTATAATACTGCCCTCTATGTACAAGAATATAACTACTATAATACTGCTCCTATGTACAAGAATATAACTACTATAATACTGCCCCCTATGTACAAGAATATAACTACTATAATACTGCTCCTATGTACAAGAATATAACTACTATAATACTGCCCCTATGTACAAGAATATAACTACTATAATACTGCCCCTATGTACAAGAATATAACTACTATAATACTGCTCCTATGTACAAGAATATAACTACTATAATACTGTCCCCTATGTACAAGAATATAACTACTATAATACTGCTCCTATGTACAAGAATATAACTACTATAATACTGCCCCTATGTACAAGAATATAACTACTATAATACTGCCCCTATGTACAAGAATATAACTACTATAATACTGCTCCTATGTACAAGAATATAACTACTATAATACTGCTCCTATGTACAAGAATATAACTACTATAATACTGCTCCTATGTACAAGAATATAACTACTATAATACTGCCCCTATGTACAAGAATATAACTACTATAATACTGCCCCTATGTACCAGAATATAACTACTATAATACTGCCACTATATACAAGAATATAACTACTATAATACTGCTCCTATGTACAAGAATATAACTACTATAATACTGCCCCTATGTACAAGAATATAACTACTATAATACTGCTCCTATGTACAAGAATATAACTACTATAATACTGCCCCTATGTACAAGAATATAACTACTATAATACTGCTCTTATGTACAAGAATATAAATACTATAATACTGCCCCTATGTACAAGAATATAACTACTATAATACTGCCCCTATGTACAAGAATATAACTACTATAATACTGCCCCTAAATACAAGAATATAACTACTATAATACTGCTCCTATGTACAAGAATATAACTACTATAATACTGCCCCTATGTACAAGAATATAACTACTATAATACTGCCCCTATGTACAATAATATAACTACTATAATACTGCCCCTATGTATAATAATATAACTACTATAATACTGCTCCTATGTACAATAATATAACTACTATAATACTGCCCCTATGTACCAGAATATAACTACTATAATACTGCTCCTATGTACAAGAATATAACTACTATAATACTGCTCCTATGTACAAGAATATAACTACTATAATACTGCTCCTATGTACAAGAATATAACTACTATAATACTGCCCCTATGTACCAGAATATAACTACTATAATACTGCCACTATATACAAGAATATAACTACTATAATACTGCTCCTATGTACAAGAATATAACTACTATAATACTGCCCCTATGTACAAGAATATAACTACTATAATACTGCTCCTATGTACAAGAATATAACTACTATAATACTGCCCCTATGTACAATAATATAACTACTATAATACTGCTCCTATGTACAAGAATATAAATACTATAATACTGCCCCTATGTACAAGAATATAACTACTATAATACTGCCCCTATGTACAAGAATATAACTACTATAATACTGCCCCTAAATACAAGAATATAACTACTATAATACTGCTCCTATGTACAAGAATATAACTACTATAATACTGCCCCTATGTACAAGAATATAACTACTATAATACTGCCCCTATGTACAATAATATAACTACTATAATACTGCCCCTATGTATAATAATATAACTACTATAATACTGCTCCTATGTACAATAATATAACTACTATAATACTGCCCCTATGTACCAGAATATAACTACTATAATACTGTCCCTATGTAGAAGAATATAACTACTATAATACTGCCCCTATGTACAATAATATAACTACTATAATACTGCCCCTATGTACAATAATATAACTACTATAATACTGCCCCTATGTACAATAATATAACTACTATAATACTGCCCCTATGTACAATAATATAACTACTATAATACTGCCCCTATGTACAAGAATATAACTACTATAATACTGCTCCTATGTACAAGAATATAACTACTATAATACTGCCCCTATGTACAAGAATAGAACTATTATAATACTGCCCCCTATGTACAAGAATATAACTACTATAATACTGCTCCTATGTACAAGAATATAACTACTATAATACTGCCCCTATGTACAAGAATATAACTATGATAATACTGCTCCTATGTATAAGAATATAACTATGATAATACTGCTCCTATGTACAAGAATATAACTACTATAATACTGCTCCTATGTACAAGAATATAACTACTATAATACTGCCCCTATGTACAAGAATAGAACTATTATAATACTGCCCCCTATGTACAAGAATATAACTACTACAATACGGCCCCTATGTACAAGAATATAACTACTATAATACTGCTTCTATGTACAAGAATATACCTACTATAATACTGCCCCTATGTACAAGAATATAACTACTATAATACTGCTCCTATGTACAAGAATATAACTTCTATAATACTGCCCCCTATGTACAAGAATATAACTATGATAATACTGCTCCTATGTACAAGAATATAACTATGATAATACTGCTCCTATGTACAAGAATATAACTACTATAATACTGCTCCTAGGTACAAGAATATAACTACTATAATACTGTCCCCTATGTAGAATAATATAACTACTATAACACTGCTCCTATGTACAAGAATATAACTACTATAATACTGCTCCTATGTACAAGAATATAACTACTATAATACTGCCCCCTATGTACAAGAATATAACTACTATAATACTGCCACTATGTACAAGAATATAACTACTATAATACTGCTCCTATATACAAGAATATAACTACTATAATAATGCTCCTATGTACAAGAATATAACTACTATAATACTGCCTCCTATGTACAAGAATATAACTACTATAATACTGCTCCTATGTACAAGAATATAACTACTATAATACTGCCCCTATGTACAAGAATATAACTACTATAATACTGCCACTATGTACAAGAATATAACTACTATATTACTTCTGTATACAAGAATATAACTATTGTAATACTGCCCCTATGTACAAGAATATAACTACTATAATACTGCCCCTGTGTACAAGAATATAACTACTATAATACTGCTCCTATGTACAAGAATATAACTACTATAATACTGCCCCTATGTACAAGAATATAACTACTATAATACTGCCCCTATGTACAAGAATATAACTACTATAATACTGCCCCCTATGTACAAGAATATAACTACTATAATAAGCCCCTATGTACAAGAATATAACTACTATAATACTGCCCCCCTATGTACAAGAATATAGCTACTATAATACTGGTCCTAGGTACAAGAATATAACTACTATGATACTGCCTCTATGTACAAGAATATAAGTACTATTAGGCTGGAGTCACACAGAACGTATAAAAATAAGATCCGTTTTTTACGGACCAAATACGCAGAAATGTTCCCTGAACAGTGATCCGCATGTAATTCGTATGGTATACATACTGTGTTTTTTTCTCGCAACCTTGCAAAATGGAAATATAATGGATCCATGGGCTCAAATATTCGTGAAAACATATATACAGTCTATATGTATATTGCCGGCTTACCGAACCCGACAGGATATGAGACATGATTACATACAGTAAACCATTTCATATCCCTTATGTTTTTACATATTCCTCAATAATAATGTTAGTAGTTTGTGTGTGCAACATTTGGGGGCTCTAGGTGTTAAAATAAAGGGTTAAATCATGGAAAAAATTGGCGTGGGCTCCCGCACAATTTTCCCCGCCGGAGTGGGAAAGCCAGTGACTGAGGGCAGATATTAATAGCCTAGAGAGGGTCCATGGTTATTGCCCCCCCGGCTTAAAAAATCTGCCCCCAGCCACCCCAGAAAAGGCACATCTGTAAGATGCATCTATTCTGGCATTTAGCCTCTCTCTTCACACTCCCGAGTAGTGGTGGGATATGGGGTAATAAAGGGTTAATGTCACCTTGCAAATGTAAGGTCACATTAAGCCTGGTTAATAATGGAGAGATGTCAATAAGACACCCATCCATTATTAATCCAATAGTAATAAAGGGTAAAAGATACACACACACATTAAGAATAAAGTATTTTAATTAAATAAACACATGGGGTTTTATTATCTTTATTGTACGCTCAATTCAAGTGACAACCCTTGTCTTCTGAAAAAAGAAAAAAACAACAATATCCCATACCTGTCCGCCGTACAGTCATGTCCCACAATGTAAATCCATCCGAAGGCGTTAAATACAGTTACAGCCAGGAGCTCTGCTAATGCAGCCGCCCCTGGCTGTAAAAACTGGCGAGTGAATGGAATGCAGCTTCGTTGACTTGCGGTGCCTTCATAGAAGCTGCGCCCCCTGGTGGCATAAACTCATATGAACTGTAGCGTGAGAAAATATTTAGAAAAATTCCCGCCTTACAGTTCATATGAGATAATACCACCAGGGGGTGCAGCTTCTGTGACAGAACCGCAAGTCCCCAAAGCTATGCTACCTGCATTTCATTCATTACCCAGTTCTTACCGCCAGGAGCAGTCGCATTAGCAGGCTCCTGGTTGTAAATGTATTTAACCCCTTGAGATGGATTTACATCGTGGGACATGACTGTACGGCGGACAGGTATGGGATATTGTTGTTTTTTTTATTTTTCCTTTTTTTTCAGAAGACGAGGGTTGTCACTTGGATTGAGCGTGCAATAAGGATATTAAAACCCCACGTGTGTATTTATTTCATTAGAATAGTTTATTTATAATGTGTGTGTGTATTTGTAACAATTTATTACTATTGTATTAATAATGGATGGGTGTCTAACTGACATCTCTCCATTATTAACCAGGCTTAATGTCATCTTACAATAGCAAGGTGACATTAACCCTTCATTACCCCATATCCCACTGCTACAGGGGAGTGGGAAGAGAGAGGCTAAGTGCCAGAATAGGCGCATCTTCCAGAGTCCTGGTTGCTGCAGTAATGTTGTTCTTCCACCAGTAGGAGTGATATTACGTCTGATGGCACTAAAGGAGTTCATCTTTCCAGGTATCACAGCATCACAACACAATTCACACTCCAATCCACCAGGGGGAGCCATGCTCCTATCTAGTAGGGCACTCCTCACAGAAGGGTAAAACTGGTGGGCTGAATAGAAAGTTAGGGAGATGCTGACTGGGCTTTGCTCAGGCAACACCTGTCAGGCAGACAGGGGGAAAAGAGGAACATCTGAGCTGCAGACAGAGGGTCCCTGTCAGGGGTGGGATCCTGACAGAGGCCTGGCACGAGACAGAAAGACACGGAGCTGCGCCTGCCCCATGTGCGGCAGTATCCAAAGAAAGGACACGAAGGGAACTATATTGTAGAGAGTGAGAAACGAAGTCACAGCACAAGGAGATAATACCGGGAGGAGTTCTGCCCTGAGATCGGCAGCCTCCTTCTGAGGCGCGTAGCCGGTGGCCGGAACACCGAGGGAGTAATTGACTCTACGCTTTACTTCAGAGACCGGCAGGACAGTTAATTCCAAGTTGGCTGCCCGACTTTAATACCTAAGAAGACACGGTGGCAAATTGTGGGGGTCGGGGCATCACTAGGGTCCCTATAAACAAGCCTCAGGCCATCAGTCATACGGGTTGTCCTATCCATACCATCTGGGGGACAGAGAGAGAGAACATCAGAAACAGCCACGAAAGTTGTGAGGACTATCCCGTGGTGCTCAGCAGGGAGGTACTACAACACACAGGCGCTAGTAGGAAGGCTACTGATTTCCACCTGGATAAGGGAACTCTGGATTTGCCTTCGGACCGGCCGGACTCTGCCTGCCCTGTGAACGGTACTCTGGACTGTGGACAATGAAGTCTTCAGTAAAAGGTAAAGAGACTGCAACCTTTGTGTCCTCGTTATTCATTGCCATCGTCCACCATCACCACCTACACTTCTGGGAAGCCCTGGGGACATACTTCACCTGTGGGAAGGTATACAATCTAGCTGCCATTCCATCACCCCAGCGGACCCCTAAGCAGCGTCGGTCCCCCTGACCGAACACCACAGGTGGCGTCACGAACACCAGACAAACTAGTCCTTTAATTGGGCGCCCCTCAAAGGGCCACGGCCGGGTCGGGCCACCGTGACATCCCCCGAACCGTAAGACCCGGTACCTAGTACCCCACTGCCCTTACGCGTGGGGGCGCTCCAGATCCATTATATGTCCATTTTGCAAGGTTGCGAGAAAAAAAACGCAGTACGGATGCCATACGGATTACATGCGGAGGTTTACATGCACAAAATACGCAGCCACACCCTGCCAACGGATGACATACGGATCACTGTTCAGGAACTTTTTTTCGTATCTCGGTCGTAAAAAATGGACCGTATTTTTGTACGGTATGTCTGCCCCTGGCCATATTCTGTTTTTTCCTCGTAGGCAGTATTAAGATTGCTGCAGTTCTGGTGGACGGTCTCATGTTCTTCATTGGAGGAGTTTACTAAATGTAAGTGCCAGTTTTATTCCAAGAGACTCTTTATATTTTTTGCTCTTTCATTACTTATATGTTTTTTGACACAACATTTTAATGGGGAGTCATTGACATGGCTGCATTCACCAGTGTTAGAAAGTGTTACAAGAAGTCACAAATCCTTCTGTTCCAGAAATTCCAGTTTTCCAAATTTTTGCAAAATTACAAAAATATCTTTAACCCTTTTCTGATATTAGATGTAATGATCGTCCCATGTGCCCTGGGTGTACCTGACCAGGGATGGATCATTACGTCTAGGCGGTCACCTGCGCACACGGGGGGTTTGTGCGGGTGATCGCCGCGCAGTGTCAGCTGATTCTGACAGCTGCAACCCAGCACCCCTAGCAAATTTGCTGATCACGTGCAGTGCATAATGAGCAAGTTTGTCTTTCAATACAGTGGGACAATGCAAAAAAGTTAGAAAAAAGTTTAAATTTTTTTTGTAATTGTAAAAATATGTTAAAAAAGAATAAAAAATAATAATAAAAAAATCAATATATAGTCTATCACTAAATAAATAGAACCAGAAACACATGGGCTACTTGCACACTGAACAAGTCTGTAGGAACCTGTTCACACCACCAGAAAACTTGAAGGCACAAAAAAGCACAGTGAGGTCAAAAATACTCTGTTGTAAAAAAATCACAGTAATAAGCAAGTGCTAGTCAAAAGATGTAAAGAAAACAGGGTATTTAGTTGATACGTTTTTTTGCAAAAAAATGTATACTAAGCTGCTCCACCAAATCGCCAAGGTATACCCTTATAGAGCAGTCCTAACTAATGTATGCAATCCCTATCTGATGTATTTAAAACCTGATTATCTGTATAGTACCTGTATAAGCAGGGTTCAGAGAGAAAAAAATATACATGTGGACATGCAGGATGGAACAGCTTAAATGCAAATGACCCACAGAGGAGTGGTGGACTCCCCAGTCTTGTAGAAACAAGAGAACAATTATAGAACCAGAAACACATGGGCTACTTGCACACTTTGTCAAGTTTGTCTTTCAATACAGTGGGACAATGCAAAAAAGTTAGAAAAAAGTTTAAATTTTTTTTGTAATTGTAAAAATATGTTAAAAAAGAATAAAAAATAATAATAAAAAAATCAATATATAGTCTATCACTAAATAAATATTTGAATGAAAAAAATATATATATATAAACAATAAAAGTACACATATTTGGTATCACCTCGTCCACAACGACCCATCCTATAAAACTGTCCCATTAGTTAACCCCTTTAATAAACACCATGAAAAATAAAAATAAAAAAACAAGGCAGAAAACAATGCTTTATCATCATGTAATTATCATCAGAATAGAAAGCTATCAAAAAATGTAATGTGCCCAGAAATGGTACAAATAAAAACGTCAACTTGTCCCGCAAAAAAACAAGACCTGACATGACTCTGTGGGCCAAAGTATGGAAAATTATAGCTCTCAAAACATGATGATGCAAAAACTATTTTTTGCAATAAAAACTGTCTTTTAGTGTGTGACAGCAGCCAAACAGAAAAACCAGCTATAACGCCTCTTTCACAAGTCCTGATGTTTCCGGTACCTGAGATGTCAGTGTCCTTGTGTATCATACTTGCGGCACACGTGTGGCATGCGTGTGCTGCATCAGTACCACAAGGATGGGCACCAGGGAAGAAGCGTTACAGTTAGCGCTGTTTCCCGGCGCCCGGTGCTGTACACAGCTCTCATCATTCTCCCCTGCTCTGGCAGCGATCGGCGCGAGCAGAGGAGAGTTACATTTAAGTAATAAAAGAGACAGCAGGGTGCGGCTGATGGGACTATTAGTCCCATCAGCCTATCCCTGTTGCTGCTATTAACAGTGACAGCAGGAGTGGATGATGGGAGAATTCATCAGCTGCCGCCTGCGCTATAAATAAATGAACGAAAAAACATGGCGTTATTTTCTATAACCAGCCAGGCAAAACTCCCAGCTGGGGACTGCAACCCTCAGCTGTCAGCTTCAGCAAGGCTTGTTATCAGGAATAGAGGGGTTAAAGTATTTTTTTGTGTGTTTTTTTTTTCCGATTACTAAGGCCTGTTTCACACGTCAGTGATTCCGGTACGTGTGGTGAGTAGGGTTGAGCGACTTTTATTTTTAAAGGATCGGGTCGGGTTTCACGAAACCCGACTTTCTCAAAAGTCGGGTCAAGTGAAATCGGCCGATCCTATAAAAAAGTCGGGGTCGGGGTCGGCCGAAACACGAAACCCAATGCAGTGCAATGGGATACTATGGTTTCCAGGGTCTGAAGGAGAGGAAACTCTCCTTCAGGCCCTGGGATCCATATTTAAGTGTAAAATAAAGAATCAAAATAAAAAATATTGATATACTCACCCTCTGACGCGCCCTGGTAGTAATCGGCATCTTCCGTTCCTAAGAATGGCGCTTGAAAGACCTTTCGATGACGTCACGGCTTGTGATTGGTCGCTGAGCGTTCACGTGGGCGGCCGCGACCAATCACAAGCCGTGACGTCATCTAAGGCCCTTCACACGCTCATTCTTAGGAAGGAAGGCTGCCGTAAAGTCAATAGGTCCATGTAAAACACGTACCGCACACGGATGCTGTCCGTGTGCCATGCAGGAGACAGCGCTACAGTAAGCGCTGTCCCCCCAGCTTGTGGTGCTGAAGCTGCCATTCGTTTCTTCTTCCCAGCAGCGTTCGCTGGAGAGAAGGAATGAAAAATCATTGTTTTTTTATTTTTTTGTGGTTAAAATAAAGATCCTTGTCACCACCCCCCTCCCACCCCCTGTGCGCCCGCCCGCTGGAAATAAAATACTCACCCAGCTCCCTCGATGCTTCCTCTCATTGCCGCAGCTTGTCCTGTATGAGCGGTCACCTGGTGCCGCTCATTACAGTGATGAATATGCGGCTCCACCTCCCATAGGGGTGGAGCCGCATATTCATCACTGTAATGAGCGGTACCACTTGACCGCTCACACAGGAAGAAGCTGCGGCGCTGAGAGGAAGCATCGAGGGAGCTGGGTGAGTATTTTATTTCCAGTGGGCAGGCGGACAGGGGGTGGTGACAAGGATCTTTATTTTAACCACAAAAAAAATGAAAAAAACAATGATTTTTCATTCCTTCTCTCCAGCGAATGCTGCTGGGAAGAAGGAATGAATTCCGGCTTCAGCACCAGATGCAGGGGACAGCGCTTATCTCTAGCACTGTCTCCTGCATGGTCCGTGTGGTCCTCAGTGGGCACACGGGCGGCACA
The DNA here is from genome assembly GCF_051348905.1 of Ranitomeya variabilis. Classification (NCBI taxonomy): domain Eukaryota; kingdom Metazoa; phylum Chordata; class Amphibia; order Anura; family Dendrobatidae; genus Ranitomeya; species Ranitomeya variabilis. Next base: position 563,928,786 of record NC_135237.1, on the reverse strand, counting down.
CGGCTGCCGCACGTGTGCCACACTGATGTGCCACGTGAGCACACGGACACGGATAACTCCGGTACTGACTTTTCCAGTACCGGAGTTATCTGGACATGTGAGACTGGCCTAAGATATCATTAGTAATCATTACTAACACCAGGGCTTGATGTCAGCTGTGTTTTTGAACACTACACAGCTAACATCTACCGAACTACCATTGCCCTGACTGTCAGTGCACCAGGATAATCGGTAAGAGCGAAGGCGAAGCGCCAGACTTGGAGCATCTTATGTAATGCGCCACTTCTGGGGTGGCAGACATGTATTTTTAGACTTGGAAGGGCCCAATAACCAGGCACCTTCCCAGCCTGATAATATAAGCCCACAGCTGTCTGCTTTATCTTTGCTGGTTAATAAAAATAAGGGGAATCCCACGTCATTGTTGTATTACTTAGGACAACTATTAAAAAATCCTGAGGATATAACTATGGTACACTTCCATTTATTACTAAAGATAATGTACAGTCTATACAGTACATGGATGCCACACGCATGATACACACGTACACACGGATAGTACATGGATGGTGCACACATACACATGGATAGTACATGGATTATGCACACGTATACACGGATAGTACATGGATGATAGACACATACACATGGATAGTACATGGATGATGCATGCGTACACATGGATAGTACATGGATTATGCACATATACACACAGACAGTACACGAATGATGCACATGTACACACAGACAGTATACGGATGATGCACACGTACACACAGACAGTACACAGATGATGCCCATGTACACATGGATAGTACATGGATGATGCACATGTACACACAGACAGTACACGGATGATGCACACGTACATATGGATAGTACACAGATGATGCACATTTACACACGGATAGTACACGTATGATGCACATGTATACACAGATGATGCACGCGTACACATGGATAGTACACGGATGATCCACAGATACACACAGATAGTACACAGATGATGCACACGTACATATGGATAGTACACAGATGATGCACATGTACACACAGACAGTACACGGACGATGCACACGTACACACGGATGATGCACGTGTACACATGGATAGTACACGGATGCTACACAGATGCACAAGGATAGTACACGGATGATGCACGCGTACTCAAGGACAGTACATTGATGGTGCACAGATACACACATATAGTACACGGACGTTGCACACGTACACACAGATAGTACACGGACGATGCACAAGTACACACGGATAGTACACGGATGATGCACGCGTACACACAGATAGTGGACAGATGATGCACAGATACACACAAATAGTACACGGATGATGCACGTGTACACGGATGGTACACGGATGATGCACACATACACACAGACAGTACATGGATGATGCACATGTACACACAGAGAACACGGATGATGCACATGTACAAACAGACAGTACAAGGATGATGCACAGATACACACGGATAGTACATGGATGATGCACAGATACACACGGATAGTACACGGATGATACATGCGTACACGGATAGTACACGGATGATGCACACATACACATGGATATTACATGGAAAATGCGCACATACACACAGATAGTACACAGATGATGCACGCATATACACGGATAGTAAACGGATGATGCACACGTACACACAGATAGTACACGGATGATGCACACGTACATGGATAGTACACGGATGATGCACATGTACACACGGATAGTACACGGATGATGCACACATATACACGGATAGTACATGGATTATGCACACGTACACACAGATAGTACACGGATGATGCATACGTACACATGGATTGTACACAGATGATGCACATGTACACGGATAGTACACGGATGATGCACACGTACATGGATAGTACACGGATGATGCACACGTAAACACAGATAGTACACGGATGATGCACACGTACATGGATAGTACACGGATGATGCACATGTACACACAGATAGTACACGGATGATGCACACGTACACATGAATTGTACACAGATGATGCACACGTACACGGATAGTACACGGATGATGCACACGTAAACACAGATAGTACACAGAAGATGCACACGTACACAGATAGTACACGGATGATGCACATATACATATGGATAGTGCACGGATGATGCACAGATACACACGGATAATACACGGATGATGCACGCGTACACGGATAGTACATGGATGATGCACACATACACACAGACAGTACACAGATGATGCACATGTACACACAAACAGTACACGGATGATGCACACATACACATGGATAGTACACGGATGATGCACAGATACACATGGATAGTACACGGATGATGCACATGGATAGTACATGGATGATGCACACGTACACACGGATAGTACACGGATGATGCACATGGATAGTACACGGATGATGCACACGTACACACGGATAGTACATGGATTATGCACACGTACACACAGATAGTACACGGATGATGCATACGTACACATGGATTGTACACAGATGATGCACACGTACACGGATAGTACACGGATGATGCACATGTAAACACAGATAGTACACAGATGATGCACAGATACACACAGATAGTACACGGATGATGCACATGTACATATGGATAGTGCACGGATAATGCACAGATAAACATGGATAATACACGGATGATGCACGCGTACACGGATAGTACATGGATGATGCACTCATACACACAGACAGTACACGGATGATGCACATGTACACACAGACAGAACACGGATGATGCACACATACACACGGATAGTACACGTATGATGCACACGTACACACTGTGATGCAGTGACCCCTGTAACATGTAGGGGGCGCTGCATGGTCTCTCCAGTGTACGCACAGAGGCATGTTGAGGCCATGAGTATGCATGGATGTGGTAGTGAGACAGTGTCTGGCATTGTGGTTAATGGGAGGTATGTGTCACAGGGATGGATGCTCCCTGTGATGCAACCCGGAGTATCTTGTCATTAGAGCACGTAAGCACTGATGATGTCATTTAGTGCACCTGGGTCCGGGTTGCGGGTAGCTATGAGAGATGGGAGGGTCTGGCTACCCACATACCTCACCACTGGGTGAGGGCACTCACTGTACCTTTTTCCTACTTGGCAGTGCGGGTGTTTTGAGGACCTGCAATGATGTCAGGATCATGTGACCAGCCCATGTGATCCATTACTATGGGTGTGGTTACAGGTACATAATGTGACCAGGGTGTGGGTCACATGTCCTGGGTCTCTGTGTATGTTCCTGTGTTGGAAGCCTGGGAGGAGGCTTCCTGGAAAGCACATGCTGGCGTGGGAGGTCCTGGGAGGAGGACCGGATCCCTGAGCTGCGCACAATGAACTTGGGGAAGCTACCGTCCTCCGGAGGATCTGGACTGACTAGATATGCCGCAAAGGCAAGTTGGTGATTCCCGAGAGGCAGTTTTCCCAGTGGACTGACAAAGAGTCAGCAGGTGGAGCAGGAGCTCCCGTCAGGTACCTGTACAGACTATGGGTACTTGTGATACGAACTGTGTGGTAACCCACGGCAACTGGTCAAGGGAGGACCAGCGTGTTTAGTTGCTGCAACCGTAGTGTCGTATGTTGGTGCCTGTTGTGCTCCATGGACATTAATCAACTGTATGGCGTGCGGTCACCCACAATAACTGGACAGAGAGGTTCAGTGTGTTTAGTGACCGCGGTTTAAAGCTGTATACTATGGTGTGAAGACTGTTTGCTGGTTATTCATATTTTCTTTGGTTTATGATGCCATAATAAACCATATAGACTGTTTTGTTTTGGAAAAACCGTGCCCGTGTGCTGAATATCGTGGCCAAGCGAGTGTCCCCAATACACTCCGCAATCTTACAACACGGATAGTAAACAGATGATGCACACTTACACGGATAGTACACGGATGATGCACAGATACACATGGATAGTACACGGATGATGCACAGATACACATGGATAGTACATGGATGATGCACAGATACACATGGATAGTACATGGATGATGGACTCGTACACATGGATAGTACACGGATGATGCACAGATACACATGGATAGTACACGGATGATGCACAGATACACATGGATAGTACACGGATGATGCACAGATACACATGGATAGTACATGGATGATGGACTCGTACACATGGATAGTACACGGATGATGCACACGTAAACACAGATAGTACACGGATGATGCACACGTACACGGATAGTAAACGGATGATGCACACGTACACACAGATAGTACACGGATGATGCACACGTACATGGATAGTACACGGATGATGCACACGTAAACACAGATAGTACACAGATGATGCACAGATACAGATAGTACACGGATGATGCACATGTACATATGGATAGTGCACGGATAATGCACAGATAAACACGGATAATACACGGATGATGCACGCGTACACGGATAGTACATGGATGATGCACACATACACACAGACAGTACACGGATGATGCACATGTACACACAGACAGAACACGGATGATGCACACATACACACGGATAGTACACGGATGATGCACACATACACACGGATAGTACACGGATGATGCACACATACACACGGATAGTACACGGATGATGCACACATACACACGGATAGTACACGGATGATGCACACATACACGGATAGTATACGGATGATGCACAGATACATGGATAGTACACGGATGATGCACAGATACACATGGATAGTACAAGGATGATGCACAGATACACATGGATAGTACACGGATGATGCACAGATACACATGGATAGTACACGGATGATGCACAGATACACATGGATAGTACATGGATGATGCACAGATACACATGGATAGTACACGGATGATGCACAGATACACATGGATAGTACACGGATGATGCACAGATACACATGGATAGTACATGGATGATGGACTCGTACACACGGATAGTACACGGATGATGCACACATACACGGATAGTACACGGATGATGCACACATACACACGGATAGTACACGGATGATGCACACATACACACGGATAGTACACGGATGATGCACACATACACGGATAGTACACGGATGATGCACACATACACGGATAGTATACGGATGATGCACAGATACATGGATAGTACACGGATGATGCACAGATACACATGGATAGTACAAGGATGATGCACAGATACACATGGATAGTACAAGGATGATGCACAGATACACATGGATAGTACACGGATGATGCACAGATACACATGGATAGTACACGGATGATGCACAGATACACATGGATAGTACATGGATGATGGACTCGTACACACGGATAGTACACGGATGATGCACACATACCAACGGATAGTACACGGATGATGCACACATACCAACGGATAGTACACGGATGATGCACACATACCAACGGATAGTACACGGATGATGCACACATACCAACGGATAGTACACGGATGATGCACACATACACACGGATAGTATACGGATGATGTACAGACGTACACGGATAGTGCACGGATGATGTACAGATACACACGCATAGTACACGGATAATGCACAGATACACAAGGGTAGTACACGGATGATGCACACGTACACACGGTGTATAAAGAAACCAGCGGTATATAAGAAGTTGCATATATTAACTCAATAATAACTATGATAATTTAAACAGCACCAGAGTTATTTTCTAAAAAGATATTTTATTAGATACAGATACTAAAAGTTACCACAAAGGATAACAATAGCAGAAAAGTAACACAAAATATATAATAATACATATATTGGCATGGACTTGTACCAATGTGTAATGTGATCCCAAATAGTGTGCTGGAGTACGCACAGCGGACACAGGCCCTATATAGCAGCAATCAATCCTATAAATTAAAGGCGTCCATTATAATTAGAACACCACAAAAGACAGCCCCATATATATATGTGGAAGGAGGGAAGGAAAAGAACCTCCCGCAATCGGTAAAAGCTGGTAGGTTGTCTGTTGTGAATTAGACTTTTTGGCTCCCTCTTGTGGTTACTTGTGATATGACTCTGGGATTTTCTTCCCTCTGTTTGCACCCAGCTGGGTCGTTACTTCAGGGGTGTTGCTATATAAACCTCCTGGAACCTTAGTCCAGTGCCTGGCATCGTTGTAATCAGACACATTCTGTTTGCTCCTATCTGCTGGTCCTGGTTCGTGCAAAATTAAGCTAAGTCCTGCTTCTTTGTTTTTTGGGTTATTTGCTTGCTCTCATTTTTGTCCAGCTTGTACTAAATGTGATTCCTGACCTTGCTGGAAGCTCTAGGGGGCTGGTGTTCTCCCCCCGGGCCGTTAGACGGTTCGGGGGTTCTTGAATTTCCAGTGTGTATATTTTTGATAGGGTTTTTGCTGACCATATAAGTTATCTTTCTATATCCTGCTATTAGCTAGTGGGCCTCTCTTTGCTAAATACCTAGCTCATTCTTATGTTTGTCTTTTCCTCTTACCTCACCGTTATTATTTGTTGGGGGCTTGTATCCAACTTTTGGGGTCTATTCTCTGGAGGCAAGAAAGGTCTTTCTTTTCCCTTCTAGGGTTAGCTAGTTCTCCGGCTGGAGCGAGACGTCTAGAACCAACGTAGGCACGTTCCCCGGCTGCTGTTATTTGTGGTGCTAGGATTAGATATATGGTCAGCCCAGTTACCACTGCCCTATGAGCTGGTTTTTTGTGTTTGCAGACTTAGAAATTATTTCTGAGACCCTCTGCCATTGGGGTCATAACAGTATGCCAGGCCAACATTGAATGTTTAATGCATTGCAGAAGTGGGATAATAAGAAAGGAAATTCTGAGGTTTTTTTTTTTTCTTTCCTCTCTTCCTCCCCTTTACCTTTGAGTGGCTTGTGCTTGCTGCAGACATGAATGTCCAGACCTTGATTACAAGTGTAGACCAGCTGGCAGCTCTTGTGCAGGGCATACAAGATTTTGTTACCAGTAGTCCTATGTCTGAACCTAAAATACCTATTCCGGAATTGTTTTCTGGAGACCGATTTAGGTTTAGGAATTTCAAGAATAATTGTAAATTGTTTCTTTCTCTGAGACCCCGTTCATCTGGAGATTCAGCTCAGCAAGTTAAAATTGTTATTTCTTTTTTACGGGGCGACCCTCAGGATTGGGCTTTCTCGCTAGCGCCAGGAGATCCGGCATTGGCAAATATTGATGCGTTTTTTCTGGCGCTCGGATTGCTTTACGAGGAACCCAATCTTGAAATTCAGGCAGAAAAAGCCTTGCTGGCTATTTCTCAGGGTCAGGATGAAGCTGAAGTGTATTGCCAAAAATTTAGGAAATGGTCCGTGCTTACTCAGTGGAATGAGTGTGCTCTGGCCACAAATTTCAGAAATGGCCTTTCTGAAGCCACTAAGAATGTGATGGTGGGTTTCCCCATTCCTACAAGTCTGAATGATTCTATGGCGCTGGCTATTCAAATTGACCGGCCTTTGCGGGAGCGCAAAACCGCTAATCCTCTGGTGGTGTTGTCTGAACAAACACCTGATTTAATGCAATGTGATAGAATTCAGACTAGAAATGAGCGGAAAAATCAGAGACGTCAGAATGGGTTATGTTTTTACTGTGGTGATTCTACACATGTTATATCAGCATGCTCTAAACGCCTAACAAGGGTTGTTAGTCCTGTCGCCATTGGTAATTTGCAACCTAAATTTATTTTGTCTGTGACTTTAATTTGCTCTTTGTCTTCTTACCCTGTTATGGCGTTTGTGGATTCAGGCGCTGCCCTGAGTCTTATGGACTTGTCATTTGCCAAGCGCTGTGGTTTTGTTCTTGAACCGTTAGTAAATCCTATTCCTCTTAGAGGTATTGATGCTACGCCATTGGCGGAAAATAAACCGCAGTTTTGGACGCAGGTGACCATGTGCATGACTCCTGAACATCGGGAGGTGATTCGTTTTCTTGTTCTGCATAAAATGCATGATTTGGTCGTTTTGGGTCTGCCATGGTTACAGACCCACAATCCAGTCTTGGATTGGAAGGCAATGTCTGTGTCAAGTTGGGGCTGACAGGGAATTCATGCTGATTCCCCTCCGGTGTCTATTGCTTCCTCTACTCCTTCGGAAGTTCCTGAGTATTTGTCTGATTATCAGGATGTATTCAGCGAGTCCAGATCCAGTGCTCTGCCTCCTCATAGGGACTGTGACTGCGCCATAGATTTGATTCCAGGTAGTAAATTTCCTAAGGGAAGATTATTTAATCTGTCAGTACCTGAGCATACCGCAATGCGTTCATATATCAAGGAGTCTCTGGAGAAGGGGCATATCCGTCCATCCTCTTCCCCTCTTGGTGCAGGATTCTTTTTTGTGGCCAAGAAGGACGGATCTTTGAGACCTTGTATTGACTATCGGCTTCTGAATAAAATCACTGTAAAATTTCAGTATCCTTTGCCTCTGTTGTCGGACTTGTTTGCCCGGATTAAAGGTGCCAAGTGGTTCACTAAGATAGATCTTCGTGGTGCGTACAACCTTGTGCGCATTAAGCAAGGTGATGAATGGAAGACTGCATTTAATACGCCCGAAGGTCATTTTGAGTACTTGGTGATGCCTTTTGGGCTCTCTAATGCTCCCTCAGTGTTTCAGTCCTTTATGCATGATATTTTCCGGAAGTATCTGGATAAATTTATGATTGTTTATCTGGATGATATTCTGGTTTTCTCTGAAGATTGGGACTCACATGTGGAGCAGGTCAGGATGGTGTTTCAGGTTTTGCGTGAGAATGCTTTGTTTGTTAAAGGCTCAAAGTGTCTCTTTGGAGTACAGAAGGTTCCCTTTTTGGGGTTTATTTTTTCCCCTTCTGCTGTGGAGATGGACCCAGTCAAAGTCCGAGCTATTCATGAGTGGACTCAACCCACGTCAGTTAAGAGTCTTCAGAAGTTCTTGGGTTTTGCTAACTTCTACCGTCGTTTTATCGCTAATTTTTCTAGCGTTGTTAAACCTTTGACGGATATGACCAAGAAAGGTTCTGATGTTGCTAACTGGGCTCCTGCAGCCGTGGAGGCATTCCAGGAGTTGAAGCGCCGGTTTACTTCGGCACCTGTTTTGTGCCAGCCTGATGTCTCACTTCCTTTTCAGGTCGAAGTGGATGCTTCTGAGATTGGGGCAGGGGCTGTTTTGTCACAGAGAGGCCCTGGTTGCTCGGTAATGAGACCATGTGCTTTCTTCTCTAGGAAGTTTTCGCCTGCTGAGCGGAATTATGATGTTGGCAATCGGGAGTTACTGGCCATGAAGTGGGCATTTGAGGAGTGGCGTCATTGGCTCGAGGGTGCTAAGCATCGTGTGGTGGTCTTGACTGATCACAAAAATTTGATGTATCTCGAGTCTGCTAAACGCCTGAATCCTAGACAGGCCCACTGGTCATTGTTTTTCTCCCGTTTTGACTTTGTGGTCTCGTATTTACCAGGTTCAAAGAATGTGAAGGCTGATGCTCTTTCAAGGAGCTTTGTGCCTGACTCTCCTGGAGTCCCAGAACCTGTTGGTATTCTTAAAGAGGGAGTTATCTTGTCAGCCATTTCTCCTGATTTGCGACGTGTGTTGCAGAGATTTCAGGCTGGTAGACCTGACTCTTGTCCACCTGACAGACTGTTTGTTCCTGATAAGTGGACCAGCAGAGTCATTTCCGAGGTTCATTCCTCGGTGTTGGCAGGTCATCCGGGAATTTTTGGCACCAGAGATCTGGTGGCTAGGTCCTTTTGGTGGCCTTCCTTGTCACGGGATGTGCGGTCATTTGTGCAGTCCTGTGGGACTTGTGCTCGAGCTAAGCCTTGCTGTTCTCGTGCCAGCGGGTTGCTCTTGCCCTTGCCTGTCCCGAAGAGGCCTTGGACACACATTTCCATGGATTTCATTTCTGATCTCCTGGTGTCTCAGGGTATGTCTGTCATCTGGGTGGTATGTGATCGCTTTTCGAAAATGGTCCATTTGGTGCCTTTGCCTAAGCTGCCTTCCTCTTCCGATCTGGTTCCTGTGTTCCTTCAGAATGTGGTTCGTTTACACGGCATTCCTGAGAATATTGTGTCTGACAGAGGATCCCAGTTTGTTTCCAGGTTCTGGCGATCCTTTTGTGCTAGGATGGGCATTGATTTGTCGTTCTCGTCTGCCTTTCATCCTCAGACTAATGGACAAACTGAGCGAACTAATCAGACTCTGGAAGCTTACTTGAGGTGTTTTGTTTCGGCAGATCAGGATGATTGGGTGACCTTCTTGCCGTTGGCTGAGTTTGCCCTTAATAATCGGGCTAGTTCCGCTACTTTGGTTTCGCCATTTTTCTGCAACTCTGGTTTCCATCCTCGTTTTTCCTCGGGACATGTGGAGCCTTCTGACTGTCCTGGGGTGGATTCTGTGGTGGATAGGTTGCAGCAGATCTGGAATCATGTGGTGGACAACTTAAAATTGTCACAGGAGAAGGCTCAGCGTTTTGCCAACCGCCGCCGCGGTGTGGGTCCCCGACTTCGTGTTGGGGATTTGGTGTGGCTGTCTTCTCGATTTGTTCCTATGAAGGTCTCCTCTCCTAAATTTAAGCCTCGCTTCATCGGTCCTTACAAGATATTGGAAATCCTTAATCCAGTGTCCTTTCGCTTGGATCTTCCGGTTTCGTTTGCCATTCACAACGTGTTCCATAGGTCTTTGTTGCGACGCTACGTTGTGCCTGTGGTTCCTTCTGCTGAGCCTCCTGCTCCGGTGTTGGTTGAGGGCGAGTTGGAGTACGTGGTTGAGAAGATCTTGGATTCTCGTCTCTCCAGACGGAGGCTTCAGTATTTGGTCAAGTGGAAGGGCTATGGTCAGGAGGATAATTCCTGGGTGGTTGCCTCTGATGTGCATGCGGCCGATTTAGTTCGTGCCTTTCACGCTGCTCATCCTGATCGCCCTGGTGGTCTTGGTGAGGGTTCGGTGACCCCTCCTTAAGGGGGGGGTACTGTTGTGAATTAGACTTTTTGGCTCCCTCTTGTGGTTACTAGTGATATGACTCTGGGATTTTCTTCCCTCAGTTTGCACCCAGCTGGGTCGTTAGTTCAGGGGTGTTGCTATATAAACCTCCTGGATCCTTAGTCCAGTGCCTGGCATCGGTGTTATCAGACACATTCTGTTTGCTCCTATTTGCTGGTCCTGGTTCGTGCAAAATTAAGCTAAGTCCTGCTTCTTTGTTTTTTGGGTTATTTGCTTGCTCTCATTTTTGTCCAGCTTGTACTAAATGTGATTCCTGACCTTGCTGGAAGCTCTAGGGGGCTGGTGTTCTCCCCCCGGGCCGTTAGACGGTTCGGGGGTTCTTGAATTTCCAGTGTGTATATTTTTGATAGGGTTTTTGCTGACCATATAAGTTATCTTTCTATATCCTGCTATTAGCTAGTGGGCCTCTCTTTGCTAAATACCTAGCTCATTCTTATGTTTGTCTTTTCCTCTTACCTCACCGTTATTATTTGTTGGGGGCTTGTATCCAACTTTTGGGGTCTATTCTCTGGAGGCAAGAAAGGTCTTTCTTTTCCCTTCTAGGGTTAGCTAGTTCTCCGGCTGGCGCGAGACGTCTAGAACCAACGTAGGAACGTTCCCCGGCTGCTGTTATTTGTGGTGCTAGGATTAGATATATGGTCAGCCCAGTTACCACTGCCCTATGAGCTGGTTTTTTGTGTTTGCAGACTTAGAAATTATTTCTGAGACCCTCTGCCATTGGGGTCATAACAGTTGTCTATCGCATACCCATATCAAAAGATTGCTGCTGCTAAATAGTAAAAGAGTAAAAAAGTAAACGGTTAATTACCCATGAAGTCTGTTCAGTGATGAGGGACCGGACCGCTTTCCCCGATGCGCGTTTCGCGAGAATAAACCTCGCTTCCTCAAGGGGGCGTGGTCTCAAAAGTCTAGGTGTCCATCTTAAATGCAAGGCCGTTCCGGTCACCTGACCGAAAGGTGGCCAATTGCATTTCTTATCCTTGCGCCTGCGCAGTCGCTGTCCCCGGCTCCGTGAACGCGATCCCGCATCCCCAATGCGCATGTCCGATATGGCGACAGGCGCCTAGCCGCACATTACCGGGCACGAAACATGGAAGCGCAGGGAACGCAGACGGTACCAGAGGGCAGCGTCCGCGCCAGGAGCAGAGGACAAAACAAAGGAAAAATGAATAATGTCACCATAGGGGTTAAATAGCCATGTACAAAGCATAACAAATGGGGGTAAAGTCGGTCAATAATAATAATTGATTACATAAAAAAGTATATGAAAAAAGTATATGAAAAACTACATGTGTACACATATCTATATTGCACTTATAATAAATAAAACATATTATTAAAATATTCAACGTGATAAAACACAAAAGTGCCAAAATTACACTGTGCATTAATAATATCATATCATAAATACAATGTGTTAATAGTTACATATTAAGTGCATGATCAACACCTATTACACATTGTAAATCAAAGTGAATAAGACATTATACAAAAAGGTTTTTTAAGTTATCATAAAGACAACATGATAAAAATACATAAATGAATAAATATAACTATATATATATATACAAACTCAACAAAGTGAGTAGTGATACAAATACGTGCATTAAGTGACAGGCAATGACCTATTTTAAATTTCCCCACATTAATTGTGTAGAAGACACTGAATAGAACCCCATTGGAATGTCCAAATGAATGTTCCTGAGAATTGTCGTCTGCGGGACCAGTTGTTCAACGATTGTTCAGTATTTTTGTGCTTGTTTAGTATGCCAAGAAAAAAGAAACTGAAGTAAAAAGCAAAGACAAGAGGTTAAAAAGTTGTATATTAAAAATGAGACATTAAAAGCTAACAGGAGATGGTTCACCCAAAAGAAAAGCTCAATATCAAATAATTATAAAAAAGAGGCATAGCCCATAGTCTCATTTAGGCCATTAGGAACCATAGATCCGAGGGTGAAAATCCACCAGCATTCTCTCTGTGCTAGGAGGCGTTTGATATTACCGCCCCTCACTCCACTTTGTACATGCTCTATGCCTCTTACAGAAAGGGCTTTCGGATTACATTTGTGAAATAACCGAAAATGACGAGGCAATGTTTTTAAAAGAGACATTTCGGTTTCTGTTTCGGCTGCCACTATGTCCAGGACATGCTCGCGTGTACGGGTGCCTAGACGTCTAGAAGTCAAACCCACATAGACCTTTGGACAGGTACAGGTTGCGTAGTAAATTACTTGAGTTGTATTACAGGTAATATATTGTCGAATATTAAACTGTTTTTTTCCGTCTACTGATTGAAAATTTTTTGAACGAAGAATGTTTTTGCATGCTACGCAATTCCCGCAGGAAAAACAACCTCTTGTGGGACCACCTGAATGAAAAAAAGCACTACTACGATCAATGGCCGGGACATAGTGGCTACTCATTAGGATATCCCCCAGGTTCCTGCTACGTCTAGATGTCATGAGAGGTGCATCACCAAGATTTTTGGCCAGAATCGGGTCTGTTTTTAATACATTCCAATGTTTCTGAATGCAGGTTCTCATTTCCTGCTAGTGGCTATTGTATGTAGAAATGTATCGGATTTTGTTTTCCATTCTAATAGATTTGGCCCTAGGACGTAGTAGGTCCTCTCTTACACATCCCTTAGCCCGATTATATCCTGCTTTTATACACCTTTTGGAGTAGCCCCTATCTAGAAACCTTGCACGTAAATCATTGGCTTGCAGTTGGAAGTTAGATTCGGAGGAGCAGATCCGCCTCATCCTGAGGAATTGACCAACTGGGATGGCTTTAATTGTGCTATAGGGGTGACTAGAACTTGCATGCAGCAATGAATTAGTTGATGTAGGTTTTCTATAAACATCAGTTTGTAAAAAAAGATCTTGATCAACAAAAATATTGATGTCTAAGAAATTAATTGACTTTTTACTGGAATCATATGTCAATCTGATATTGACATCATTATGATTCAATTGCTGCATGAATTCCTGTAATTGTATTTCTGTTCCTTGCCAAATAATAAACAAATCATCGATGTAGCGTAGCCAGCACTGCACATGGTCCGCGCCCCGGGCGCCATCCCCACCGAAGACTCCCCGTTCCCAGTAACCCAGGAATAGGCCGGCGAAGGATGGCGCACAGGCCGCGCCCATGGCATTGCCTCGTGTCTGTAAATAAAAAATATCCTTAAATACAAAAAATTTTTTTGTCAAAATGAAATCCAAAAGTTCCAAAATGAGATTACAAGTTTGGCCATCCCAGTTGCTAGTCCCCAGGAAGAAGCGGACCGCTTCCAGGCCATCTTCATGCCGGATACATGTGTACAAGGTTTCTATATCAGCAGTTACGAGGATCATATCATCCTCCAACTGTATGCCATTAATTCTAGTTATAACATCAGATGTGTCTCTGGCATAGGAGGGGAGCGACTCAACTAAAGGCTTCAAATAGAAATCAATAAACTTACATACCGGGTCATTCAACCCCCCTATGCCAGAGACAATAGGGTGCCCCGGTGGGTTCATAGGGTCCTTATGCACCTTTGGGATGAAATACAATGTTGGTATCTTGGGGAATTTAGTTATTAGTCCATCGCATATTTTTTTGGGGATGATTCCCTGTTCCACCGCACCCTCAAGGATTGATTCAAGTTGGCTCTGAAATTTGTTAACAGGGTTACTATTTAACCTCATATACGTATTGGAATCCCTTAAGTGCTTGTTGGCCTCCCGTTCGTACATAGACCGGGGCCAAAGAACAACATTTCCCCCCTTGTCGGCTGGCTTGATGACAATGTCATCAAAGGTCTGCAATTCTTGTAAAGCTTGACGTTGCCGAAAAGTTAAATTATCATGTCTACGTCTTGTTTCAATTTCCTTAAAGTCTTGGGCCACTAAGCGTGTAAAGATATCCACTGCTGGTACTGCCGACAAGGGGGGAAATCTTGTTGATTTCGGACAGATGTTCTGTGGGAACTTACCCAATTTGTCCAATTCCTGCTCATGTAAGAGGTCCTCAAGGTCCCTCAGTGCCTCTTGTTCCACCTGATCCGTCAAAGTTACCGATGGCCCATCTCGAGACATGAGTTTCTTCATTACTAGTTTCCTTGAGAAGAGAAAGAGGTCTTTGGTAGCTGTAAACAAATTAAAATTATTGGTTGGAGAGAATGTTAACCCCTTTTGGAGCACCTCCAAATGGGCTTTAGTCAAGATATGTTTAGACAAATTTATTACCTCTGACCCATATTTATTTCTCTTCTCCTGGGAACCTGATTGAGATTTATTAAATCTTGTTGTCATTCTCTCACAATTAGACTTCATGTCTCTGGGATGAGGCACATCGATTTTAGATCTAATTGAATCTTCACTTGACGCCATGGAAACTGAAGAGGCAGACCGAGCACGTGGGAACCTCCTATGGCGTTTTTGGTTTTTGTTCCACCTATAGATCGAATTAGTTTGGTGGTCAAGGGCATCTCGTTGGAACTTTTTTGCCTTTGTCTCACAAATAGTTTTTTCCCATTTGGCAAATTCCATATCTAGGTCCTTATTTAGTAATATCATGGTTTCACTTGATAAGTCCTGTTTTAATTTTATTTGGATATCCTCGATCTCCTTATCTAGATCAATCAATGATGTCTGATTCATTTGGGCCAACAGACCCATAAAACCTCTTGAACAGACATTGGCCAGATCTTCCCATTTTTCCCTGAAAATCATATCCTCCACTTCGAAGGATGGGAATACCTGAACTGTAAGGCCTCGTGGTATTAAGCCCCTTTCCAAGTACTTATTGAGGAAAGCCCGATTCCACCAAATTCTTGTTCGTCTATTGAGCAAATCCTTTAATTTTTTAATTAATTCCTGAGAATTTTTACCATCTCCTGAAAGTAGCACCTTGGGATCATCACTAAATACATTTTTGAGCTGTGTAAGCCATGTTTGTTCTCGGGCTTTGAAGTCCATGTTAAAGCTGGATTTATTTGCTGTGAAAACACACAGAAAAGCATATAGTGTATAAAGAAACCAGCGGTATATAAGAAGTTGCATATATTAACTCAATAATAACTATGATAATTTAAACAGCACCAGAGTTATTTTCTAAAAAGATATTTTATTAGATACAGATACTAAAAGTTACCACAAAGGATAACAATAGCAGAAAAGTAACACAAAATATATAATATATAATAATACATATATTGGCATGGACTTGTACCAATGTGTAATGTGATCCCAAATAGTGTGCTGGAGTACGCACAGCAGACACAGGCCCTATATAGCAGCAATCAATCCTATAAATTAAAGGCGTCCATTATAATTAGAACACCGCAAAAGACAGCCTCATATATATATGTGGAAGGAGGGAAGGAAAAGAACCTCCCGCAATCGGTAAAAGCTGGTAGGTTGTCTATCGCATACCCATATCAAAAGATTGCTGCTGCTAAATAGTAAAAGAGTAAAAAAGTAAACGGTTAATTACCCATGAAGTCTGTTCAGTGATGAGGGACCGGACCGCTTTCCCCGACGCGCGTTTCGCGAGAATAAACCTCGCTTCCTCAAGGGGGCGTGGTCTCAAAAGTCTAGGTGTCCATCTTAAATGCAAGGCCGTTCCGGTCACCTGACCGAAAGGTGGCCAATTGCATTTCTTAACCTTGCACCTGCGCAGTCTCTGTCCCCGGCTCCGTGAACGCGATCCCGCATCCCCAATGCGCATGTCCGATATGGCGACAGGCGCCTAGCCGCACATTACCGGGCACGAAACATGGAAGCGCAGGGAACGCAGACGGTACCAGAGGGCAGCGTCCGCGCCAGGAGCAGAGGACAAAACAAAGGAAAAATGAATAATGTCACCATAGGGGTTAAATAGCCATGTACAAAACATAACAAATGGGGGTAAAGTCGGTCAATAATAATAATTGATTACATAAAAAAGTATATGAAAAAAGTATATGAAAAACGGATAGTACACGGATGATGCACACATACCAACGGATAGTACAGGGATGATGCACACATACCAACGGATAGTACACGGATGATGCACACATACACACGGATAGTACACGGATGATGCACACATACACGGATAGTACACGGATGATGCACACATACACGGATAGTATACGGATGATGCACACATACACGGATAGTACACGGATGATGCACACATACACGGATAGTGCACGGATGATGTACAGATACACACGGATAGTACACGGATAATGCACAGATACACAAGGGTAGTACACGGATGATGCACACATACACACGGATAGTACACGGATGATGCACACTTTCATGGATAGTACACGGATGATGCACACAGACACACGGATAGTACACGGATGACACACGGGTGTTTGTAAACAATCCCACTGAGGTCCCACGTTCCGTCCCACACTCCCAGCGCAGCTGTACTGAATGGCCAGATATGTTCGTCAGTCGGTTTCTACATACATTCACAATTCTTCTGAAACTGAACACAATTATGACAGATTATATTAAGCCTCAAACACAAAGAAAAAGATCTCTCACATGATGGAAGAGAACAGAAAACACAAAACAACGCTTCTTTTTAGGTCAAGAGGAAAATGAAAAGAGAAAAAATAAATGTTCTTTATACTTATGAGGGGAGAATATGATAACCGCAGCCGGACCCCCGGAAACTCTGCACTTACTGCACCACTTAACCTAAAACATGGATTATTCGCCTCCGGATACAGCGTATATAGGACACTGCGGGAGAGATTGTGTAACAGGAGAAGCCATCACCGGGTCCAGGCCGCCAGCGACACGCACCATTTCCGTCCGTTTTTCCCAGGTAGAGCACGCAGTCATCCTGGTCTATGGGGCTGTTCACATGTCCGGGTTTTATCAACATCACGGATAAAAATCCCCCGTACAAGTCTGTGGCTCGGTGTCATCAGGATCAGTCCGTGTGCTGCCCGTGGTTAACCCCGCGATAGATGGGAGAATACTTGCAAATTATTATTTTTTTCCATAAGTGAAAATACTGACACAAATCATGGTAAAAACTGGCTCTAACCAAACACTGATGACACGCGGATAAAAACACTGATGACACGCGGATAAAAAACACTGATGACACGCGGATAAAAAACACTGATGACACGCAGATAAAAACACTGATGACACACAGATGAAAACACTGATGACACGCTGATAAAAACACTGATGACACGTGGATAAAAACACTGATGACACGCGGATAAAAAACACTGATGACACACGGATAAAAAACACTGATGACACGCGGATAAAAAACACTGATGACACGTGGATAAAAACACTGATGACACACAGATGAAAACACTGATGACACGCGGATAAAAACACTGATGACACGCGGATAAACACTGATGACACGCGGAAAAAAACACTGACAAGCGGATAAAAAGCACTGATGACACGCGGATAAAAACACTGATGACACGCGGATAAACACTGATGACACGCGGAAAAAAACACTGATGACAAGCGGATAAAAAGCACTGACACGCGGATAAAAACACTGATGACACACGGATAAAAAACACTGACACGCGGATAAAAACACTGATGACACGCGGATAAACACTGATGACACGCGGAAAAAAACACTGATGACAAGCGGATAAAAAACACTGACACGCGGATAAAACACTGATGACACACGGATAAAACACTCTGTTGACACGTGGATAAAAACACTGATGGCACGCGGATAAAAACACTGATGACAAGCGGATAAAAAACACTGACACGCGGATAAAACACTGATGACACACGGATAAAACACTCTGACACGTGGATAAAAACACTGATGACACGCGGATAAAAACACTGATGACACGCGGATAAAAACACTGACACGCAGATAAAAACACTGACTGGGATAAAAACACTGATGACACGCGGATAAAAACACTGATGACACGCGGATAAAAACACTGATGACACGCGGATAAAAACACTGATGACGGGGATAAAAACACTGATGACACGCGGATAAAAACACTGACACGCGGATAAAAACACTGATGACGGGGATAAAAACACTGATGACACGCGGATAAAAACACTGACACGCGGATAAAAACACTGATGACACGCGGATAAAAACACTGATGACAGGGGGATAAAAACACTGACACGCGGATAAAAACACTGATGACAGGGGGATAAAAACACTGATGACACGCGGATAAAAACACTGACACGCGGATAAAAACACTGATGACACGCGGATAAAAACACTGATGACACGCGGATAAAAACACTGATGACACGCGGATAAAAAACACTGATGACACGCTGATAAAAACACTGACACGCTGATAAAAACACTGATGACAAGCGGATAAAAAACACTGATGACACGCGGATAAAAAACACTGATGACACGCGGATAAAAAACACTGATGACACGCGGATAAAAACACTGATGACACACAGATGAAAACACTGATGACACGCGGATAAAAACACTGATGACACGCGGATAAACACTGATGACACGCGGAAAAAAACACTGACAAGCGGATAAAAAGCACTGATGACACGCGGATAAAAACACTGATGACATGCGGATAAACACTGATGACACGCGGAAAAAAACACTGATGACAAGCGGATAAAAAGCACTGACACGCGGATAAAAACACTGATGACACACGGATAAAAAACACTGATGACACGCGGATAAAAACACTGATGACACGCGGATAAACACTGATAACACGCGGAAAAAAACACTGATGACAAGCGGATAAACACTGATGACACGCGGAAAAAAACACTGATGACAAGCGGATAAAAAGCACTGACACGCGGATAAAAACACTGATGACAAGCGGATAAAAAACACTGACACGCGGATAAAACACTGATGACACACGGATAAAACACTCTGTTGACACGTGGATAAAAACACTGATGACACGCGGATAAAAACACTGATGACACGCGGATAAAAACACTGATGACACGCGGATAAAAACACTGATGACACGCAGATAAAAACAGTGATGACACGCGGATAAAAACACTGATGACACGCGGATAAAAACACTGATGACACGCGGATAAAAACACTGATGACACGCTGATAAAAACACTGATGACACGCGGATAAAAACACTGACACGCGGATAAAAACACTGATGACACGCGGACAAAAACACTGACACGCGGATAAAAACACTGATGACAGGGGGATAAAAACACTGATGACACGCGGATAAAAACACTGATGACACGCGGATAAAAACACTGATGACACGCGGATAAAAACACTGATGACACGCGGATAAAAAACACTGATGACACGCGGATAAAACACTCTGTTGACACGTGGATAAAAACACTGATGACACGCGGATAAAAACAGTGATGACACGCGGATAAAAACACTGATGACACGCGGATAAAAACACTGACACGCGGATAAAAACACTGATGACACGCGGACAAAAACACTGACACGCGGATAAAAACACTGACAGGGGGATAAAAACACTGATGACACGCGGATAAAAACACTGATGACACGCGGATAAAAACACTGATGACACGCGGATAAAAACACTGATGACACGCGGATAAAAAACACTGATGACACGCGGATAAAAAACACTGATGACAAGCGGATAAACACTGATGACTAGTGTTGAGCGATACCGTCCGATACTTGAAAGTATCGGTATCGGTATCGGAAAGTATCGGCCGATACCGGCAAAGTATCGGATCTAATCCGATACCGATACCCGATACCAATACAAGTCACTGGGACTCAAGTATCGGACGGTATCCCTGATGGTTCCCAGGGTCTGAAGGGTCTTCAGGCCCTGGGATCCATATCAATGTGTAAAATAAAGAATTAAAATAAAAAATATTTATATACTCACCTCTTTGACGCAGCCCGGACCTCACCGAGGGAACCGGCAGCGTTCTTTGCTTAAAATGCGCGCGTTTACTGCCTTCCGTGACGTCACGGCTTGTGATTGGTCGCGTGCCGCCCATGTGACCGCGACCTATCACAACAAGCCGTGACGTAATTTCAGGTCCTGAATGCCTAATTCTAGGCATTCAGGATTTGAAAATTACGTCACGGCTTGTTGTGATGCGTCGCGGTCACATGGGCGGCACGAGACCAATCAGAAGCCGTGACGTCACGGAAGGCAGTAAACGCGCGCATTTTAAGCAAAGAACACTGCTGGTTCCCTCGGTAAGGTCCAGGCTGCATCGGAGAGGTGAGTATATCAATATTTTTTATTTTAATTCTTTATTTTACACATTGGTATTAATCCCGATACCGATTCCCGATATCACAAAAGTATCGGATCTCGGTATCGGAATTCCGATACCCGATACTTGCGGTATCGGAATGCTCAACACTACTGATGACACGTGGATAAAAACACTGACACGCGGATAAAAACACTGATGACACGCGGTTAAAAACACTGATGACACGCGGATAAAAACACTGATGACACGCGGATAAAAACACTGATGACACGTGGATAAAAACACTGATGACACGCGGATAAAAACTAATGACACGCGGATAAAAACACTGATGACACGCGGATAAAAACACTGATGACACGCGGATAAAAACAATGACACGCGGATAAAAACACTGATGACACGCGGATAAAAACACTGATGACACGCTGATAAAAACACTGATGACACGCTGATAAAAACACTGATGACACGCGGATAAAAACACTGACACGCGGATAAAAACACTGACACGCGGATAAAAACACTGATGACACGCGGATGAAAACACTGATGACACTTGGATAATTTTTTTTGCACACGTGGAAATCCACAGAAGTCTGAATGAGGCCCAATGGTTCAGGTGTAGAGTATCTCAGCCGGTCAGTGGTTCACTTGTAACTAATCGCCTCATATTGTGCAAACATTTAGACCTACCTTGCCTGCCTTGTATCAGTCTATCTGCCTACTCTATACCTACCTGCAGGGGTGTAACAACAGGTGCAGGGATTGCAATCGCACCCGGGCCCTGGAGCCTAGGGGGCCCTAAAAGTTATTTTTGGCCTATAGAAAAAAGACTATTGATATTAAAGATTTAAAATATTTGAGGGCCCCGTTGGAGCTTTCGCATCGGGGCCCATGAGTTTCAAGTTACATCACTGCCTACCTGCCTGCCCTAACCTGTATCTCACTAGCCATCTGTTTACTTGCTTGCCCTTGCCTGTGTTTGTTTATCTGCCTGCCCTGGTATATATCAGTCTGCCTGCCCAACCTGTATCTGATCTGTATGTGTCTGCCCTGCCCTGATCTGTGCATGTCTATCTTCCTGCCTTTATTTGTATCTATCTGCTTGTACTGATCTTTATCTGTGCTTGCCCTGACCTATATTTATCTACTTGCCCTGATCTGTATGTATCTAGCTGCCTGCCCTGTATTTGTCTATCTGGTTGCCCTTACCTAAATATATCTGCCTGCCCTGCCCCGATCTTAATATATTTCTGTTTGCCCTGACCTGTATCTGTCTATCTGCTAGCATTGATCTGTACCTGTGTACCTGCCTTCTCTATCCTGTATCTGTGTATCTGCCTGCCTTGTATCTATTTGACTGTCTTAATGGTTATCTGTCGATCTGCGGGCCGTGGACTGTATCTGTCTGCCTGTCTTGACCCATATCTGTCTGCCTGCTCTGACCTGTCTGTGTATCTGCCTGCTTAGACCTGTTTCTGTCTTTCCACCAGACGTGACTGATTTGCCTGCCCTGTATCGAACAAACTGCTTGCCCCGACATGTATGTGTCTTACCATGCTACATAAAATCTTCCAGCATACATTATTCTCCTATGGATTTCAAATTGCTATTGAATGCTGTTCTGACCTACCGTACATCTCCTGGACGTAATATGGTAAAATATTGCCACGTCTTGTACATGCTACACAGTCTACAAAACCATTCAAGCTTTTTTTTTTGTCTTTCTTGATTTAATCACCAGCAGTTATTATTGAAAGTGACATAAACATTATCAACCACACCAATCGCTTGCTGCACATTTTTTTTCCTTTTTTGTGGAATCAAGTAGTGCCTGCAGGATTTACGAAAGTCATTGCAAATTATTAAAATTTGTAAAGCATACCAACTTGTAATCGTTTCCAATTGGAACAAACTGGAGGGGGTTGGAGAAAATTGGACTCAGACGTAAAAGTGATGAGCCAATGATTTTGATTGAACATGTCTGACAAGAGAACAGCTGCCCCTACATTGGCCTCGGAGCCGGGACCTCACTCGTTGACAGAGCGCTGTGCTCCATTGACATTTTCCAATCTTTATTCTAAGAAGCATTTTAGGCTGAAAACATCTGAAAGATCATATGGTTCTGCTTACCTTGTGGAAGCTTTCCAAAAGAATACCAGTAAGTAAAGGACACCGATGTCCTAAGATATCTACGACATGTCAAAGCCTTGATGAAATGACGATATAATGGAGCAGCCAACAATTTTAAACAAAATCTCAAGCTAATATTTTATGACTTCTTGTACTTTAATAGGTGAGAAAGTCATTTAAAAGAAAAGTATCCCCTAGACTGGCTTTACACATCCAAGTTTTTTGGTTCATGGATGATGGACTGCAACTTCAAGACCAACTGCAAGTGTCCTGACCTGAATGCACCAGTCTCATAGGCTGCTGAGTTCAGGTCAGAGATGCTCCCAAAGAGCAATCCTCCACCCACACAGTACTATGTCCTCACAATGCATCTCATGACTCACAGTATGATGTCTCCACAGTACAATCCTCCCCCACACAAAGAATGATGTCCCCACAGTACATTCCCCCACACACAGTATGATGTCCCCATAGTACATTACCCCACACACAGTGTGATGTCCCCACAGTACATTCCCCCACACAAAGAATGATGTCCCCATAGTACATTCCCCCACACACAATATGATGCCCCCACAGTCCATTCCCCCACACACAGTATGATGTCCCCATAGTACATTCCCCCACACACAATATGATGCCCCCACAGTCCATTCCCCCACACAAAGAATGATGTCCCCACAGTACATTCCCCCCACACAGTGTGATGTCCCCACAGTACATTCCCCCCACACAGTATGATGTCCCCACAGTACATTCCCCCACACACAGTATGATGTCCCCACAGTACATTCCCCCCACACAGTGTGATGTCCCCACAGTACATTCCCCCCACACAGTATGATGTCCCCACAGTACATTCCCCCACACACAGTATGATGCCCCCATAGTACATTCCCCCACACACAGTATGATGCCCCCATAGTACATTCCCCCACACACAGTATGATGTCCCCACAGTACATTCCCCCACACACAGTATGATGCCCCCATAGTACATTCCCCCCCACACAGTATGATGTCCCCACAGTACATTCCCCCACACACAGTATGATGTCCCCACAGTATATTCCCCCACACACAGTATGATGTCCCCACAGTACATTCCCCCACACACAGTATGATGTCCCCACAGTACATTCCCCCCCACACAGTATGATGCCCCCATAGTACATTCCCCCCACACAGTATGATGTCCCCACAGTAAATTCCCCCACACACAGTATGTTGTCCCCACAGTACATTCCCCCACACACAGTATGATGTCCCCATAGTACATTCCCCCACACACAGTATGATGTCCCCACAGTACATTCCCCCACACACAGTATGATGTCCCCATAGTACATTCCCCCACACACAGTATGATGTCCTCACAGTACATCTTCACACACAGTATGTTGTCCACACAGCTTGCCTGCACACAGTATGTGGTCTCCTCAGTGGCCCCTTCATCAGCTTCCCTCTTGCCTGTGTGGCTTCTCCCACACCATTAATTCCAACTGTAAGTGTGATCTGAGGACATACCCCTTGCTGGCAGGAACAGTGAAACAGGGTCCCAAATTTGGGATTTTGAAGCTGGATCGGGAATAGCTTGGAGCTATGCCATTGCATGGTACAAATATATGAAGGTTCACAAGGCCATATTTTGTATATATTTTCTCATCCATATTGTTTTCTAATTACTGGCCCAAGCGTGAGTTTCGTGGACGTATTTGATGCAGTTTCTTCTGGCCACGAGACCTGCATTTGGACTGGGAAAAGTGAACGTAATACAGATGAGATGTTAGAGCCGCTATACTGTAATGTGAAGACGCCTCCAACAATTGCTACAATGTCACATAATGAGATAATCTGAACCTCAACACAATGCAGAAGGTTGCACAGGAAACCTGCTGCAGACTACAAGAGAACCCACACAGAACAGCCCTAAACCTAAGTCCAAAGCCAATGTCCATGTTCTGGAGGAGTCAGATAAGTGAAGGCTCAATATTACCATCTTCGCTGCCATTAACTCCTTGTCTCCCAGAGTCTCCCCCTCGTGAGGGGTGGCGGAAGTGGTGTTACATTATGATCCTTGAGTTTCTGAAATATGAACCCCACAGGCTCAGCAGTGCTCTGCTGAATCATTAAGTAATTTGGAGAAAGACCTTGGACTTTTAGGAATTACTCCGACGCTCTTAATAAATGCAGGAGGAGGAGACGTTACAATATGGAGGAAACTGATTCATAGCCATCATACTCCTATTTATAACCCCCCGGGCCGAGATCCCGTTATATGGGGGTGCGGATCATCAGACTGCAGTGATGGGGACATGTTCACGAGTATGGGATTAATCATGATGATAGCTGTGTAATAGGAGCAAATATGGAAGAGATGAAGTATGGTATATAGTGTTGCACCACTGTAATCACGGAGACAATAGGATTAGAGGCACAGCTCAGAAATCAGTATCACAGGATAGGATTAGATACACGGCTCATCAGACAGTATCACAGGATAGGATTAGATACACGGCTCAGAAATCAGTATCACAGGATAGGATTAGATATATGGCTCAGCAGACAGTATCGCACGTCCTCTAACAGACTAAATAAATCTCTGCGGTGAATTGCGGAGTCACGCCTCGGAGGATCATGGAGTCATGCCTGAGGATCTTGGAGTCACGCCTCGGAGGATCATAGAGTCACTCCTTGGTGTATCATGGAGTCACGCCTAGGAGGATCATGTAGTCACCTCGGAGGATCATGGAGTCATGCCTTGGAGGGTCATGGAGTCACGCCTCAGAGAATTACGGAGCCACGTGAGAACTGACCACAATTATGCCGCGACTGATTGCGGTGGATAAGGGCAAATTTCCTAATTGGATCCTTGTAAAGTGTTCTCCGGAGGAGGGAAAGCGACAAAATAAACATCATAAACATATCTCGTCAGGACTAATTATCAGCAATTTAATTGGCCTCAATCCCCGCAGCCGGAGTTCTTTTTTTTTCATTATTTTGTCTTTCTATCGGATCACATTCATTAGCGCTTCTCCAGAGATTTGTCGCAAGGCAAAATATTTTAATCACGTAATTAATAACATAAACTTGTAACTGAATACTTATGTGGATTTAGCAAATTTAGACCTTTCTTGTTTTTCTTGTGAAATTTCAAAAAATGTAAATGAATTTAGACTTAGAGAGCTGCCGTCCTCGGAGAGCTCGCTAATGAGCGGGATGGGATCGGAGATCGATTGGGTTTGACTGGTGCTTTAAAAACAGTTTCATATCAAACCTCTGTGTATCCTGATGGGGGTCCCCTAGGTGATCACAGTCATTAGGGTCCCAATAATCATATTTGTCAACTTTTCCCCAAAAAAAGGGTGAGCTCCAAGACATCAAGAAAACTTGGCAATGCTTCCAGGCCCATTCGAATCCTCCTGAAAGAATGATTCTGGGAGATTTACAAAAGCCCTGCCTCATTGTCTGAGAAAAAAGCCTCAGATAATGTCTCCACCTGGGCCATAAAAAATCCATAAGTGGCTCCTTGAGCCAGAAATCTACAGACTTGGTGCACAGAGCTGCTTCCAAGGCTGGGTTGAAGCACCAATGGAGAAGGCATGAGAAAAGGCAAAGGTTTAAGGCACTGCAATGAAGTTCTAGCTTGGTCTAATACTCGAGAACCAGTTATTGGTGTGGCGAGGTCAATGAAGATGAAGTCCCATATAAATAGAAGTTAAGGGAGGCCACCAGGAAAGTCTACATGTGCATGAATCCAAAAAAAGGTGGAAGCACAATCTTGGGATAGGAACTCAGGATGAAGCTTAACACTTTCATGGACTGGGGCATAACTAAATACATATAGATGTAGAAAAGATTACAGGTTATGGAAAACTTGGAGGGAAATACATTCTTAGACTTAAACTTTTTATAAATCAATAGTACACACAAATATAAGAAACTTTGTAATATATCTTACCAGAAAAACATGCCTCTTTCTCCTCTTATCAGCCACTTCTTCCCCCACCTGCCTCCTGAACTCGTCATCGACTCTGAAGAAATATCTCAACTCCAGCTCACTGGAGCCCATAATATTTTTTAGAATAGGGAAGATGGTGGCGTAAAGAGCACAGTGAGAAAATAAGCAATGAGAGAGACAAAGAGATTGCGCTGAGCTTTCTAACAAGTCCTTTACCTCACGCCAGAGCTGGATTCACATCTTTACAGCTTAAGACAGCTGTATAATTTCCTACATGTTGCTCAGAGTGCAAAAAAGGAAAGAAGAGAAGACATCCCTCATGTCTATGTGTGATGCAGATGAGAGACATCAAGTCAGTTATTCTTCACTCACCAGCTCAGAGACAATTGCAAACTAAGAGATAGAGTCTGCAAAAGAGAAAACTGGCAAAAATTCAGGAATCAAGTCATATAATGGTGAGAAATGGTGTAATTCTTCATGTACACACACACACAAAAAAACTTATTATGAAAGATAACTTGAATTTTAGCATTGCCCATTGGTGGCTTCAGAACCAGGTTACTGAGAATCCATCAGTATGCTTGCTCTCTGTTGACAGAGAGTTTGTAATTCTTTTCTCTTTTTTTCAATGTTCTTTTTATTATTAGATTTAAACAGATAGTAGCAAGTTATAACAAGTCATAACAAGAATTGAATCATAACATTCAGACAAGTATAAGTGCATAAAACATGTACAGAGGATCTTAAGCGTAAATTTAGGTTATTAAAGTTGTTACCCTGCACTCTGACAAATAACATTTTAGACAAGCATGAAAATTAGACATTGGTCACAACATTAAACGATTAAACTGTGGGACAAGGCATCGGTTATGACTTGCCTTCATTTTGCTATCAGATAGAAATCAAAATAGGTGATTATTAGTGGAAAAGTAAAGAGAAGACATTAGAGAGGAGGCTAGAAGGTTAAAAAGAGATGGGGGGTGGTAACAGTTGAGGGTGAGGTGGGAAGGAAGCACCGTATAGCAACCTTAGATGACGTTTAAGTTAAGATTTCGGTTTCCACATGACAACGAGCCCTGTAAAGAACCCAAGGACGCCATATCTCCACAAATGCTGGCTGCGAGTGATTTACTGCGGCAACTAGCTCAGCCATTCGGTATAATTGGTCTATTTTCGCTAATAACTGGGAGTGTGAAGGCACGCTTGTTGACTTCCAGTATGTCGGAATTAGTAGTTTAGCAGCCCCTATAATATTGCAGGCAAGAGTAGGTGAATGAGCGTAATCGGGCCCTATAGGAAAGTTTAAAAGTGCAATCTCGGGTGTCAGTTTCAATCTTTTTCCAGTAATTTCTCGGATGACCATCTCTACTGATGACCAAAACATTTTTAAAATCGGACACGACCACCATAAGTGTATGTAATCTCCAATTCCTTTCTCACATCTCCAGCACGTGATTGGAGTGTCTGCTTTCCAGGCCTGAATTTACGTCATTGATGTATACCACCTAGATATTATTTTAGAGGAGTTTTCTTGAGTTTTCACACATCTTGTAGGACCATGTGAGTGTTTATAGATATGTAGTACTTGTGCCTTGGAAAATAGGTAGCCCAGGTCCTTCTCCCATTTTGTTATGTAGGCTCTTTTTAAGCAGAGATTTTCAGTTAAAAGAGATTGATATATTGTGGAGAGTATTTTTGGGGGTCTAGATGTTTTAGCACACAGAGTTTCAAAGGGTGTAAGATTTTGAGTGGGATTCGAGTGATAATGTAGTTGTTTCAGTGAGTTTTTGAAGGTGGAGTATTGTATAAAATTAAGGTTCGAAAGGCCTGGTAGTTTACAAATTTCTGATAATGGAAGGAGTATTCCATCTGCCATTAGTTGGCCTATAGGAATACCAAACCCTTGTTGTCTTTCACTATCCCTTTTTGCTGTTGTTTTAATTGTGTGGGTCAAAATATCCGAAAGTGTAAGTAGAGCAGATGAGTGTGGGAGAAGAATATTATGTTTTTGCCCAAATTCTAAAAAGCAATCGGAAAAGCGGATTGTGGTATGTAGGGGGTGGCTGCTCCTTAGCATAAGTCAACAAAAGTGGCCTAATGGGAAGAGGCGAAAGTTCTCCCTCCACCGTCAACCACTGTTTGCTCTGAGTGTCTCGGATTAGATCAACTGTCCGCGACAGTACTGCGGCATAATAATATTTCCTTATGTCAGGAGCACCCATCCCACCGTTTGGTTTAGACAGTGTCAACGTGCGATAACCTATTCGTGGTTTAATATTTTTCCATGTATATTGGAGGAATAGTGAGTTCATCTTAGCGAGGTAGGAGTCTGGTATGTGTATGGGAAGCATTTGGAACAAATAAATAAATTTGGGGAGTATTAAACTTTTAAGGAGGTTTTTCCTCCCTGTCCAAGATAGGTATTGGTCTCTCCAAGATTTTATGGTAGATTTAACCTTATCGAGTAGAGGGTAGTAGTTAAGAGCGAATAGCTTTTTATAGTTTCTACATATTTTAATTCCTAGGTACGTAATACATTTTTTAGGCCATGAGTAAGGGTATAGTTTCTTTAACTTGGTAAGAGTATGTGGGGGGACGTTGAGGTCTAAAGCCTCTGATTTAGATAGATTTACTTTAAAATTTGTAAAGGTGCTATATTCCTCCAAAACCTTCGTCAAGGCAGGAAGACTTTTGAGTGGTCTTGTCATCAGTACGAGAAGATCATTGGCGAAGGCCGCTGTTTTGTATTGGGTTTTGCCTATTTTGATACCTTCAATTTCTGGATTCTGCTGTATAGCTCTTAGCAAGGGCTCCATCGCTAGCACAAAAAGAATCGGCGAAAGGGGGCAGCCTTGGCGTCTGTCATTTTTAATTGTAAATGTATCGGTCAGTGAGCCATTTATTCTAATACGGGCCATGGGGTCTCTATACATTTCCATTATTGATGAGGTTAGTTGCTGTGGAAAGCCGAAACCCATCAGAGTCTCCTCTAAGTAGGTCCAGTCCACCCTGTCAAAGGCTTTCTCCGCATCAGTCCCGAGTAAAACTAAGGGTAGCTTTCTTTCCTTTGCATAGTGCATAAGATGTAGTATCTTGTAAGCATTGTCCTTTCCCTCCCTACCCGCAACGAAGCCCGTCTGATTCGTAGATATCAGTTCCGGCATGAACTCTGCTATTCTACGTGCTATCATACTAGCGAATAGTTTCAGGTCAACATTTAGTAACGAGATTGGCCTGTAGCTGCTACATTGCTCTTGGTCCTTGCCTTCTTTATATATTAATGATATTTTAGCTTCTAGTGTCTGTATGGAAAAGTGGTTGCCATTCAGTAGTGAGTTGCACATGTTTAGAAGGCGCGAGAGGAGCACAAGAGGAATGGACTTATAATATATTGTTGATAATCCATCAGGGCCAGGGGCTTAACCTGATGGGTTCCTTGACAGGGTGGACTGAAGCTCTTCCAGCTGAAATGGTTTGATTAAAAGGAGGTTTTGAGGAGCTGTCAGTTGGGGCAATTTCAAACGAGTTAAGAAGGTTTTAATAGTTTGTTTTCTTTTGAATTTATCAGGGCTAGATTCTTTTGGGCGTAAATTATAGAGTTGTTTATAGTTGTCTAGGAATTCTGTCTCTATTTGTTTATAATTTTGAGTACTTTGGCCACTTGGAGACTTGATAGAGTGTATGTAGCTACGGGTCTGGCGCCGCCTTAGCCTTGATAGCATGAGTTTTGTTTCTTTGTCCCCATGCACGAACATTTTGATTCACCACAAGGTGTACCATTTCACTGATTGTAGGTTTAAGATTTCTTTAGGCGTTGCCTTTTCTTGGTTAATTCGTTTAATAATTGTTGTTCTACCTGTTTTTTTATGTTGGGTTTCTAGATCATGTATCTCATCATATAGGGTTTTTAACTCCTGTTGTCTCTGCTTATTGAGGTACGAAGAAATTGAGATTAATACTCCCCTAATTACGGATTTATGTGCTTCCCATAGAATCGAAGCAGAGACCTCCCCAGTATCATTTTGTTCAAAATATTGATTGAGTTTTCTTTGCAATGCGAGCTTTGATTTCCGGGGAGTTCAAAATGGATTCATTGAGTTGCCATGATCTGTTGATGGAAAAGGGTTTGGTTAGCGTTGTTTGAAACATTACTATGGAATGATCTGAATGAATATTAAGGAGTATGGTAGAGCTTATTGCATTGGGTAACAGTTGCCTAGGTATGAAGATATAGTCAAGCCGATGGTATGATTTATAGGGATGAGAGTAGTAAGTGAAGTCAAGTTCAGACGGATGTAAATGTCTCCAGATGTCCAATACCTGCATTGACCCAAGTTTTGTTTTAATTCTAATTAAGTCTTTTGTGGAAATTGTGCTCTTTTTTGTTGTTGTATCTATTAGTGGTTCTAAAGCTATATTCAGATCCCCTCCTATAATAAGGGAACCTTCTCTGAAATCCTCAATTTTCCTAAGCAGTGATAGAAGCCATTTTAGGTGTTTTTTATTAGGAGCATATAAGCAGCAAATAGTGACTAGGTTTCCAGCTAGTAGCCCTTTGACCAATACATATCTGCCGTTAGGGTCTGTTAATAAATTACGGGGTTGAAAAGGTATTCCCTTTGCTATCACTATCGATGCACCCCTTGAGCCAGTTTGTGGCGTGGTGGCGTGGAACCATGTATCATAATGGGAGTGTTCAAAGTTGGGTAGTTTATCAGGTTTAAAGTGCTTTTCTTGGATTAACAGGACATCTGCTTTTTGCTTTTTAAGTAAATTCAATGTGTGCCGCCTAGTGCTCGGTGAGTTTAGACTATTTGCAATGAAAGAGGCGGAGGTAAATACCTTATCCTGAGTTGCCATGTACGCGATGTTCGGGAGAATCGGGTATTCGTTGGATGATCGTCATCCGATGATGCAGGTGCCTTAGGGTGCTGGGATCAAAGTTGGGAAGGAAGAAGGAAGGAGAGAGACAAAGGAAGGGGAAGAAAGAAATAGAAGAAAAACAGAGCCTGAAAAAATTCGTGAACAACACATTAATTATGAAAATTAACAGAGAAATCTTAATAAACATATTTAAACAGTTGACATGACTGTCTCGCAGGCTTCCTTTGAGGGAGAGTAATGTCAATATTCCGAAGCCTAGATACTAATTGCCTTATATCAAATATTAGGGTATTGGGATAGGTTAGGGTGTAGGAAGGGGAGGGAGTGGGGTGAGTAGGGTGGTAAGCTTGGGGGGAGGGGGGAGGACGGTAGATTTGGGTAAAATAAGGGTTGACGTAGGAAGGGAGAGGGGATATGGGGGGGAGTGGAGGAAGGAGAATCGGGGTCAATAGCTAGTCATCCAAGTGTGGTGGTAAATTAGCGCTCAAATTGAATTGGGTGACAAATTATTACTAACTAGATCCGCACTCAGCAGATGAGGTTAGTTCAGGGTCTCCCTTTGGAGGTGGTGTCTTTAATGATTTCCTTTTCAGTCTTTGGGATTTAGGAGTCCCTGTGAGGTGCCACGGGACTGGAATTGGTAGTGGCTGGTGCTGTGAAGCTAAGTGGAATGTTTCCAGGTCTGGGTATGCATCTAGGGTGATATTTAGAACCTTGCAAAGTTCTTTAACGTCTGCAGATGTTTTGGCTAGGAGCTTTTTGTCTCCTGCTGTAATAAAGATTCCAAAGGGGAATAGCCAGCGGAAGCGTTTCAGCGTTTCAGCGTTGTGGCTGAGAGGTCTTGGAATAGACTTATTTGTGAATCTTCATACGTGACAGCTTGTGATTCACGTGCTCGACGGAGAATGAGATCTTTCATCTGGTAGTCTAGAAAACAGCAAATTATATCTCGTGGGGGTTCTCCCTGTTTGGGTTTTAGATGGAGTGACCTATGTACTCTGACAAGTTCAATATCTTTGGGATCATCAGCTGTTAGGAGTTTGCCAAAAATCTCTGCAGCAGCTTTAGTTAAAGCATCGAATGCTACTGATTCTGGTAGACCCTTGATACGGATATTATTTCTACGTTCACGATTTTCGTGGTCTTCCAACGTAGATTGAATCGTTTGGATCTGTGATTCGTGGTCTTTGAGGCAGTTTAGAAGGGTATTGGTATGTTGTGACACCGATGTTTGAATGTTCTCAACCGTTTCTAATCTGTGTCCTTGTTGTGATAGATCTTGTTTTATTTCAGCCAGTTCTTTTCCTATAGGTTCTAATCCTTTAGAAAGTATTCTCTTTATAAATGAGTGAGTCACAAGATTGTCTTTCGTATTTCCTCCTAAATCAGAATCACTCTCAACGTCTGAATCTGAGTCCTCTTCTATTTGTGAATCTAAATGTCTTGGAGATTTAATAGAGTCAGATATGGCAGATTGTTTTTTTTAGGAATTTATCCACATCAGCTTGAGTTATAGATTTAGAGGGTTTTGAGGTTCCTCGTGAGGATTTAACCCCAGATTTCCCCATGATTAATTGAATAGGCTTCGGAATGTCTCTTATTGATTAGCTTCGATAATCTCCCCCAGCCCGCAAGTTAGGGAGGTTAGTTATACATGTCAGATATCCGGACTGTCTAATATCATAGGAGACGGAGACTATTGTGTTTTTATGTCAAGAGGGGTTTAGTGGTCTCGGACAGAGTATTAGTTAGCAGCCCAGTAAGTACCCGGTTGAGATCTTGCCAGGCAGTCAGAGTTATTTGTTTTGTGGCCGCTATGTAGTTATGTGACAGCCTGAGCTTGCCTAATAGTGTGGTGAGCACAATGTGGCTAAGGTTGCCTATATGGTGTTGAATTGCAAGATTTTGCTCACTTAGGCACTCTCATATAAACCTTCTTTCTATGAGCTGGTCACTGGGATATCTCCCTGTACGAGAGGAGTCTAAGATGGCGTCAGATTTGGCGGGAAAACCCACCAGGTCTATTACTTCACCAGCAGATATGCGTTGACCCACCAAGTCTATCGCCGGGCTAATAGGGGCACAGAGCGCCGTTGCAGACGATGTGTCCACCCAGCGTTTTGTTGGCACGTGAGTCTCTTCCTCTGTCCGTCGCCGCAAGCAGGGAGCAGAAGCGGCTGACCAGCGCACCGCTGAGCACCGCAGGAAATACCTGTTTCCGGGGACGCCGGAGCACTGATGCAGGTAAGCGGCGAGCTCTGTGGGTGGCATGCTGGAGCGGGGAAGCGTGTCCGGGAGCAGGGATGGTGGCGTGGTTCGTACCACCCCGATGCAGCTTCAGCCTGATGAACTCCCGAAGTGTGTGGCGTCCAAGATGGCGATTTCTCCACACTGTCGCCTTCTCTCACCCGCAGTCCACGAGTGCTGCGCTGGGATGAGGTGCTCCACTGTTCCACAAAGTTTCCTAGAGACAGCCGCAGCACTATAGTCCGTTCATAGGGCCAAATTTAGCATTGTTGGGTCAGTTATTTTCGTGGGAATCGTGAATTGAGCAGGAGCTCCTGAGGAGTGCGACTAATCCCTCTTGCAGTCAGGCCACGGCCCCTGTAATTCTTTTCTCTGTCTTTTTCTGAAGTCTTCTGTGCTAATTTGTGACCACAGACCACATGAATGTTAACCTGCACTTTGATTGTGGTCATAAATCAGCACAAAGGAACTCTGAAAAAGTTAGACAACAGTTACCTTGCAATGAATGAGGATTATGGTGGTTCAGAGTCCGCTCAAGGTTCAACGATACAATCACACACGAAGGTGAAGCAGGAATGCGGTTTATTGTCAACGCGTTTCAAGGTTTGCAAACCTCTTCATCAGGACTAAACCACAATGATCATGCATCGTATCTCCTTGGTGGTCCTTCTGCAGCATTTACATGCTGCCATAGGAGTTGTGACTGTCACAACCCTATCAGGTGAGCGTACCTTGAGAAGGAAGGGACCACCGCAGTGCAGTTTCACTGCTGCATTCATTTTACTGATCTTCCCCATGCAATGGTGCTCCTGAGTCCATTCACTTAAATGGAAATCCATACAGGTAGGTTGCCAGTGGGGCCTATGCACAGTGGAAAACCTCTGAAGGAGAGCAGTGTTCAGTATAAGTGGAAGTCCCAGAAGTCAGACGCCAGCAACCATCATTTCATGGCATGTCCTATCTACATGTCATGAGATGGGAATATCCTTTATAGGTGATTTTACCATATCTACAAGATAAATCCACAATGTTTGCTGGGGGTGATCGCTACTCTGGAATCCCAATCTTCTAGGAGCTTGGGGATCTCTCTCCACTCAAGTCCATAGGAGTCTGAGGCCAGATGTGGTCAACAGTGGATAAAAGTCAGCAGGTCCAGGTTGTCCACCTGGTCGCCCCACCATCCATCCATCTTGACGAAAGGCACCAGACCTCGCTGCAGGGAAAGGTTACCCGAGATATTTTATGCTTTACAGACTCAGTTCTCAATGATTGTCGTTCTGTAACATCTTTTGTTCTATGGTCGTCATTGATAAAGATGATTTTGTAGCTTGAGGATCACACTTTATGCACTTTCCTAGTAGAAAGGAGAGCAGCAACGCTCCGGAGCGGGGAGGGCGTCTCTTACCTTTAAGAGGTCCATTTAGCTTTCACATTGAGATATTTAATAGTATCTTCTATTCTGCAGCCGTACAAAAGCCTGTGGTTTTTTTTAATGATCGGCAGAACACTTTGCTTTTCCCTCTTTATATATAAAAAAAACCAAGTTGCTCCATGTAGGATTTGCCGGTGGGAAATTTACAGTTCTTTTAACAAATAATATATAATGAAATCTGTACCAGACTGCATGGCGATGACTGAATCATTCACTTGAAATATCTCTTGCAAACGCTTTAATGTTTTTTTTCCTTCCAAGCTGTAAATGATCTGTTGTTTTTAACTTTCAAAATTAATTCTACACCTGAAGAGAGAGGGGGTAAAAAAAACATACATGGGGTCCGGAAGTCAGAAGAGGTTCCCAGACTGAAGAGATGAGAGCTCCTCAGAGACAAGCTGTCATGATTCAGCTGTTGGGTGACCTGGGAACAGGGGCTCCTTCCCTGTCCCTACCACAAGGGGGCACCATAGCTAGCTCTATACCCCGGGATACTTCTGAAGGTGAAGATGCTGGGGCCGCCACCCTTGCCTTATTTCATGAGCTAGCCCTCCGTCTGTTCTCTCCCACTCAGGGAAGAGGGGCGCTACTGCGCACCACAGTAAACCACCCGACGAGCAAGGCAACACCAACAAGGGTAGCTGAAAATTGCAGGCATACAAATACTCACATTTTACAGAAGAATGCATCGGGGAGCGGAGGACGGGGGAAAAAAATAAGTAGGAGAATTAAGGGAGTTATCACATTTATAAACCAAGCAACAGTCACAGATAACTCCTCCAAAACTCCTTCTCATATGAACACCTCTCCTCCTAAGCCATGCAGCAAATGCTATCTCTGACATAGATTAGAATCAGGACCCAGATTATAAAGGGGATGGGAGTGGCTAACTGAGCTCAGCTGAGAGCTCAGAGTTTCCAACATGGCTGATTAACCCCTGTTCTGCCAAAAGAAATAAACACCATTAAAAGAGAGGTGAAGAGCTACTTCTCAGCCCAGGAGTAGGAGCAATCAGACGCTGCGGTCTTCTGGCTCCTCTGTTGCAGTAACCCGTGACACAAGCTTTGGAAATCATCAACCATGAAAAGTAGGAGGAAAGCTTTAGTAGTGCATAGTGCTCTCTGTTTTATTGGTCCATGGGACATTGACAGTTGCAAATTGTGTTGGTAACCTATAAGACTCTATCTTTCATACCACAGAGGCAGAGAAGACTTGGTGGTTACAGTTCACAATAAAGGCATTGTAAGCATCATGGTTGTATATCACTCTAGAAGACGCAAATGTATTTGTTGGCCTTTGTTACCTTCACACATTCCCCAGGTGACTGTTACCTTCTCAAAGAATCCTGATAATTCTTACTCTCACAGACATCACAGCAATTTGTCAGCGTTTTTCTCAACAGTCACTTGGGAGGATTAGGTGCATTTGCTAAACACACGGCCATATTTCCAGGAGCACGTTGAGCTTTTGAGCATTTTCCCTCTAAACACCGAACAGTTCACTCATTTCACGTGACTAGAATAATAAATATAAGACCACATGTAGTCCTCAAGGAAAAAAATTACAGACAATTGCATTTTGTGTTGTGGTTATAGTTGCAGGCACACTGCTTGGCAGTTAGAGTAACTGCCATTCAGTTTGGCCACTGCAGTCCTTGGCCCACATCTTGATGGTTGCCTGAATTGTCTCACAGCTTGACCATTGAAGTCATTGTCGCACGGCTTGGAGGTTACAATCATTAGCACAAGATTGGTGGCTACACTAATTGGCAAATAGCTTAGAGGTTACAGTTGCTGTCACACAGCTTAGATGTTAACGTTTGGCACAACTTGGTGGTTACAATCTTCGGCACACATCATGGTCGCTACAGTCATTGGCACACAGCTTGGAGATTAACAACCTAGTGGCTACAACCATTGTCAAACAGCTTGCAGGTTACAGTCTTTGGCACACAGCTTGGCAGTTAGTTTGGCACAGCTTGGTGTCTACAGTCCTTGTCACAATGCTTGTAAGTTACAGTCTGACACAGCTTGGAGGTTACAGTCATTCACACATCTTGGCAGTTACAGTCTGACACAGCTTGGTGGTTACAGTCATTCACATAGCTTGGCAGTTACAGTTTGGCACAGCTTGGTGGTTACAGTCATTCACACATCTTAGCAGTTACAGTTTGGCATAGCTTGGTGGTTACAGTCATTCACACATCTTGGCAGTTACAGTTTGGCACAGCTTGGTTTTTAGAGTCATTCACACATCTTGACAGATACAGTTTGGCACAACTTGGTGGTTACAGTCATTCACACAGCTTGGCAGTTACAGTTTGGCACATCTTGGTGGTTACAGTCATTCACACATCTTGGCAGTTACAGTCTGACACAGCTTGGTGGTTACAGTCATTCACATAGCTTGGCAGTTACAGTTTGGCACAGCTTGGTGGTTACAGTCATTCACACATCTTAGCAGTTACAGTTTGGCATAGCTTGGTGGTTACAGTCATTCACACATCTTGGCAGTTACAGTTTGGCACAGCTTGGTTTTTACAGTCATTCACACATCTTAACAGATACAGTTTGGCACAACTTGGTGGTTACAGTCATTCACACAGCTTGGCAGTTACAGTTTGGCACATCTTGGAGGTTACAGTCATTCACACATCTTGGCAG